>NC_037670.1:115609532-115957515 GCF_003255815.1 Theropithecus gelada | reverse complement strand
TGAATCCGGTTTGCCAGTATTTTATTGAGGATTTTTGCATCGATGTTCATCAGGGATATTGGTCTAAAATTCTCTTTTTTTGTTGTGTCTCTGCCAGGCTTTGGTATCAGGATGATGTTGGCCTCATAAAATGAGTTAGGGAGGATTCCCTCTTTTTCTATTGATTGGAATAGTTTCAGAAGGAATGGTACCAACTCCTCCTTATACCTCTGGTAGAATTCAGCTGTGAATCCATCTGGTCCTGGACTTTTTTTGGTTGGTAGGCTATTAATTATTGCCTCAATTTCAGAGCCTACTATTGGTCTATTCAGGGATTCAACCTCTTCCTGGTTTAGTCTTGGGAGAGTGTAAGTGTCCAGGAAATTATCCATTTCTTCTAGGTTTTCCAGTTTATTTGCGTAGAGGTGTTTATAGTATTCTCTGATGGTAGTTTGTATTTCTGTGGGGTCGGTGGTGATATCCCCTTTATCATTTTTAATTGCGTCGATTTGATTCTTCTCTCTTTTCTTCTTTATTAGTCTTGCTAGTGGTCTGTCAATTTTGTTGATCTTTTCAAAAAAACCAACTCCTGGATTCATTGATTTTTTGGAGGGTTTTTTGTGTCTCTATCTCCTTCAGTTCTGCTCTGATCTTAGTTATTTCTTGCCTTCTGCTAGCTTTCGAATGTGTTTGCTCTTGCTTCTCTAGTTCTTTTAATTGCGATGTTAGAGTGTCAATTTTTGATCTTTCCTGCTTTCTCTTGTGGGCATTTAGTGCTATAAATTTCCCTCTACACACTGCTTTAAATGTGTCCCAGAGATTCTGGTATGTTGTATCTTTGTTCTCATTGGTTTCAAAGAACATCTTTATTTCTGCCTTCATTTCGTTATGTACCCAGTAGTCATTCAGGAGCAGGTTGTTCAGTTTCCATGTAGTGGAGCGGTTTTGATTGAGTTTCTTAGTCCTGAGTTCTAGTTTGATTGCACTGTGGTCTGAGAGACAGTTTGTTATAATTTCTGTTCTTGTACATTTGCTGAGGAGTGCTTTACTTCCAATTATATGGTCAATTTTGGAGTAAGTACGATGTGGTGCTGAGAAGAATGTATATTCTGTTGATTTGGGGTGGAGAGTTCTATAGATGTCTATTAGGTCTGCTTGTTGCAGAGATGAGTTCAATTCCTGGATATCCTTGTTAACTTTCTGTCTTGTTGATCTGTCTAATGTTGACAGTGGAGTGTTGAAGTCTCCCATTATTATTGTATGGGAGTCTAAGTCTCTTTGTAAGTCTCTAAGGACTTGCTTTATGAATCTGGGTGCTCCTGTATTGGGTGCATATATATTTAGGATAGTTAGCTCTTCCTGTTGAATTGATCCCTTTACCATTATGTAATGGCCTTCTTTGTCTCTTTTGATCTTTGATGGTTTAAAGTCTGTTTTATCAGAGACTAGTATTGCAACCCCTGCTTTTTTTTGTTCTCCATTTGCTTGGTAAATCTTCCTCCATCCCTTTATTTTGAGCCTATGTATGTCTCTGCGTGTGAGATGGGTCTCCTGAATACAGCAGACTGATGGGTCTTGACTCTTTATCCAGTTTGCCAGTCTGTGTCTTTTAATTGGAGCATTTAGTCTATTTACATTTAAGGTTAAGATTGTTATGTGTGAACTTGATCCTGCCATTATGATATTAACTGGTTATTTTGCTCGTTAGTTGATGCAGTTTCTTCCTAGCCTCGATGGTCTTTACATTTTGGCATGTTTTTGCAATGGCTGGTACCGGTTGTTCCTTTCCATGTTGAGTGCTTCCTTCAGGGTCTCTTGTAAGGCAGGCCTGGTGGTGACAAAATCTCTAAGCATTTGCTTATCTGTAAAGGATTTTATTTCTCCTTCACTTATGAAACTTAGTTTGGCTGGATATGAAATTCTGGGTTGAAAATTCTTTTCTTTAAGAATGTTGAATACTGGCCCCCACTCTCTTCTGGCTTGTAGAGTTTCTGCCGAGAGATCTGCTGTGAGTCTGATGGGCTTCCCTTTGTGGGTAACCCGACCTTTCTCTCTGGCTGCCCTTAAGATTTTTTCCTTCATTTCAACTTTGGTGAATCTGGCAATTATGTGTCTTGGAGTTGCTCTTCTCGAGGAGTATCTTTGTGGCGTTCTCTGTATTTCCTGGATTTGAATGTTGGCCTGCCCTACTAGGTTGGGGAAGTTCTCCTGGATGATATCCTGAAGAGTGTTTTCCAACTTGGTTCCATTTTCCCCCTCACTTTCAGGCACCCCAATCAGACGTAGATTTGGTCTTTTTACATAATCCCATACTTCTTGCAGGCTTTGTGTTTTTCTTCTTTTTTCTTTTGGTTTATCTTCTCGCTTCATTTCATTCATTTGATCCTCAATCGCTGATACTCTTTCTTCCAGTTGATCGAGTCGGTTAGTGAAGCTTGTGCATTTGTCATGTATTTCTCGTGTCATGGTTTTCATCTCTTTCATTTCGTTTATGACCTTCTCTGCATTAATTAGTCTAGCCGTCAATTCTTCCACTTTTTTTTCAAGATTTTTAGTTTCTTTGCGCTGGGTACGTAATTCCTCCTTTAGCTCTGAGAAATTTGATGGACTGAAGCCTTCTTCTCTCATCTCGTCAAAGTCATTCTCCGTCCAGCTTTGATCCGTTGCTGGCGATGAGCTGCGCTCCTTTGCCGGGGGAGATGTGCTCTTATTTTTTGAATTTCCAGCTTTTCTGCCCTGCTTTTTCCCCATCTTTGTGGTTTTATCTGCCTCTGGTCTTTGATGATGGTGATGTACTGATGGGGTTTTGGTGTAGGTGTCCTTCCTGTTTGATAGTTTTCCTTCTACCAGTCAGGACCCTCAGCTGTAGGTCTGTTGGAGATTGCTTGAGGTCCACTCCAGACCCTGTTTGCCTGGGTATCAGCAGCAGAGGCTGCAGAAGATAGAATATTTCTGAACAGCGAGTGTACCTGTCTGATTCTTGCTTTGGAAGCTTCCTCTCAGGGGCGTACTCCACCCTGTGAGGTGTGGGGTGTCAGACTGCCCCTAGTGGGGGATGTCTCCCAGTTAGGCTACTCAGGGGTCAGGGACCCACTTGAGCAGGCAGTCTGTCCCTTCTCAGATCTCAACCTCCGTGTTGGGAGATCCACTGCTCTCTTCAAAGCTGTCAGACAGAGTCGTTTGCGTCTGCAGAGGTTTCTGCTGCTTTGTTGTTGTTGTTGTTGTTGTTGTTGTTGTGTAGCTGTGCCCTGTCCCCAGAGGTGGAGTCTACAGAGACAGGCAGGTTTCCTTGAGCTGCTGTGAGCTCCACCCAGTTGGAGCTTCCCAGCAGCTTTGTTTACCTACTTAAGCCTCAGCAATGGCGGGCGCCCCTCCCCCAGCCTCGCTGCTGCCTTGCCCGTAGACCACAGACTGCTGTGCTAGCAATGAGGGAGGCTCCGTGGGCGTGGGACCCTCCCGGCCAGGTGTGGGATATGATCTCCTGGTGTGCCTGTTTGCTTAAAGCGCAATATTGGGGTGGGAGTTACCCGATTTTCCAGGTGTTGTGTGTCTCAGTTCCCCTGGCTAGGAAAAGGGATTCCCTTCCCCCTTGCGCTTCCCAGGTGAGGCGATGCCTCGCCCTGCTTCAGCTCTCGCTGGTCGGGCTGCAGCAGCTGACCAGCACCGATCGTCCGGCACTCCCCAGTGAGATGAACCCAGTACCTCAGTTGAAAATGCAGAAATCACCGATCTTCTGTGTCGCTCGCGCTGGGAGTTGGAGACTGGAGCTGCTCCTATTCGGCCATCTTGCTCCGCTCCTGCTTCTTGTCTTTTTTCTTGACAATATATATTTTTTATTTGTTTTGCAGAATGTAGAACTTTTCTTGTAGATGCTATGACCACCTTTTGATATCTTCTATGTCATGGTAGTGTCAGCAGAGTATTTGATTGTAAATTTTGGGATCTTATTTTTTAAATTGCTTTAAAATTTTTCAGTGTTTCACAATGATAATGTATTGAAAATATTTACAGCTAAAAATCTCTCTTAAAATTATTCCGAATTATTCCTTAAATTCTTAGAAACAGAATTCCAGGTTCAAAAGGTTTACATTTAATATGTATTGTCAAATTTCCCTCCGTGAAAATTCTACAAAACTCTGTGCTCACAGCCTTGTCAACACTAGGTTTTCTGATATTATTTTTTTAATTCCATAAAATGTTTCCTATATTTAGAGTTATTTTCTTCATTAGATTCTTATGTACAAAGAATATTAGAAGTTTAAGACTTTTCCTGTTTTGAAAAATTGCTTTATCAAGAGGACAGTATTTGACTATCATTAACGTGGATAATAATGTCTATTACTCTGTGTTCTTACTAATGATGGGATTGTTATATTCTTCACATGGATAGTAAGCGAAGTGTTGATAGGTTAATAGAATAGATCTTAAGCCTTGCAGTATTCCAGGCAAGATAGCGTCGTGGCTCAGACCAGGGTGGTAGCAATGGAAATGTTCATATGCTGGAAATTTTTTGGAAAACGCTATTGACAAAATTTTCAATATTTTGTCATATGATCACATATGATCAGTTGCATATGTGATTTGTAAGAGATTAAAGAGTCAATGATGACTCTATGATTTTTGGCCAGGGTAATTGGAAAATTTAAGTTGCCATTTAAGAAGCTGGGAAGATTATAGGAGAATCGTGTTGGTCAAGCAAGATCAGGAGCCCAAGTTTGGACATGTTAAGTGTGATGCTTATTTAATAAGTAAGATATATATATATATATACACATATATATATATATAGAGAGAGAGGGAGTTGAATATATAATTCCAGTGTTCAGAGGAGAATTCTAAGCTGGAGATATAAATCTAAGAGACATCGGCATATAATTGTTAATTAAGAGAAAACATTAGATGAAATCACCAAGAAAGAGAGCGTCAGAAGAAAAGAGGAGGATCAAGTACTGATCCCTGGGGGTATTCCAGTGTTTAGGAACTGTAGTGATGAGAAGAAACCGACAAAGGAGACAGAAGCAGCAGCAAGAAAAAGGAGAAAAACCAGGACTGTGTGGTTCCTGGTAGGAAGCTGAAGGAAATATTTCCAAGAGGAGGGGTGATCAGCTGTGTCAAATGCTGCTTATACATCAAGTAAGATTAAGACTGAGAATTAACTGTTAGATTTAATGATATAGAGATAGCTAATTAGTGACCGTGAGAGTACAGGTTTGGTGAAGTGGTGTGGTGAAAACCAGATTAGATGGGATCTTATTTTCAAGTGATTAATATTATAAAAATATTATAAGAATTAGAATCTTTAAGGAATATAATTTATTTGAACTATGCCCAATAATTCATCTTTTTTTTAAGTGCCCAAAATCTCCATTTCTAGGGTACTCATAAGAAGTCTAAGTAAATTTGAAGTAAGTCTGGCAATTTTACCCTTAAAAAACTATAAAACATTAGTCCTTTACTTGGCTATAATGAAGAGGAACATGTCTCCCTCTGTTGATTATTTGCAAGAAGATTCACCAGGGGCTCATTTTAATTGCCTTGGTGTAGTATGTTCCCTGGTACCTTGGCTTTTAAAGTGGTATTGAGCTACAATGATCAGCTATGCCAACAGGCCATTATATGTTAATAGACTTTTACTAGCATATTTGTAGACTGTTAATTTGATTAAACTTTCGTGTCTTGATAACTTTTCTTTATAACAGAATAAACCTAGGAGATTCTGATTTGGTAGATCTGAGGGAGTCTAGGTATTTTTTTTTTTTTAATCTGATTCTGCTGCAACGCTAGGCTTAGAAAACTTTGCTTTACTAGGAACAGGATTCTATAAATAAGAGCTAACATTCATGATAGTGCCAGGCTCAACTTTTACTTAATCACATTTATTGTTAAGTGCCCTAGCCCTAGCATACACATTTAAAGCTCCCTGAGAATTTTCATCAGATTGTGACTTCCTCAATAGAATGTAACAAAAATAGCCTCACCTTTAGACACAAGGGTACACAGAATATTTATTTTATGTGCATAAGCAAAAACGGAATTATATTTACAAATTGGAAAAGTAATAAAGTGAAACATTCATCCAAAAATCAGATATTGAATAAACTTTTAATTCCCTTTTGTAGTTTCCTTTTAATTTAGTTTAAACAACATAAACGTTTTAAATACCACTTATTACATGCTGAGCATATAGATAACAGTTTTGGCACTTTAAAAAAAGCTGAGGAATGGATGGTTAATTCTCAGTGATATTTGTTCATTTTCTATAGTGAGGATTCTCTAATATATCAAAAGGATCTGGAGGGTTGGTACATGGCTAGAGAAAGTAAGAAAATAAAGAAGGTGAAATGGAGGTGTTGGGGAGGGATTCATAGAATGTAGAGAATGAGAAGAATGTTTTCTTTAAAAAACCTTTCTAAGTTCATAATTTGTTATTCCTCTTAAATGAAATAATGAAATTTAGATCCTTAAAGCTTCTGTGTTTCCAGTTCTGTTCTTCTGGAGAGCTTTCCATAGTTTAAAGACTTTATGAAGTCTTTGATTTTTGATTGTGACCCATGATCTGTGGGCTTTTCTTATTTTCACTGGTTGGACTATAATCATATTTGAAGTCTTATGATTCTTTTATATTGTCCAAAGTAAGTTACATTTAATATTTGGTGACTGCTGTAAGGAAAACACAGTTATTTGGGGCAGCATAACAATCACTGAATGTTAGAATAAGAAGGCATAGTCAGCTTGTTATAGTATATTATAATCTTTACGGTGTGTATTGTTTTGCACAATTCTGTAGGTCAGCTGGGCAGATATGCTTTATGTAGTGTCAGCTGGGATACTATTATATCTGGAAGATGCAGACTTGCCTCAATCACATGGTTGGAAATTGTTGTCAGTGTTGGCTTGGAATTCACTGGGTCTGTTAGCTAGGGACATGATTCTCCTCCACATGGTCTTTTTATGTGGTTGCTTGGGCTTCCTGACAGCATGGTGGCTGGATTCAAAGGAGAATTCTACATGCATGAAAATGGAATCTGCAGATCTCAGATGTTACACAGAGCTGTAATTTGAATGTTTGTCACCTCTAAATCACATGTTGAAATTTAATTGCCATTGTAACAGTGCGAAGAGGTGGGACCTTTTAAAGGTGATTGATTAGGCCATGAGGGCTGGCTGCACTCACAGTCCTGGCATTGCTGCCTTATAGAAGGGCGAGTTTGATTTCCTCTTGCTTCTGTGAGTGCTCTCCCTCTGTGTCTCTGGCTCGCTCTCACCCTCTCTTGCCTTCCCTTACCTTCCCTCCCTCCTCCTCCCTCTCCCTACCTCTTTCCCTGTCTTCTCTCTGTCTCCTTCCTCCCTTCCTTTCTCCTTCTCTCCTCTTCCTTCTCTCTCCTTCTCTCCTTCTTCTTTCCCTCTTCCCTTCTCTCCTTCTACCATATGGTGACACAGCAAAAGGGCCCTCACAAGTTGCTGGCACCTTGATATTGGACTTCCCAGCCTCTGGAACTGTGAGCCAATATATTTCTGTCCTATATACATTACCTAGTCTGTGATATTCTGTTACAGCAGCACAAAACGGACCAAGACACACAATATCACTTCTGTCTCATATTTTTCACAGGGCCAGCTCACATTCAAGGGAAAAAGAAATTATTTCCATTTTGCCATTAGAAGAGTGACAATTTGTAGCCTTCTTTAATCAACCAGTTTGTCCTTTGGCCACAAATTATTTGTATTTATCACATATGCAGAATGCATTGCATTCCTCCAGAGACCCCTGAAAAATCTTATTCCATTATAGTATCAGGCTCGAATGCAAGGTTCAGGTTCTCATCATCTGAATCAGGTCCAGGTGTAGATAGGTCGTCTTAGGTGAGGTAGCCCAGGTGTAGACCCTTGAACCAAAAAGATAACCTAAAATACAGGGTAGATGGGGCAGGATGACTGCAGTAGACACTCCTGTTCAAAAAGTGGGATATAGCTACTTAGCAGTCACTGGTCCACTGAGTTTCTGATATTGAATCAGGTATGTCACTGGTTTTTCCTGCTTTGGCAGAAGGGAATGTATGTTGATTAAGGCTCTGCTTTGCTTCCTGGGGGCAGTCCTTTGCGGTTCTTGGGTTCACCCTCTGAGTCAACATTTATTTATTTTTTTAAGAAATATGCTGGGCTTATGCTAACTATCTTTCTAGGTCTGTTTCCTGGTTATAAAAAGTTTGAACTGACTGTCCATTTTGGTACAAGCTGGTGTGATTCTAGTGATATAATTCTCTTAAGAACTTCATAGGTTTCATGTGAATCTCATTGGCATTTACCCCATTAGACAAATCCACATCGACAGATCTTTTTGAGATAGGCCCCTCTCTACTGTGAGTTAAGATGCTGTGGGACAATGCCCTGAAGATTCATACTAGCCTTTTTGTTTAGGTGACAATGTCTATGAGAACCTACGAGATTCTTAGAAACTCTTTTGTCTAGCTGAGGCCTTTAATAGTCTTCGAAACTCTTTCACACAGATGATTTGGTCAAGGCGAAACAGCCTTTAGTCTTTCTGAGTTTTAACAAAGGGTTTTAAAACTACACCCTTGACTTACTCTTGACCTTGAGGTTACATCTTACTGGCAGCACCTTGGATTAGATCTTTGCTCTGAGGCTGTTTCTTTGAAAATCTATTGCACATTCAAGTTTCTTTGTTCATTTGTTTGCTTCTTATGCAAGCATCACTTCAGAAGCACATGATTTTTTTTTTTTTTTTCTGTTACTGGTTATGTTAACTGTGATCACTTGGTTAAGGGAATGTCTCCAGTTTTTTTTTTTTTTTCACATCAAGTTGTTGCTAGGATACATTTTGAACGTAGAATTGAATGTCTGGATTTGACTGAGAGAGTTGTGCATTGACATGTTGAATTCGAGATGCCTGTTTGACATCCTAGTAGAGACTGGTTCAGGAGCAGGGGTGCTGGTAATTGGAAAGATGAGGTAATCCTTTTTCATTTTTTCAGTGAATACAGAAGTGAGGTTATCTGAAGGGAGTAATAATGAGGGAGCACATTGGAGATGTGAGGAGAGAGATTTAGAAGGGTCTTCTCAGAGTAAATTGACCGGGAAAGTGTAGTGGACTTAAGGGCAGTGTTGTGATGCGGGACCATTTGACAACTGTGATCCTAAACCAGCCTATGAACATTCAATATGTTCTGCTTCTTGGAGTCAGACTTTGACTAGTAGAAGGAGTTTTACTGTGATTGAGGTTTGGTCAAGCAGTACAGTGGAAAAAGGGGTAAATTAGTTTAGAGTGTGTGCAGGGAGGTAATTTATCAGGACAGATCATGGAATATAAACTGGATTAAGTAGACAAGAAGGAGGTGAGGAGAGTGAAAAAGTGGCTCAACGGTTTTAAGTCCCAAAACAATGAGAGACAGTTCTAGAGAAAGATAAATAGATATGACATGGTGAATAGGGTATGTGAATGATTGAAATCAGGATTTGAGATGCATTTCATCTGTGTTCTAGTTTAATACCATACCAGCTTTACGAAGTGTTTTTTTTTTTTTTTTTACGGTCTCCATTTTAAACAGAAGCAAATTATGTTGATCAAGATTAAGCAACTTGGCCAAGGGTACACAGTTAGTAAATGGCAGAGCTTGGATGGAAAATTAAAATATTTGTTTTTGTTTTTAGCTCCCAAACCTTTGTATAATACTATACCAGCTGTCTTTGATTCATGACAGTTGCCCACTAGACAAAGGATAATCATTATTATGACTGAAAATGTTTACATTATATTTGTTTTGCTTTTTTAGGCTTATTATGGCATGCAAATGAAAAAAGGCCTCAGAAAACATTTCTAATTTTAAAAACATCTACTTACTTCCTTTAGAGAATGAGTGGCCTTTAGAAATTGGTTGAAAATGATTTTTACTTTTTCAGAGTTCACAAACAAGCATTCACACATCATTATTAAGCTATTAGCATGGAGTCAATTCTACCTGACCCATTTACATTAATATAAAATTTCCTTTATGTTAAGGAGGTCTTCCATTTTCCTACACTTAAAATGATTTAAGTAGATCCCTATATAATGATAAACGATGATGTTCTGAGAAAAATAAGGTAATTTGATTATCTCTACTTCAGGAAGCTTCAAGAAAATTTACTTAGGTTCTAACTTTAGTAGAGGGAAAAGTGAAACTTTTAGGTTTAAGGTTTCTCACCCTAATCATTAAAATAACAATACTTAGCCAACTTTCACAATATGCAAACAGACAAAACCAAATTGCATGAGCTGTTTTTGGTTTAAAATTACATGGAGCGCTTTCCAGCAATACTTGTATATAGAGGCTTGATTGAAATAGCTGCATAATTCCTCAGCAGAGGGCTTTTCTTTGCTGTAATTACATTCATGCAGTGACTCATATTCTCTTAATGCCTAGATTTTATAATTCAAAGGGAAATGTTCCCTTGAAATTTGAAAACCTGGAGGACTCAAAAGTTGTTTTTAAATTTTTTTTATTATTATTACTTCTACTATTTCTACACCACAGCTAGTATTCCTCTGAGGAATATTTGACTTAGGTGATTTTGATTTCACTCATGCTGGCTCCAGTAGTGGGGTTTGACTCATGTGACAGTGATAGAGCAAGGATCCCAAAGATACCTAGCGTAGGGATAAGGTGTTCTGCATTCAGGGACTTCAGCAGTGGGGATTTGGGGCTTTCACTCTGGTATTCACCGCCCTACAGCTCAGTTTCTTTTAAATGTCAGCTTACCTTTGACTTCTGTTTCTCTTTCCTTCATCAGCTGAATGATTTTTTTCTGAATTGACAAGTTCAGATTCCCAGGAGAGGGCACCTTGCTGGCTCTGCTGATAAACATGCCTCTGTATGATAATGTTTCCCTCCTACTTCTGGGGAAGTTTTTAAGACTGATCGCAAGGTTGGAGGACAGTCCTTTGCAAATACCTGGCTAGTATCTCTCCTGTTTTGGGTAACAGGGTGTGATGCAGATGCTGGAGCAATTACCAGTTTTGCCTGAGGCAGGTCTTTCCCGTGTAATTTCACATTTTTGTTATAAACCCTTGGAAATTTGTGAAATATATAATATACTCATGAAGACAAAAAAAAAGACAATTTTCAGTTGGATGTACAACAGGTACTTTCTTCACCACTCTCCTTTCCACCAATATTGTTCAGTTCTCTGTAAAGAATCGTGATGGTCAAGGGAGGCCTGGCAGGACAATCTTGAATGTTCACAGACAAATGTTCTTGTCAAAGGATTGGTTTAGGAGTGGCCATATAATGTAATTCTGGCAAAAGATACTTGAGAAGATGAATGCTAAGAGCTATTTTTGAAAGGGCTTGTTCACTTTAAAAAATAAATACAAGGCTTTTTTCTTTTTTTAATCTTGGAATAATGTAGTTTTTATAAGATGCTGAGAATTGCAGCCGTCATGTCAGGGTCATGAGAGGAGCCAGTTAAGAGAGTCCCAGCTACCATGCCGATGGCAGAGCAGAAAGTTGTAAACACCCCTCATCTCATTAATGAGCCACCACATGAACCAACCCTGGAACTGCCCTGATGTCAGGTGGGAAGATTACTTGGATGCAATTGTAGCCTCCAAGTATGCTACAAGGTGAGCTATCCTAGAGGTGAGGGAACCAAAAGCTCCCACAGACTACATTCCAATCCTCATATCACATAATTCACTAAATTGATTTAAAGTGTACAGTGAGAGGCAAGAGGAAAGATTATTAGGTTGGCATACCTGGGTTAGGGGCAAGTAGGGTAGAGGGGCCATGCCAGCTAATCCTGGGGTACCTAGTGTTCATGTTCATACATCTGCATATGCCTTCCCCGCTGATGTTGTGGTTACAAGGACCAGAGTTGAGGTTTGGGCAAGCCTCAAAGATAGCAGTTGTCCCAAGCTAATAACACCTGCTCAAGTGTCTGAGAGATACTGGGACAAGTATGCCTGGTCAGTGGCTGTGGGTTGCCAGTTAGCTTCACAAACAATCATGAGTTCTGTTGTGTTTATTGGACAGATAACAAATGGGGCAGAAAAGAGTATCAGCAGTTGTTGTTAACCAAGGGTGATTTTTGTCCCCCAGTGTCCATTTAGCAATGTCTGGAGACATTTTTGATTGTCATGACTGGTATATGTAAGAGATGCTACCGGCATCTATTAGGTAGAATCCAGGGATGCTAAGTGTGCTATAGTGAACAAGACAGCCTCCCAAGACAAAGAATTATCTGGCCCAAAGTATCGGTTGTGTCGAAGCTGAGAAACCCCCTCATGAATATTAAGTGAATATGTATATTTAGTGTATCCTGGATATTTAGTGCCTCTTATGTATTTAATATATCATGAACATTTATTACTCGTATGCTTCAAGAATAATTGACATTTCTTGATCTTGAAGGTCTTTCTGTCAGCGTGTAACACATACACAGTCTTCTTTTTAATACTTTATACATTGGTGAATTCTGCTCATGTCTTACTAGCAAAGTATGTACTTAAAATGTCTTAAAATGTTTTGCCTCTATTTTATAAACCTCAAATTTATTTATCAAATAGAACTAAACATCCTCAAAAGCAAATTTACATTATACTAGTCCTGGAATTTCAAAGAAGAAATAACGTGATAAATGTCCTCATTGTTTAATATACTTTTTGTTGTGTTTTTACAGCTTGCAGCTGAGAGCATGCTAGCTGATTTTCACATGAAGTCATTAAGAACATCTATTCTAAAGATAAATGAAGCATTGACTTAGACTATAATTACAAGTTTCCTAAATAGTAATATAAGCATCAGATAGTACAAGATTATGGTGCCGGCATTAATGTAATGCTTGTTTGATCGTTCTGTTTACATTTAAAGCAATTGTAGGCATGGTGCTTATGATGAACCTCTGTGCTCAAAAATGCACATTTTGAAATGATTGGAACAGTTTTTGTTTGATGATCTTCAGTTCACTTAAGGACTTAGTTGGCTCAATGTCTATTAATAGAGCAACACTGGAAATTTATAGCTTCATGCATTTTAAAAAATTTATTAATGATAGTTTTATTTATATTTTAGTGCTTTAAAAGATTAAAGATATTTTATGGAAGTTGTGTCTTGAGACCCCTCCATTAAAAGGGAAAGTTTTTCACATATACGAAATTAAAGAGAAGCATATTTAATATTATAGAAACAAGTAAATGTTGTTTAGGATAGATTTCAAAAAAGAATTGTTTTCAAATGTTGATGGTATATATTCCATTTCATTTCTTTTAACTTTCTTTGCCTTTTTTTACTTTTGTGATGGAAACTAACGTTTTGTCAGATGAAAATATCACATATAACACATAAAGAAATGGTAAGGCATAATATGCAATTAAAACTGTTTGATAAAAAGTTAAAGTAAAAAATTAAGAACAATATGTCTTAAAAACAATGATGTGCTTACAGTAGTTTCCTGGAATTACTGGCTGGTTCAGCAGAATCAGCTGTGCTCATCAATGGAGTGACAGGTGGTGTAGGCAGTTCAACCTTACATTCTTTTAGAAATACTGGGGGTGTGTGTGTGGGTGTGTGGGGGTGTGTGTGGGTGTGTGTGTGTGTGTGTGTGTGTGAGAGAGAGAGAGAGACCTATAAAGTGTTGATTTGGGGGGGTTTAAAGAATTGTTAAAGCCGATATGTGTAAACTTGATCCTGATTTTCATGTTTTACATTTTTGGGATCCTGTTTAATCATCATTTATTTTTGTTGTTGCAGTGATTTGCTGTCCTCTGAATACGTAGAGAGACACATTGAACATGGAGGCAAGACTGTGGAAGTTAAAGTAAGTGAAATTTTCCTACTTGTGGGGAAATTTATTGAGAATCTTTTAATACTACTGATTATGATTTTAATTTTCAATGATATTTCTAATGTACAGTTTTGGGGGTTTTAAAAATAATTTATAATCTAAAGTTTTATCACCCACTTTGGAAAAATGAAACTTTACTTTTAGTTATCAGAAAAAGAATTTTTAGGGTACTGTAGGAATTGTTAGACTTAGGTTTTATAGGATTGCTATACCTGCAAGTACTAGGTTAGTGCAAAAGTCCTTGTGGTTTTTGTCGTTATTTTTAATGGCAAAAACCCTAATGACTTTTTTTTTTTTTCGAGACAAAGTCTCACTCTTGTCTCCCAGCTGGAGTGCAATGGCACGATCTCGGCTCACTGCAACCTCTGCCTCCCGGGTTCAAGTGATTCTCCTGCTTCGGTCTCCCAAGTAGCTGGGATTACAGGTGCCTGCCACCACATCCGGCTAATTTTTGTTTTTTAGTAGAGAGAGGGTTTCACCGTGTTGGCCAGGCTGGTCTCGAACTCAGGCGATCCGCCCACCTTGGCCTCCCAAAGTGCTGGAATTACAGGCATGAGCCACCATGCCTAGGAAACCCCAGTGACTTTTATGCCAACCTATAGTTCTTTCTTGGATTATGTCACTGAAGATAGTTTTTGAAATTTGCCTTTAGGGTTACCACTGAGAACCAAGAGGTGAAAACTTGGGTCCAGGGTAGGTGTTTGCCTTTGCATTCAGTTGTGAAAGATTCCCACCCCCGCCGCCCCCTAACCCGGCCCCACCCCACAGCACCCCACACCTCCACCAGTAAAATGTAAAATTGTTAGATCTACAGGAGATCAAGGAGTTGAAAATACCTGGAGACAGAAATCTCAGGATACTGGTTATGACAAGTAAACTGTGAAAATATTAACACAAAAATAAAAGCCTCCACCAGCTAGAGGCATAAGAATGTGGGGTTTTCCCCCCAGATCTGCAGATGGTGTAATCTGAGAGCATATGAAAACAAAAGCCACCCGAGTGTAGGGCTTCCTTCTGCTCAATGTTGAGTATAGTGACTTTTGGCCAAGTGTTTATTTTCTTCTGCATAGTGTTCAGACTATCTACTCTACTTTATCTGAATTATAACCTACTTGTTCACATTCATTTCCTTTTTCTAATTACAAATTAGATACATGCTCATTTTAGGAAACTTGTAAACAGAGAAAAGTAGAACAAAAAAGGAAAACTCATCCTTAAACTCATCACTGAGAGATAAATGTTTTCATTTTGTTATTTCTTTGAGTTTTTTTGTCATATGCACACAGTTGTATATATACATAGATATTTACATAGTATCATATATAGCTACAATATTGTATCTGCTTGCTTCTGTATTTTGTAAACATTTGCCAAGTTATTTTCCCATAAAGCCTTTGTTCAGTTTTTTATGTACATATATTACTGTTGTAAAGCTTTTTATTCAAACTAAACTGTTATCAGTAACCAAAATAAATTATATCGTCCTATTCAAATGACAATCTGAAGAGAATTGAGTTTTTCAATTATATATATGTAAACTAAAAGAAAACTTTTTATTGTGGAAAAGTTTAAACATATTTCGAAGTGAAAAGAATGCTATAATGAATCCCCTCATTCCCATCATCCAGCATCAACAGTTATCAACACTTTGACTATCTTTTTTTTCTCTTTTTATTTTTTTTTTTTGTGTGTGTGTATGTGTGTAGTATTTTAAAGCAAATTCCAGACATTAGGACACTTTGTCAATAAATACATCCTGTATACCTATACATTTCTAATTCATAAAGACTTAAAATCTGGTAACTCCTGTAAGCAATCTACATGTAATAATTATGCCTGTCTCTCCAGAAAGTTATCCTAAACTAAAGATTGGTGAATTGAATGGTGGATTAATTTATATTACTGCCTCCCTACAGAAGGGATATCAGGATTTTTCTAGATATAACATGGGAGAATGGAGCCATTTTGTTTATAGTTGGGGAAAAAAATTACCTAGGGATAGAATCTGCAGGTCCTTTTATTCCCATCCCTGTTCATTTGGCTTCACTTCTCTATTTTCTATGATAATGTTTTTCTGATGTAGAGTATCTCTTATTCCCTTGTTAAATTAAAGAGGAAAGGAAACAGGCCTTTCACTATCTGTTTCCGTCTGTGTCTGTCAGTGGAATGATGAAATGCAAATAGGAGCGTGGAGGGTGGACCCAGCAGATAGCTCTCTGCTCTGTCTATGGTAATATCCTTTTTCAGAAAACTTGTATCTAATCAGCAAAGTGCACTCTACTCTGGGATCTTAAGGCTCCATGGGTACACATAACACATGAAGCACTGACTTTGCCGCACAGTCTTTGCTGATTTTCCAACCTGAGAATTGCAGTTTCTTTGTTGATGGTTTTTCTAACCCCTAAGCCTATCATACTAGGGAAATGATAAATACAAACTTTGTCCAGACTGAAGGGCCAGAGGTTGTTTCTTTTTCCCTTTAAGAAAACCACTTTGGTCTCACCTGTCACCTCCATTTGTTTCCACTCCATTTAAAAATCTAACTCAAAATTCTCCTCTGGGTTTTATCAGGAACCACATTGAAAGTGCTGAATCCTGCCCATCAATCCAAAGTCAGTAGCCAATTATTTCTCTGCAGGTTCCCTCCTGTCTCGACCTCTGTGCTTAGCTCTTTGGGATATTTCTTTTTACATGAAATCTGATAGCAGTCTATTTTCTTTATTAATGACTCATTAATACATTATAAATCAAAGTTGTAGCATTTTATATTTTTTCCTTCCCTGCAGTACCTTTTTAAAAGGAACTCCCAAAACTTTTACTACTCCTTTACCTTCCATATTAGTTTGCTAAAGCTACCATAACAAAGTACCACAGACTGTTCTCTCAATTCTGGAAGCTGGAAGTCCAAGATCAAGATGTTGACAGTGTTGGTTTCTTCTGAGGCCTCTCTCCTTGGTTCGTACATGGTTTTCTTCCTGTGTCATTACATGGCTTTCCCTCTGTGTGTATCTGCATCCTAATCTCTTCTCGTGAGAACATCATTCCTATTGAACTAGGGCCCACCCTAATAACCCTGTTTTAACTGCATTACCTCTTTAGAGACCCTGTCTCTACATACAGTTATATTCTGAGGTATTAGGGGTTAGGACTTTAACGTATGCTTTTTAGGGGAACACAATCCACCTATATAACACCTTCCTTAAGAGCCCTGTAAGTTTTTGGTTTTTTCTTAAAGTTGACTTTTCTCTTGGGACTGAGGTAAATGAAAGGAAATGTGAAATCAAAGCTAAACTCTAAGAGCTTCTTGTGTTAATTGGCACAAGCATGGCCATATGTATCCTAAGGATGCAAATTTAAAATTAAAGTATTATTCCAAACTTAACAACGGCTAGAAACCAGTCAATAAATGGCTGTGCTCAGGTGTCTTTGAACTTTTGGTAAAGGAATAAATGTTTCAGGAGAAAACATTTTTAGAAAAGAGCTGGATGCAGTGTCATGCCTGTTTGCAGCTACCCAGGAGGCTAAGGCGGGAGGATCATTTGACCTCAAGAGTTCAAGGCCAGCCTGGGCAACATAGCAAGAGACTGTCTTAAACAACAACAAAAAAGTCATGGTAAATCTTTTAGATTGCAATTTTATTTTTAAAAACCTATCCAGTGGTAAAATATACAACAGACACAGAAATTCACATAAAACAATGTATGGGTTGATGAAATACTAAAGGCAAATGCTTTTATAATGACCATTCAGTTCAAGAAATAGAGCGTGGCCAGCTGTTTGTTTGCTGCATCCCAAACCCAAGCCCTTTTCATCCTCCTCTTGTAAGATTTGTAAACATTATCCTGACTTTTATCGTAATCCCTTCCTTGCTTTTGTTCATAGTTTTATCACCAAAGCATGTACCCCTGTAGTTTAATTTTGGCTGTGTAGGTTTTAAAAATAATTTTTGGCTGGGTGCAGTGGCTCACACCTGTAATTTCAGCACTTTGGGAGGCCAAGGCAGGTGGATCATGACATCAGGAGATCAAGACCATCCTGGCTAACATGGTGAAACCCCGTCTCTACTAAAAATACAAAAAATTAGCTGGGTGTGATGGCACACACCTATAATCCCAGCTACTTGGGAGGCTGAGGCAGGAGAATCACTTGAACCCAGGAGGCAGAGGTTGCAGTGAGCTGAGATTGTGCCACTGCACTCCAGCCTGGGTGACAGAGCAAAACTCTGTCTCAAAAATAAAATAAAATAAAATAATAATTTTAAAAACATTATCTTTCTCTTTTGTTTCCCCTCGCAATTTATTTGTTGAAGAAACCAGATTGTTTATCTTATGTAATTTCCTACAATCTGGATTTTGATGTTGATTGCAATTTTGTGTTTAGTGTAAAAACAAACACATTTTGGTGATTGTTCCTTAACATAATGATTTGTGTTATCTGCAGGGACATCATCAGCCTCATTGAAATTAGTTTATCTTGTTCACATAGCTGTGCCTAATTCTGATATATAAGTTGTATTAAAACTTCAAAAGAATTTTTTTTCAAAGGTTACAAAGATAAAGTCTTTATGCAAGAAAAGAAAGATACTTTGTGTTCCTTTAATGAGACATATTAGTCTTTCACTTACATTTATTTTCAATCCATTTAAAAATTAAATTATTGCCAGGCACGGTAGCTCATGCCTGTAATCCCAGCACTTTGGGAGGCCGAGGTGGGTAGATCACAAGGTTGAGAGATTGAGACCATCCTGGCTAACATGGTGAAACCCTGTCTATAGTAAAAAATACAAAAAAATAGCTGGACGTGGTGTCAGGCGCCTGTAGTCCCAGCTACTTGGGAGGCTGAGACGGGAGAATGGCGTGAACCCGGGAGGCAGAGCTTGCGGTGAGCCAAGATCCTGCCACTGCACTCCAGCCTGGGTGACAGAGTGAGACTCCGTCTCAAAAAAAAAAAAAAAAAAAAAAAAAAAAAAAATTTAAATTATGAATTTACACATCTGTTTAGGGAAAACTTTTATGTGATTGACATGGGTTTCTAAAATAATTTTAAAGTAAAGCCTCAACTAATCAGAATACCTTGGGAATACAACTTTAATTCTGATTATGGAGAACCATGGTTCTGGATTCATAAGACAAAGGACATTGGAATTGATGAGTAGTGGCAACAGAGTCTTAGCCATGCAGTTTGCTGCTTTATAGCTTTTTTTGTCTTGAAACAGAAAGCTGCTAATATATGGGGCTAATTGAAATGAATAGTTATATAGGCTTTAGTTAATCAGTATTATAATACTAACAGTAGTAACTATTTATTACAGTAATAACTTTTACTGTATGATGTGATAGTCACATGAATTTGTATGTACCATTCAATCCTCAGACAACCTGTGATTATAACTATTATCCTAATTTACAGAAATGAGACACAGAGAAGTTATACAACTTGGGAAAGTAACATAGTAAGGAGTAATAAAGCTGCAATTTGAATCTAGATTTTGTAACTCCAGAGCTGACTCTTACATGTATAAGATTTTACATACTATAGAATGTACACCAAATGTATGGTGTACATTCTATAGTATGTAAAGTAAGATAGACATCAAAATTGAAATGTATTTTATTTATACACATGGTATACATATCTAATTCATTTTTGGTATCTAACAATTTCTCCTTTATGGTCTTTAATCCTTAAACTGAAATGGTGATTTACATAAAGACCCTTTAGGCATACCTCTTAAATTCGGTTATGCATTTGCGTAGTTTTTCTGTAATATCAGTTGCCTTGGGCAAGAATGGTAAAGACACACTCCAGGCCAAAGCTTGTTTTATTTTTGTTTGAATGAACATATGAGGAAAATAACCATAGTATGAATTTTAGAAAACTAAGAGAGGAATGGCAAATCCTTTATATATGTCAGGAATGTGCGTAGATGGGGCAGGGAACAGATTTTCTTGTGGCCCAAAACTAAAAGTAGACATCTTTGTAGAGATATAATTTATTATATCACTAATGAAAGATCATGACAGTCAGGCATATTCTGACTATCAGCATAGTTCTGATAGTAGTTTTTGGTTAAATTATTGTTCTCATATGATTATAGTGAAAAGTAATGGCCACTGAATATCTATTTTTATTAGCTCAAGTTATTTCTAAACTACTGCATATGAGCATTCCGAACTTGTCTTTGGATTAGATTCCTAATCCTTAACAACGAGTTTGTACAATGAGTTGTACAATAACTCAAAAGGTACACAATGTGTTAGAGAAATAGTGTTTCTTAAGATACCTTTTAAAATGTGTTGTTTGTAAAAACAACAATGATCCAAAAGTATATGGTGCAATATAACACTGTGTACTCCTTTCTTAAGTGAAATATGTTCTCAGTTTGTCATTAGTGACAGAGTTTAGTTTATATACGATATAGGTTATAGTTTAGTGACTGCATTACATTTCTTTTTTTTTTTTTATGACAGTACTTAACATATCCTGTTTTGGGACATAGATTTTTTTTTTTTCAACTTCAATGCAAATTGAATAGTAGAAAATTGCTTGAATTGTTTCTTTTTTTGCCATGGGAAGCACAAAATACTAAACTGTCAAAGTGGCTCATATCTATTGCAACAGAAGAGAGGGGTTAATTTGCTTTTGCTTACACTGGATATGAAATTTCCTTATTGATTCTTAAAACTGCATTACCATGCAGAATCTTGGCTCTTTCTATAAGATTAAGAAGAGTAAGCAATTAAATAAAAAAAGAAAAAACAGACCTTGGTGTGCAGTAAATTTTGCTGCATGCATTATTAGTACAGAGCTATCCATACCATTGCATCAATGATGAATCTTCTGAAGTAGAGACTTGTGTGTTTTTTCAAGTAGCTTTTTAGGTTATCTTTTGTTTTGGATGCTGTCTTTGAGATAAAATGTAAGCAACAGCCACTGTTGCCAAGTAATCTACACTAAGTCTTTTTCCTTTACTCTCATTTTCATTTTTCTTTACCAGTAGAACAACCCAGCAACAGCATTTCTCTTCCAAAGTGCCTTCCTTATTTACAGCTTTCGCTTGCATTTGAGAAACAAGCTTTCTGTCTTGAATTCTCACTTTAGTAGCTTCTCCAGAAACTCTTGGATAATACTTAGTCACCTAGACAGTAATTAAGTCACATGGCTTAGGAAGATGGCTTTAGAAATGACGTTTTTCCTTTTGGAACAGATCTATTTATAGAAGTTGTCACTTAAGCTCCTAATTTTGTCACCAAATTTCAAATCCAAGTTTCAGGCATTTTCCTTGGCTCTGTGGAGATAGGGAGGCTTCTCTCCAAGTAAACAAGCTCAGTGATGTGCATTTTAAGGGCTGGCTGATGGGCAGAGTATCAATTGAGGGCCTTCATTCATTGAAGGGTCTCCTGCTGCCATGGTAATTGGAATTTTTTTTCTCTAAAAAGAACAGCTATATTGAGATATAGTTCACATACCATAAACTTAAGTGAGTTTTGGTCTCCATTTTGTCTGCTAGGGAACGTAGATTCTTTAACAGTGTTTGTGTAAATACAGTTGATTAAAATGATCACAAACAATTAATGAAGCAATGATAGGATTGTCTGGCAGATGCGACTACCTGTATATTAAAATCTGTTTTTATGTTTTCCTTGCTGCACCTGCTGGGAGATTTAGGTTAAGGACTCTCACTGTTAAGCTTAAACTCTGAGAGCAGAAGTTTCGGTGTGGAACAGAGAGAAACTTCAGGTGCAGGTGTTACAGGTTGTGGCATGAGCATGCAGGTACCTCACGTAGGTTCTCTCAGACAGGAGAGGAAATTTTGGATGCTATAGCTATGAACATGCTAATCAAAACCAAGTTAACCACAAATACACAGATTTTAAAATTAGATGACTTGCAAAAATTTATTTTCAAGACCATTCTCTTGAAACAGTTTAGCCATGACGTAGTGTCAGTTTGACTAGTAATGAAACTAAAATGACTTTAAAAAATATTTGTCAATACATCCTCAAATATGAATATTTAGTTGTTAGCTGTAGGTAGGCTAGCTTTAAACACGATTATATTTTAATGACGTCATTCTCCCCTAATTACTGAAATAAAATGATTTTTTTTAAAACCTCAGGATATAAAGATCCTACAAGAATAAGAGCTCAACTTTCTAAAAATGATTCTATAAGTAGGGTTCACCATACACTAATTTAATGAAAAATTATTGAATTGAATTTCAGGGTGGTTATGGGAAACAATATTAGGATCTTCTGATGTAGAGATGACTCTATAATTGTAAATAGGGCCAACACAGGAAACCATGTCCCTTGGTTCCTGTGGGTTTGAGCTGCTGCCCATTTTTAAGTACTTTCATTTTTAAATAGTGAATTATATCAGAGGAAGACTCATTAATTTTCTGTTACTCATTCAAGAACTGTGATATTCTCACAGAAGTATTTTAAATACTCAACAAAAGTTTAGCTGGAAATATTACAGTTTTGATGGTTAGTATATGTAAGTCACAGTGAGCTAGTTTCATTGATTAATAATTACTGTATACTGCTGTCCTGTAGAAAGATTATGCTTTCATATACTGTCTATTAACTCAGGCTCCCTAACTCAGTCTTAGGGGCAAATAACTGCTGCCAGTGGTTTACTGTTTGTCATTTGGAAGAGTTAACCTTTTCTCCTTACAAATCCAGACTCATTTTGCTTACTTAGGCTACTGATGGGATATTCTTTTTAGTTAATGACACTCATTGTAATGGAATTAAAAAATATAATGACTTGTTTTACTTCTGTTTTACATCATTGTCACAGTTTTGCATTTTTACAAATAAATATGTATTCCTATAAGTGCTCACTTTAACACCAGGGATTTCCTGTCTTATGCAATCTATACGTCTTTCAATCATACGATATTCAGATGGGATCAATACTAGTAACTGGATTTAGGATTAATAAAATTACTGGTAATAGCTGGAGTAATAGCAAATACTTATATGATATTTACTATGTGCTAGGTGCCGGTCTAAGTGTTTTACATATGTTAAGTCATTTTATCCCCAAGTAATACCACTGATATCCTCATTTTGCAGATGAGGAAATGAAGGCACAGAAAGTTTAACCAACTTGCCCAAGAATTTTAAGCAAGGAAGCCTGGCACCCGAATGTGTGCTATAATCTGCTGTAGTTTATCCTCCCTATGGAAATAAATGATCATAATAGCAGAGGATTTAGAATGCAAATATTTTAATTACAGCACTTCTACAATTTACCATTTGTAATTTACTGTCTCTTTTAGTAGTTGTTTTAATAGGCCAAAATTGAAGATGTTTTAGTTCAGGTGAGTCCCAATTATTCCAGTATAAAATTTTCTTTATTCCAAAGACCAAATGTCTTCTAAAGATTCCCCGCCCCCCTCTTTTTTAAAACTATTGCATTTTGGAGTTCAGTTTTAGTCCTTCTTTGTTCTTCATAGAAGTTGGATTGTGTATTGTTCAGCACAGGGGAGCATCATCGCTTCTAAATAGTTATAGTTTGAAATATGTTGCTGACTTGCACATGGCAAACACATGGCTCAGTTTTTATGCCCATCTTATGCCTATGTGTAAATTTATCTGCATCTGGAGTAAATGTGAAGTTTTATGGGCAAGAATAACTAAGCTGAAACATACCATTAGCCTGCCAAGAGACTAGAAGATATTTGGTTGTATCTTTGCCAAAGTGCTTCAAAATACCCATCCCCCTACCTCTTTTACCCTCCGTTCCACAACATACACAGCCCACAAGCTGGAAGAGAGTAAAAGAGCTACACAAATTTAACAAACAAACTGATAAAGTGTTTATTTCTTCCTCACATATGTAACATCAGTTATTCCAGGTATGTTTCCTAACTTTACTTTTTATCTGCCACTAGACATCATTTAGTATCTTCTGGATGAGCTTGATAATGTGTGCATTTCCCCCCTGGCAGGCTTATGCAGACATATGCTCCTCTGACATCTTGTAATCAGTGTGGTTTCAGGAAGGTCTCGGATTTCATGATTTAATTCTCTTTGCATTATAGGAAAAAAAATTGGGGGGATTAAGTAAATTTTGCTTTCTCTTGGGACTGAAGCAAGGTTGCTGTAGGTCTGTCATCATGTACAATGCATCAGCTGCCTTAATGGCATTGGTAAGATTGCAAGTGGTCTTAACTCTGTATCCTAAAGAAAATATATTGGCCCATTGCCAGTTTATACAGGTCAGGTGTCTTAGTGCTGGGAGAAAGGAAAAATGAAAAGTGACAGTTGCTGTCAGCGTGAGTTCTGTTCCTAAGCTCTGTTTGTAACCTATTTGAGTAGAAAGTCCTTTATTTTCTTTCTGGTGTTAAGATTTTTTTCCTGCAATTAAGTATCTAAAGAGTTATTTCATCTGTTAATGTTCAAGATGTTATCTATAAACTTAAAAGAAATATTCAGACATAAGTTTTTTTTTAAAAATCAAAGTAGCACTAGCTGATGATACTTCCAAGTATGGAACTAATTAGCTGTTTTATAATAGAATTTACTATTTTAATTCTAATTATAGAACTAACCTTTTCATTATATAATGCCTTTTCCAAATCTACTCTTGCAATTTTTTTTTGAAACCAGAATGAACTATTAGAGTAATTATAATTGAATAGAAATTAGTAGAAATGTTGTTTTTGACGTTAAACTGGTTTGAAGCAAAAAAAAAAATCACAAATTATTCCCTTGGTGTTGTCATAAACTACAATTATTTTCCTATTCGTTAATAAAAATACCTTACTTTCCAGTGGATAAGGTGTGGCCACTGTAAAATCAGAAAAGATAATAAAGACCAGAGAATATGTACTATTGGTATTGAGTAGTTCGAGTGTTTACAGCCTTTTTGAAGGAGGATAATCGATCAGGGCTACATTTGATGTTTTTTGTTTTGTTTTCTTTCTTTCTTTTTTTCTTTCTTTCTTTTTTGTTGTTTGTTTGTTTTGAGACAGGGTCTCACTTGATCTCCCAGGCTAGAGTGCAGTGGCGCAGTCTTGGCTCACTGCAGCTCAGAGTCCCAGGCTCAAGTGATTTTGCCACCTGAGTCCTACAAGTAGCTGGGACTACAGGTGCATGCCACCATGCCTGACTAATTTTTGTATTTTTAGTAGAGATAGGGTTTCACCACGTTACCCAGGCTGGTCTTGAATTCAAGTGATCTGCCTGCCTCAGTTTCCCAAAGTGTTGGGATTACAGGCATGAGCCATTGCATCTGGCCACATTTGATGTTTTATCACAACAGTCTTTTCTTTGCACCTATGAGGTAGAAAAAGAGCAGGTGGACTTGATTTTCCCCATAGCCACTCATAAAAACTCAGGCATGTGGAGTTTAAGTGGCTAGAAAGCTGACATGAGAGATTAACAGCAGAATAGAAAAAAAGCCAAAATTCTCAGATACTCAATGTGTGTTCTCAACCCTCATTTATTCAATACATATGAGTTGAGTGCTTGCCATGGGCCAGTGACAGGGATATAGCTATAAACAACAGATGATGCATTTCTTGCCCTCATGAAGCTTGTCCTTTAGTGGAAAAGACAGGCATGGTGCAGACAACTACTGAGAAGTCTTTGTCAATGATAGAAATAAGTGTTGAAAAGAATTACATGTTGCTCTGAGGGTACTTGCTGGGACACCTGACCTCATCTGGTTGCTCAGAGAAGACTTTCTTGAGGAAATGATATTAATTCCAAAGTTCAAAAGATAACAGGTGAATGAAATTGGAGCAGAACAACTTTTCATGCAGTCGAATTAGCATGTGCAAAGGCCAGAGGCCTTGATGTAGGATCTTGGTGCATGAAAGGGTCAGAAAGAAACCATAGAAAGTGGACAGAATAAGAGGTGGAGCAAGTGGCACAGGAAGAAAAGGGATGAAAGTAGGAGGATGGTATTTGACCAGAGCCTCAACTCAGAGGATATCAGGTTCAATGTAAAGGAAATCAGACTGACAGTGTTTTTGGACTTCCTACATTGGTTACTTTTTGCCTTTGTTTTCTCTTCTCTGGAAAATCTGGAAATGATTTTGTGACTCTGTGGATGGCAGAGTGGTTGCTTTGGTAATTCTGAGTGGGGTCAATAGGTATTCCACATAGCAATTAGATTTTTGGACAGACTAAGTGCTATTTTCTTGAGGTCCTGCTGTCTATCTGATTAAATTAAAAAAATAAACTTCTTGAATCGTGTTAACAAATGGTAAAATTTCTAATTCCAGGACAGATCTGTGGTTTGAGGACAGTAAAGCTTAGGGACTGTGAATATTGTGAGGGCTAGAAGGACCTAAACTCAAATCCTGACTTTGCCAGTTAATATACGTGTGTCCTTAGACAATTTACTTATGCCTCCTATACTTCATTTTCCTCACCTGTTAAACAAGACAAACATGTAGCTCAGAGCTTTGCGTGTGGGAAATTCTCCGTAAATATTAGTTCTGATAGCACTGTTGAGGTAAAGTGGCAATTTGTAAAGAATTTCTGGAGAAGTCTTTGGTGGCTTCTACCCATTCTTACTGCTAGTTTCTGATTCAGCTCATGACAGGAAGCATGTCAGGATCACCAGCTGCAGTCCTTCACTTCCTGCTTTATAGTAAGACAATCTTCTGTGCCCCTAGACTGTAAATTCCATAAGAAGTTTCTCTAAGAGAAGCACTCATGGGAACTTGTACTATATTATCAGCGTTTAGCATAATATTTGTACGTAGAAGAGAGAAAGTATCTGCTGAATGAAAAAAATAAGTGAATGAATTAGTCCAGGTGTTAGAAAATGGAGTGGTTTCTCCTGTTCATCCAACAGTATGTCAGATGTGTAGGAAAAAGTTCAGCCTAGACAGGTCTGGGAGAGCGTATTATTCCCCCTACTCTCAAAATGTGCAGTGAATATAAACAGGAAAAATAAAAACTGGTAGTGAGCCTTATAATCTGCTGGAAAAATAAAAACTGATAGTGAGCCTTATAATCTGCTTGCCTGATGGTAAGTGCATCCTCCATGCAGAGGCTCACATTCCTGTGTTTTCTTTCTAAGGTATTTTAGAGCCACAACTGATCAGTGTTAAATTTTAAGTCACCAAATATCAACAATTGGCTTGAGATAAAAATCTCTGTAATCATGAAATGTTTTAAACATGTTAAAAATTGTATAAAATGCCTCAACAGACATCCATGTGTAGATGTAACATAGTTCAGTGTTTTGCTATATTAGCTTTCAAATCTTTTCATGGTTTTAAAAATCTACTAATTATGTATCAGCATGTCTTCTGTTAGTTTTTATTTTTATTCTTGCCTTCACTCTTTTACTTGATCAATCTTGTTAGACTTTTTTGTAAATACTCTCTCCCCACCCGCCCCCCTCCCCTCTTTTTTTAAGAGACAGGGTCTCGCTCTGTTGCTCAGGCTGGAGTGTAGTGGTGGGATCACTGCTCACTTTAAACTCTAACTCCTAGCAGTACTTCTCACTCAGCCTCTTCAGTACCTGGACTATAGGCATGTGCTGCCACACTAACTAATTTTTTAATTTTTACTTTTAGTAGAGACCAGGTCTCACTATGTTTCCCAGACTGGTCTCGAACTCCTGACCTCAAACAGTCCTCTCGCCTTAGCCTCCCAGAGTGCTGGGAGGGTCCCAAAGAACCAGCTTTATTTTCTTTACTATATTTTCAGTCATTTCTGCTCGTACTTTTGTAATTTCCTTTTTTCTACTCTGAAATTTCTGTTTTTCTTTTCATAATTCATTTAGTTAAATATTTAATTTATTAATTACCAATCTTCCTTACTATATGTATCTAAGAATGTAAAATTTACTCAAGTACCATTTTAGCAGCAACCTAAAGCTCTGCTTTGTAGTTTTTTTTTTTTTTGCTGTTGTCCATATATATGTGTATATATATTCCATAACTTATACTATGACTTTATATGACTTATAAATTATTTATATTTTTAGAAATAATATAATTATTTTAAAAAATTGTTTATTTGGCATTTTAAAAATTTCCAAACATATGAGCATCTTTGTTGTTGGTTTTAAATTCTGTTTCTTTGTGGTAAGTACAGTGTTCAAGATATTGATTCTTTGAAGTTGGCCTGGTCTTTAAAAGAAAAGTAACCTTTGATTTTTTAAAATAGTTTGCAAATCATAGAACAAGAAAGGACTCTGGTGGTTCAACTCCCTTCTTAATTTATGGAAACATAAGTAAGAGAAATAGTGAATGATCAGCTTATTCTCATAGATACACTTGAAGGAAAAAAAAAAAGCACTTCACTTTTTCATGCTTAGTATCATTTTTCATTAGATACAACCTTAAATATTAGTTTGCTTTCCATGAAGGATGTTGTTTGAGACCTCTTTAGTAATCTGATTAGTTTTACCTGTTAATAAATCCTGGGCTAATCCAAAATCATTCATGCAGAGATGAAAATGACCACTGAATGCTAGTATTAACTGCTTGAGCTCAGCAAGTAAGGCTCAAGGTGCAAGAGAGAAGATGCTGCAACCAGAATCTTTTTTTCTTTTCATTTTTCTTTTTTCTTTTTTTTTTTTTTGAGACAGAGTCTCACTCTATCACCCAGGCTGGAGTATAGTGGCACCATCTCGGCTCACTGCAACCTCCACCTCCCAGGTTCAAGCGATTGTTGTGCCTCAGCCTCCCCAGTAGCTGGGATGACAGATGTGTGCCACTATGCCCGGCTAATTTTTGTATTTTTAGTAGAGACAGGGTTTCACCATGCTGGCCAGATCTCAGACTCCTGACTTCAAGTGATCCACCCACCTCAGCCTCCCAAAGTTCTGGGATTACAGGCATGAGCCTCTGTGCCTAGCTGCAACAGAATCTTTTAGCGGGCAGAAATTTTATTCTTCTTCAAAAAAGGAATGGAGGATAGCATTGAAGTGAAACTAAAGGAGGTTATGTTTATGGTAAAAGTGGAGAAAAAATGATTTCCTTTTTTTCCTTACCTCAGACCCTCATATAGTTGTATTTCCTTAAAAAAAAGAAAACAACAAATATTTCAGATATGACAAAAATACTTATTCCTCCTGTATTTTAGGAATGCACAAATATGTTTTCTCTTTGTGCAACAATCATCCAGTCAGTTATATTTTTTACTCTTAATAGTCAAACATCAACTACAGAATAAGGTTTTAGGTAATTCACTCTTTATGCTAAAAAGTCCATATAGAGTAATGCATTTAAATTTTATTATTTGTAAAAAGGTACAATGATGTAGTGGTTTCCTGGAAAGAGTTATAATTTCATGAGTTTCTAATTATATAGTCATCATATATTATGTGGTCCACATTGATTTTCCGTTCTTCCAGTTTAGAACTTACATCTCAGAGAATCTGTAAAGTTCCCTCTCTGCATTACAGTAATCTGTTGCTGTGCATTTTGTGGGAACCTAAAATTTTTAGTAATCTGATATTTGTTATAATAGTGGGTGTCTAGTGATTACCTAATAGCTGTAAAATAATTTCTCTCGACTATTCTGTTGTTAAAAATAAGCAATTTAGGAAGCTGTTTTTGACTTAATAAAATGGAATATTAGGTTTGCCATATTGTGTAAAAATAATGATGAGTATTTTAAAATGAAGAGATAGGAAACTAGAATGCTGGTTATAGGTAATTAAGATATGGGTTAATTTTGTTAGATGAGTGATGCTATGGTAGACACCTCCAGTTTCTACCACTGAACCAAGCTTCTTAAAAGGAAAATTCCTGGATTGTGAATAAAAATTTACTTATCTATATATAAAGAGATGAATGGTTGTACTGGTTTGAATAATGTTCCCCAAAATTCATGACTTCTAGAACCCATGAATACTACCTTATTTAGAAACAGAGTCTTTTCAGATGTAATCAAGTTAAGAGAAAGTCATACTAGATTAGGGTATGCCCTAATCCAATGGCTGGTGTCCTTAACAGAGAAAGGTATAGACGTAGAGACAAAGAGACAAACACAGAAAGTTATGGCCCCTATATTTTGTGGTGTTCACCATCTTTTAGTAAGATTAACTCCTTCTGCATCATTTTTATTTCTATCCAGTGGTTTTCTACTGTCTTTTCCTTTCTTGTGGAAACTTTTGCTACCATAATATTCTTATGCATCTTTTTCTCTCCAGTGGTAACTGTGTATCTTTTAAATGAGATTATTCTTTTTTGTCAGCTAGTTTTATTTTCTTTTAATTTTTTAAGTCCATAATATGCTTAATCCTTCTGGTTTTTAAAATGTTTTTGATTGATACTATAAGATCCTAGTGCTCATCAATGAATATTGAAATAGTACAGAGATTTTTAATGACTGTTTACCTTTAGATGTTGTTGGATGCTGTTTGAACATTTGTACCCTGGAATGGAGTGGCAAATGTTAATACCCAAAGGTGTTAAACAATATTGTATATGAGAGTTACGTTACCTGTGATAAGATGGGCAGTATGTGTCTTATTGAGCTTTAGCTGATTTTTGTCTTGCAGGAAAATGGAAATGTGGTAATGGAGTCCTAACAGATCTCTTAATTTTTAGGGGAAGATGGAAATCCAAGTTCAACAACTGTGAAAGTCTGAAGTTTTATCCTACTTACAAGTTAATAGGCATTAGCTTGCTGCAGTTTTGTCTATGCCCGCAGAAGACAGGAAACTCCTGGGTCAGAGACAAAGGGCTTTATTACTCTGGCTTTGGCTATAGCCAGAATAGCAACATTTTCTTACACTGGTATCTTCAGCCTTAATTCCCAGAGGGTGACAGAGGATAGGGCCAGGCTAACCTGAGCACACAGTGCATTGTGTTACAACAAAGAAATTCTGAATTTAGGAAACCTGAATGTTTTATAGTGGGAAGTAAACATGCCTGCCCTTTGCTTTGGAGGGAGATTTTCTCCATCTTCCAAAGCTGTTCCCTGTACAAACATCATTGAAAGGATAGTCCAGAAGAATCTCAGGCAATAAGGGGTTCTAGATACTTATTATAGTGAAATGTTACTGAGTAATCTTTCAGAATTCATTTCCATAGGTCACATTAAATATTACATTTTAATCATTTAAATTAAGCCTGATGATGTAAGGGTAGTTTTGTTTTTAAGGCTTTGAAAACCTGTAGTGCTGAGTTAAAGTCTAGGAAGTGTTCATTTGTATTCTTGGTCTTATACTTTTATATTTCATAGATCCATATACTAACAAAATGAATTTTGAGGATCAACATAGGTTTGCATCATTTCTTCTCTTTTGCCATATATGAAAACAACCCTCTCAAAACATCTAAATACTATTTACTATTGCTACAAACTAAAAAAAAAAAAAATGAACCTAACCACTAATGTAATATGGCACTGTGTTCCAGGATTGGATCCTGGAACAGAAAGAAGAAATTAAAGGAAAAACTGGTGAAATCTCAATGTTCAGAGTCGAGTAAATAGTAATATACCAGTGTCAGTTATGTGATTTTGACAAATATACTAAATAAATATAAGATGTTAACAATGGGAAAAACTGCTTGATAGATATACTATAATTCTCTATACCATCTTTGCAACTTTTCTGTATATCAGAATTATTCCAAAATAAAAGTCTATTTAAAAAAGGGAAACAGTTGATATTTTAAATAATAAAGATAAGTAAACCTAGAACAAATGAGAGTTTTTAAAAAATTAAATACATTTAGCTTTATGAAAAATTAAGTACACTATACTTACTTCTATCTTTTTGACAGGAACTAGTAAAGATTTTGAGATGCATTAGTATAGATTCATGGATTATTGGCATTTGGGAACCACGTGATAGCTTCACTTAATTTACTGTAAATGAGAAGAAATAGTCTTTTCACTTTTCTTAGCCTTTAGAATGAGGTACCTTTAGAATCAATTATACTCTGTACCTGACCAGATGTTTAGCCTATGTCCCTTCTATGAATCCAGTCTGATTCTGTACAGTCACAGAGTATGAGTTTTAATCGGGATAGGTTGGTGGATCATCGTTAACATAAAATTTAGCTTTTCTAAGGATTTCCATCATGCAGCTGGCCCTAAGGAGACTTACTTTGTTATTTATTTTCTTATTTTAATTTGTATTAGAGATGGGGTCTCACTATGTTGCTGAGGCTTGTCTTGGACTCCTGGGCTCAAGCGATCCTCCCTCCTTGGCCTTCCAAAGTGCAGGGATTACAGGTGTAAGCCACCATGCCCAGCCTCCCAAGGAGACTTACAACTGGGAAGATGGAGTGAGGATTGGAGGAGGGCAGGTTCCTGATGTTGATGCCAGTCAAGAGGGAGTTGAGACCAAGCAAGAAATGTGGTTTTGGCAGGCAAGCACCTGTGGAACAGACTGTAGCCATGCAGCCACCAATGTGTCAGGACAGTGTATACACCTGGAGGCAATCTAGGATGCAGTAGGGTTCAAGGGTAGGCCGTTAGTTCCTGCAAGGTGGTATCAGCTAGAACAGAGACTCCCAACTATGGTAGCATATTGGAATCATCTGGGCAGATTTGTAAAATACCCAGGTCCCACCCTCTAGAGATTCTGATGCAGTTGGTATGGGGTGAGGCTGGGTATTTTTAAAAAGAGCTTCCCATGTGTTACAATATGCTGCCAGGGTTGGCAACTACTGTGCTAGGGCGGGGTGAGAAAGGGTCCCACTTGTGGAAGAGGGTGACTGGCATGAGCTTCCCCAACTGCATGGCAGAGGCTGGTTCTAGGACCAGTGCCCATGGAGGGGGAGAAGGCTATGAGTCAGTGAACAGAGCAGGAGAACAAGAGTTGCAGGGGCGGGTGTTTTGATCTGGAGGTGCCTACACTGGCCCTGACCCTTTTAGCATGACCAAACCATTCCTATCTGCCTGTGACTTTCATAGATGTAGCACTGAAATACCAGTATCCTGGGAAACCCCTTTGTGCCAGGCAAACTGGAAGTTTGGTTTTTCTAGCCCCTTTGATCCAGGCCAAAGCATCCTGCATGGTATCCTATGATCAGCACCAGCAAAAATAAACAGCTCTGCTCTTCCTTAATATTCTTATCTCACCTCTTACCTTCCATTATGTTTCTGATAAAGCCAGCTGTTTTTTGGGGAACAAGAAACAGAGTGGAGTACATTCTTTCTGTGTCACGAAGGATGAGCTCAGGAACTAGTGTAAGATTTCAGTGAGCTCAGCAGTGAGGAGCTTCAGAATCAGAAACAGGAGTAATGTAAAGCAGTTGTTCTCAAACTTCAGAGTGCAGTAAAATCACCTGAAGGTTTGGCTGAATCACAGTTGGGTAGGCTGCATCCTCCGAGCTTCTGAGGAAGGCTATAGCGAGGCTTGAGAAATTTGCATTTCTAGCAAGCTGATGCTGTTGGTCTGAAAACCACTCTTTGAGAACCACTGGTGTAAATAACCTTGACTTTGTAGCAGGCATACCTGGGTGTGGATGATCTCTCTCAGTCTATGGTTTCTCACTTGTAAAAGGGGGGAAATAATACTCACCTCATCAGTCGTCATGAACTGTCACATAATTCACTAAACAGGATGTCCAGGATATGGTAGATACTTCCATTCTCTGAAAGATCTTTCTGTATCCTTTGCATGGGGACAGTTTTGTATTGAATATTTTTAGGGTTAACAATTCCAGATTTGATCATCAAAATCACGTAGAGGAACTTTTTACACTATAAGAAACCTGGGGCCCTACCTCCTTGGAGATTCTGATTCAGCAGGCCTGAGGGAAGTCCTGGGCATCAGTTGCTTTAGAAAGCCTGCCATGGTACTTCTGAGAGTCAGTTTTGGGAACTGCTATTTTGAGGAGCATTTCTCTTCTGCAAGGGTTCTCAGGCACTGAAGTTGTATTCAGTCATTTGGAGGATTTTAACAGATGCTGATGCCTGGACCTGAGACTGTGATTTAGATGGTTGGGAGTAAGTCATGGGCATTGGACTTTAAAAGCTCCCAGGTGATTCTGAAATGCAACAGAGGTTGAGAACCTCCCCTCTAGGGGTATTCCTGGAACAAGAAAAACACGAAGTATTTGTTACAATGCAGATTCTTAGGTCTTACCTCAGAGCTGCCTGCACAAACTCTCTGGGTGAGAGACAGTATCTACATTATAAATCAACGTCTCAAATAGTTATTCTTAACAAAGTTTGAGAATCACAGCTCAAGGGACATTATAGCATCCCTAAATATTGGTTGACTACACCTCCCTCACCTGTTTATATGGCACTTTACAGTGTACTTTACATTGTTATCTCATGGAATCTCCTGCATATCCTTATGAGACAGCTGGAGTAGATATTATCTCTACTTTATTGGTGAAGAATTGGATATTCAGGGAGGTTTTCTTTCCAGTAGCACGTGTGGGTATATGAACATAAATCAGGCAAATGTGCTTCTCTGAAGGGATATAATAGTCTATTGGAGAAGTAACACAGAAACAGGCAGGAAGGAACAATCTCTTCAGGCAGGAAGAGATTGCAGTATGGTTGAAAAATACTATGAAAATTCGGAGAAGGAGGGGTTAGCAGGAAGTAATTTATGAGAAGGGAATTTGAGAAGGCTATTTGGAGGAGGTGGTCCCGGCTCATTTTAGAGCTGTCAAGATCTAGTTTCTTTTGAGGACCTTGATAGAGGGCGCATGACTACGGTCTTACAGCTATGCTCCAATTGTTTCCCTTTATTAGGTTTTCCTCGTTTTATGGTCCAGGCTGTGTAACCTCCTTTGTGTTATCATCTCATCATATTTATAATAAATTCAAATTTTCCTTTGAGATTTTGCTATCTGTTTAATAAAAATGTGGTATGTCTTTGAATTTTATAAATAAATGATTATTTTGATGTTCTTAGAATAAAAAATTACAATAAATTTTTCTCCCATTAGGAAGATAAACCAATAATAGACATATGAACTATCATGTTCATTTTTATAGGGGTAGATATTCTTTTAGCTATAGCTATCTAATTAGGTAAGAATAAACATTTGTACTTTTATGGCTATGTTGTTAGATCAAGGAGTATGAAGAAAGTTTCAAGGACAATGGATTTATTTCTGGAACAAAAGAGACAATAAGGAATAAAGCTATGACTGGCAGTCTGATAAAGAGCCCAACTCTGTTAGGAAAAGCACAAAAAGCTTTTCTCTTTTCCTGCAACATCTGTCTCAGATTATTGTATATAGTACTTCCATATAGCATACTTTTGACTTTTCTTCAAAAGTCATATGAAGACATGGAGAACCTTTATAATTGATAAGATTTGAGAAAGTTTTTTTGGTAGTGGTCTTTACTGAAATAGATAATTTTTAAGTAAAATGCAGTTTATGATTTTCAAATGCAGTGCATATTCTAAAACATAGAAGTGCAAAAAATATAATTATATCTGTCCCATTAGTTATTAAAATTTAAAATACTCCTATTCTTTGACCTCCCAGGTCCATGTCTAGTACTCTATCCTGCATATATACTGATAGAAGTGCACAGGAATATATGTAAGGATGTTTGTTGCAACATTATGACAGCAAAAAGGAGATTATCTGAATGTCCATTAGTACAGGACTGTTTAAGTGAATTATAGTTCACCCCCATAATGGAATAGTATGCCATCATTGAAAAATACGATATTGATATAGAAGGATGCCAAGCTTACCTTAAGAAGAAAAAAGTCAAGTGGCTGAACAGTGTACATAGTATAAAACTATTTGTGAAGTGAAAAGGATATATGTGTATGTGTGTATATATGCCTCTACTTGAATATACATAGACTATTCTTGACATGGTACACAAAATGCATCAAAAATGCTTACCATTTAGAAGGCATCTACAGCTTGAATAGTATATGTGAAGGGAGTTTTTTAATTTTTCACTATGTACCCTTTCAATTCTTAGAATTTTTGCACCACATGTGTATTAATAGATAAAATAATTATTTACAAAATAAAAATACTAAATTTATATTTAATATTATAGTTTATATAAATTAAGAAAGCCAGCCTATCTCTTGGACTAAAAAATATTTCTAGGCATGTTAAAGGAAACAAAAACTTCATTACTTCTTAGTTTAAATAATTATTGACTTATGATTAATTATCCCTGAAAAATATTACAGCACAAAAATGAAGTTTCACCATTATTTCTAATAATTACATATGCCACCAGTTGAGACCTCAAGATTTGAATTGTAGTAATGCAAATTGAGATTTTTTCCCCCTGGTGTTTATGCCTCTGCTGAAGTGTCATGGAAACATTTAATAATGATTCAACCATACTGAGCTCTTTGCTTCATTTGCCACGTTAGGCTTTTGTGCAGATGGGTCCTGATCATATGCTGTTTTTGGCTTGACTCCTATTTTTCGAATCAGAGATTAGTGAAATAGTGTTTTCCATTATTGACTCATCTATATAACTCTCCCCAATATAATGGAGGAATGTTTTTAAAAAATGAATTATTTGTCCTTTTTATGATTTAATATGACATGTTTCCAGAGTTGCGTTTTTGAAGAAAACTTTAGTAATTTATAAAATAGTATGCTTTGACACTGACATATATCCTCATGACTATCAATTTCCATTGTTTTCTAGTCTGATGCCATAATTCCCGAGATTATTTTTTTGTTTCTACTTCTCTTTATTTATGTTTGTTCCTACTTTCTTATCTTTGTTTCTATTATCTTCATTGCTATGAGGCTCAGACTTCTAAGAGGAGAAGGTCTGATTCAGTTAGTCACTGTCCAATGTAAGGAAACACTTACAGACAGAGTTCTGTCTTTATCAGGTCATCTGTTGACTGTTGACTTTTTATGTCTGGCCAACGCAAAGCTAGAATTTTGATCTCTGATCCAATTAGATGTATCCAGGAAATCAGGGGCATCTAAGTGATAATGTCCTCTTATACACTCAGAATCTGATCTATGGACTGTTCATCAGTCCAACAGCCCAACACATTCTATTGTAACTTTTGTTAAATTTACCCTTAGCCCTGCCGACAAAGCAACAGAATAAAAGAATAAACCAGCCTAGGGGAAAGTTTAGATTTGCCTTGCATAACTCATAGGTTCGAGGTTCAACAATAGGGGATAGGACACAGGCTTTGTACTCACATAAAGTTTTCATCCTTACTTGGCAACTCCCCAGGCAGACAACCACAGTCTCAGAGATTGTGGTTCCTATGTAGAAGAGGGATAAGAATATTTCTTTGTAGGATTGATATGAAGATTTAGTGTGATTGTGTACGTAAATTGCGAACACTGACAGACACAGTAATTATAATAGCAGCAAACATTTGTTGAGTACTTCCTATGAGCCAAGCATTACTTTAAACTCTTTTATGTCTGTTAGCTCGTGTAATCCTCATAACATCCCTATAAGATAATTATCTCCAATTGACAGATGAGAAAACTGAGGCATGGGCAGTCTCTGTAGTTTGCTTAAGATTACAAAGCTGGTAAGGGAAGGAGCCAATAGCTCACATTGTTAACATCTACACTACACTGGCGCTCCACATGAAGTCATGGCCCCATGTTCTAGTGTCTAGGACTTGTTTCAGCCCCCAAGTCTCTGTGGCTTTCTGGGTTCCATCTTCTCCATTAAATGCAACCACAACCCTCAGTTCATGATGGTCAGTGGCTCCCCTGGGAATTTGGAGCTGGTTTAAGGTCAGGGATTGCATTGTGTACCATTTTACCTGCTCTCCACCTACTCCCTAAAGCTGAGAGTTACCAGCTTCTGTGGGATAATCTTACAAGGAGCAGTAGTCTCAGGCTAGGCTGGTTTCCTTGGATTTTGGTGGAGAAAATGTCTTCAGCCTATTACATCTCCATGTCCTCCTGTTTTCTCTCCTCCATGTGTGAAACACTGAACATTTTAAGTAGTGTTACTCCTTAAGTCCTACTGTGAAGTAGGTAACACTTGCCTCTTTAAACCACCCATCCTATCAGTCCTTTCTGTTTCACTCTTTCATATCTCAGTGAATCAATTTAATTAGAAGCTTTCAGCTACTGAAGAAATAGGAGATTAGTGATAGAATGGGAAGAGGTCATTTAGAGAAGAGCTTCTCAAACTTTAATGTGCATATGAATCACCTAGGGACTTGTTAAAATACAGATTCTCATACAGTAGGTTTCGGGTGGGGCCTGAAATTCTGCATTTTTAACAAGCTCCTAGTGATGTCAATGCTGCTTGTCTCTGAACTGCACTCTGAGTAGCAAGTATTTAAAGGTGACATCCTAAGATGGCAGAAGATTTAACTTCTTACCTTTCCAGGCACATTTAACCAAATAAATGAATCTCTCTAGTAGAATTTTGTTAATGCAATTGGATGCTAAGAAAAACTTCACAATTTAAAACGCTGCCCATAAACTGCTTACCAGTTAAAGCCATTGCTGGTTTGAGAAAAGAATGGTATGAACTTGCTTATCTGGTAATCAAGTTTTGATATAAACACTGTAAAAACAAGCATTTTCTCCATCAATGTAATTTACTGACTCTCAAATGATTTATATTCATTTTTACTTAGCTTTGTGTAAAAGAGCATTGCTTTGCTGCTGCTCATGATTGAGTTGCTTTTTTTGTTTTTTTGATACAGGGTCTCTATTGCCCAGGCTGGAGTACAGTGGTGCCATCTCGGCTCACTGCAACCCCCACTTCCCTGGTTCAAGTGATTCTCCTACCTCAGCCTCCCGAGTAACTGGGATTACAGGCATGCGCCACCACACCTGGCTAATTTTTGTATTTTTATTTAGTAGAGACAGGGTTTCACCATATTGGTTGGGCTGGTTTGGAACTCCTGACCTCAAGTGACCCACCCATCTAAGTCTCCCAAAGTGCTGGGATTACAGGCGTGAGCCACTGCACCTGGCCCATGGTTGAATTTCTTATAACTAGGAAAGCAGATGATTAAACTTTGGTGCAAGGGCCACATACGTATTTTCTTTCTTTTCTTATTTTTTTCATTTTTTCTTTTGAGACAGAATTTCACTCTTTTTGTCCAGGCTGGAGTGCAGTGGCAAAATCACAGCTCACTGCAGCCTCGAACTCCTGGGTTCAAATGATCCTCCTGCCTCAACCTCCCAAGAGGCTAGGACTACAGATGCATGCCACCACATCCATCTGATTTGTAAATTTTTTTTTGTAGAGACAGGGTCTTGCTATGTTGCTCAGGCTGGTCTTGAACTCCTGCCTCGCCTCCAAAAGCATTGAAACTATAGACATGAGACACTGTGCCTGACTCCCCATGTGTATTTCAATATCTCTTTCTTTGTTCCTCTAATATCACCTACATAAAAGAAAGGTTAAGTCAACTTTTGTTTCCCTGAATTTTGATTTGGAGTCAGCTCACTCAGAGTGTTTATGAATAATTCTGTTAGAAAAAGTTTGATAATGCTAATCTGAATAATGAAATATCATGTAGAGCTCTAGATGTGGAGATACATTGTGAGTAGAAACCTCCTGTGAAATGAAGCAGCTGATTCTCCTTGTGATGCAAAGGCTTACATTCTTTATTTCTGTTTTCAGGGAGGAGAGCACTGTTACTACCAGGGCCGTATCCGAGGAAACCCTGCCTCATTTGTTGCATTGTCAACATGCCATGGACTTCAGTAAGTGTTCAAAAAGTTATTTGTACTGTTTATTTTTTCAATAATTTATTTTCTTTAGTATGAATGCACTATAGTAGATATCCCTATTTTGTGTCAAGAAATAATTTTAAATCAGTGATGGATCTGATTTTTTTTTTCTATTTTGTGTTTTATAAACCAAGCAGATTTTATTATTATTATTACACTTTAAATTCTAGGGTACATATGCACAACATGCAGGTTTGTTACATATGTATACATGTGCCATGTTGGTGTGCTGCACCCATTAACTTGTCATTTACATTAGGTATATCTCCTAATGCTATCCCTCTCCACTCTTCCCACCCCACAACAGGCCCCGGTGTGTGATGTTCGCCTTCCTGTATCTAAGTGTTCTCATTGTTCAATTCCCACCTATGAGTGAGAACATGCAGTGTTTGGTTTTTTGGCCTTGCAATAGTTTGCTCAGAATGATGGTTTCCAACTTCATCCATGTCCCTACAAAGGACATGAACTCATCCTTTTTTATGGCTGCATAGTATTCCATGGTGTATATATGCCACATTTTCTTAATCCAGTCTGTCACTGATGGACATTTGGGTTGATTCCAAGTCTTTACTATTGTGAATAGTGCTGCAGTAAACATATGTGTGCATGTGTCTTTATAGCAGTATGATTTATAATCCTTTGGGTATATACCCAGTAATGGGATGGCTGGGTCAAATGGTATTTCTAGTTCTAGATCCTTGAGGAATTGCTACACTGTCTTCCACAATGGTTGAACTAGTATACAGTCCTACCAACAGTGTAAAAGTGTTCCTATTTCTCCACATCCTCTCTAGCACCTGTTGTTTCCTGACTTTTTAATGATTGCCATTCTAACTGATGTGAGATGGTATCTCATTGTGGTTTTGATTTGCATTTCTCTGATGGCTAGTGATGATGAGCATTTTTTCATGTGTCTGTTGGCTGCATAAATGTCTTCTTTTGAGAAGTGTCTGTTCATATCCTTTGCGCGCTTTTTGATGAGGTTGTTTGTTTTTTTCTTGTAAATTTGTTTGAGTTCTTCTTAGATTCTGGATATTAGCCCTTTGTCAGATGAGTAGATTGCAAAAATTTTCTCCCATTTTGTAGGTTGCCTGTTCACTCTGATGGTAGTTTCTTTTGCTGTGCAGAAGCTCTTTAGTTTAATTAGATCCCATTTGTCAATTTTGGCTTTTGTTTCCATTGCTTTTGGTGTTTTAGACATGAAGTCCTTGCCCATGCCTATGTCCTGAATGGTATTGCCTAGGTTTTCTTCTAGGGTTTTTATGGTTTTAGGTCTAACATTTAAGTCTTTAATCCATCTTGAATAAATTTTTATATAAGGTGTAAGGAAGGGATCCAGTTTCAGCTTTCTACTTATGGCTAGCCAGTTTTCCCAGAAGCATTAACGGAATCCTTTCCCCATTTCTTGTTTTTGTGAGGCTGGTCAAAGATCAGATGGTTGTAGATGTGTGGTATTATTTCTGAGGCCTCTGTTCTGTTCCATTGGTCCATATCTCTGTTTTGGTACTAGTACCATGCTGTTTTGGTTACTGTAGCCTTGTAGTATAGTTTGAAGTCAGGTAGCATGATGCCTCCAGCTTTGTTCTTTTGGCTTAGGATTGTCTTGGCAATGCGGGCTCTTTTTTGGTTCCATACGAACTTTAAAGTAGTTTTTTCCAATTCTGTGAAGAAAGTCATTGGTAGCTTGATGGGGATGGCATGGAATCTGTAAATTACCTTGGGCAATATGGCCATTTTCACGATATTGATTCTTCCTATCCGTGAGCATGGAATGTTCTTCCATTTGTTTGTGTCCTCTTTTATTTCGTTGAGCAGTGGTTTCTAGTTCTCCTTGAAGAGGTCCTTCACATCCCTTGTAAGCTGGATTCCTAGGTATTTTATTCTCTTTGAAGCAATTGTGAATGGGAGTTCATTCATGATTTGGCTGTCTGTTTGTCTGTTATTGGTGTATAAGAATGCTTGTGATTTTTGCACATTGATTTTATATCCTGAGACTTTGCTGAGGTTGCTTATTAGCTTAAGGAGATTTTGGGCTGAGACGATGGGGTTTTCTAAATATACAATCATGTCATCTGCAAACAGGGACAATTTGACTTCCTCTTTTCCTAATTGAATACCCTTTCTTTCTTTCTCCTGCCTGATTGCCCTGGGCAAGAACTTCCAACACTATGTTGAATAGGAGTAGTGAGAGAGGGCATCCCTGTCTTGTGCCAGTTTTCAAAGGAAATGCTTCCAGTTTTTGCCCATTCAGTATGATATTGGCTGTGGGTTTGTCATAAATAGCTTTTATTATTTTGAGATACATCCCATCAATACCTAATTTATTGAGAGTTTTTAGCATGAAGGGCGGTTTAATTTTGTCAAAGGCCTTTTCTAACCAAGCAGATTTTTAAATCAGGGTTGCAAATGGCCGGGCTTGGTGGCTCATGCCTATAATCCCAGCATTTTGGGGGGCTGAGGGTGGCGGATCACCTGAGGTCAGGAGTTCGAGACCATCCCGGCCAACATGGTGAAACCCTATCCTACTAAAAATACAAAAATTAACCTGGCATGGTGGCAGGAGCCTGTAATCCCAGCTACTTGGGAGGCTGAAGGAGGAGAATCACTTGAACCTGTGAGGCGGAGGTTGCAGTGAGCCGAGACCATGCCACTGCACTCCAGCCTGTGGAATAGAGTGAGACTCTGATTTAAAAAAAAAAAAAAAAAAAAAAAAAAAAAAGAAAAAATTTCTACATTTTGCAAAAGAAAGAAAACATATATATTGTCAAGAAAAAGACAAGAAGCATACATTAAGATGATGCTAGACTCCATCTCAAAAAAATTCAATAAAATTAGAGTCGCAGAAAACAGAGGCTTTTGAATTTCACAATGATACTTTAAAATAATATTTGAAGCATTTTTCTAGTTTCATCCAAATTCAGACAGGAGTGGTTTGGGTTAACTTTGGTGTCTGTTTCTGTGGATGTTTAGCCCCTTGAAATACCCCTATTCCTTCTTCATATGTTTTTATGTTTTCATCAAATAATAGAAGTTTCGGTAAATGGTAACTCTTGTCTCCTTACACAAAGAGAAAAGGTTTCTCGTGACCTCAAGAGTGCATATGTCGGCCGGGCGCGGTGGCTCAAGCCTGTAATCCTAGCACTTTGGGAGGCCGAGATGGGCGGATCACGAGGTCAGGAGATCGAGACCATCCTGGCTAACACGGTGAAACCCCGTCTCTACTAAGAAATACAAAAAATAGCCGGGCGAGGTGGCAGCGCCTGTAGTCCCAGCTACTCGGGAGGCTGAGGCCGGAGAATGGCGTGAACCCGGGAGGCGGAGCTTGCAGTGAGCTGAGATCCGGCCACTGCACTCCAGCCTGGGCGACAGAGCGAGACTCCGTCTCAAAAAAAAAAAAAAAAAAGAGTGCATATGTCTTTGCCCCTTTTTTTCAGCCTGAATCCCACCTAATTAACAGCAAATCTGTGGGAGGGTCTGTCATTTCTCAGAGATCTCCAAGGAACAAAGTTCATCCTTCCTCAGGGCCTTGCTTCCTTTCTCATAACCTTCTCTGTCGAATACTGTTTGCTGATGTTTAACATGGGAATACGTCCACTTCCTCCATCCTGTCGATAATGATAATGCACAGGTGGTTGTTTCTTACTTGTTTTGTAACCCTTTATAAAGCTACCATGTCATTCCTCAGCATTCTCTTTTAACTAAATCATTTCATTTCCTTCTTGTGTGTTTTAATTTTTGTCACAGAACAAGTCAGCACTTTAGTTTTGTTAAATTTTCGTTGAGGAACTTTAAAATAATTCCTTTTTGTTACCAAGTTAGATATGTGGCTTTTCATCTAACAAGCAGTTGCTGGGTGTTTCCTGTGTGCCAACCCTAGGAATATTAAGGCAATTGAAACACAAGTCCTGGGAGTTCACAGTCTCATGAGGAGTCCAAATCTAGCCCATTTCCTGATGTGGAACCCCATAGGTATATTTGATTATTTTTTGAGAGAGAGAGAGGGAAAAAAAGGGAAAAAATGCAAGCTAAGCATTGTCACTGAAGAACAGGTAGCACCTAAGGGCTCCGGAGACATGCCACCTGAAGACGGTGGAGTGCAATAGGTTGGAATAGCATATCCAAGGGAGCGGGTTACACTGACAGATCTTAAATCTAGGAAAGAGAGCGAATGGACACGGCCAGAAAATCTAGCTAGTCTGCCTGAGTGACACCTCTAGTCAGGATCTGGGAGTAAGCATATTAGGCAGAAAGGAAAGAAGAATATAAGGGTGAGTTAAATAACCAGAGATAGGAGGCCATGTCCTGAGAGCATGGAAGACTTCCATTTCCTTGTTTGTGCTAAAAGACTACTGTGAATAAAGGTGTACATTTATTTACTTTAAATACATTATTTGGAGAAAGAGGTTTTTACAAACATGGAATCCATGCTTAATATTGGGCAGTCTCTGTTTTCTTATTAGGAAAAAGAAATATTGAAGTCCTTTTCAGCAGTAAAATTGTTACATCTGAACTCAAGACAAGCACATCTGTCACCTAGGAATAGTACAGTGAGACCTGTCCCCATTTGTGACAGCAAGTGTATATTGGAGGGTAATAAATGAGGTGGTTGTTTTCCTTTCTCTCTCTTAAAATCTCAATCCAAAGTCATAGTGTCAGCATCTTTCTCAGTACTCGTTCCAGTCTGCCTTCTGGTTTTCCAAATGGGCTCAATGTTGTCAGAATCAGAGAGAAGATATTTGTGCCTTCTAAGGGCTATAAATGGACCTGAGAACCTAAGAATGATACCTGTTAGTAATCCTACTATAGTCATGTAAAGAAGGATTGAAAAATAACTTTTAGGCCGGGCACGGTGGCTCACCTCTGTAATCCCAGGTGTGAGCCACTGTGCCCTCCCTTTCCTTCCCTTTCCTTCCCTTCCTTTTCCTTCCCTTCCCTTCCACTTCCCTTCCACTTCCCTTCCACTTCCCTTTCACTTCCCCTTCTCTTCTCTTCTCTTCTCTTCTCTCTTGTTTTATTCTTTCATTCATTTGTTCATTCGTTCATTCTTTCTTTCTTTCACTCTTTTCTGTCAGAGTCTCACTCTGTCCCAGACTGGAGTGCAGTGGTGTGATCTCAGCTCACTGCAGCCTCTGCCTCCCAGGCTCAAGTGATTCTCCTGCCTCAGCCTCCCAAGTAGCTGCAATTATAGGCACCTGCCACCATGGCTGGCTAATTTCTTATTTCACTTTGGGAGGCTGAGGTGGGTGGACCACCTGAGGTCAGGAGTTTGAGACCAGCCTGGCCAACCTGATGAAACCCTGTCTCTACTAAAAACACAAAATTAAGCTGGGCATAGTGGTGGGTACTTGTAATCCCTGCTACTTGGGAGGTTGAGGCAGGAGAATCACCTAAGCCCAGGAGGCAGAGGTTGCAGTGAGCTGAGATCGTGCCATTGCACTCCAGCCTGGGTGATAGAGTGAGACTCCGTGTCAACAAAACCCAAGGAAAAATAACTTTTAGGAGATTGTATAGTAACTGGATTAGGAATAGAACTCAGAATCCTGCCTTAGTTACTTATTTTTATTTATTTTATTTTTGAGATGGAGTCTCGCTCTGTCACCAGGTTGGAGTGTAGTGGCACGATCTCAGCTCACTGCAACCTCCGCCTCCCAGGTTCAAGCCATTCTTGTTCTGAGCCTCCTGAGTAGCTGGAATTACAGGTGCCTGCCACCACGCCCATCTAATTTTTGTATTTTCAGTAGAGACAGGGTTTTGACATGTTGACCAGGTTGGTCTTGAACTCCTGACCTCGTGATCCGCCCACCTCAGCCTCCCAAAGTGCTGGGATTACAGGGTTATTTTAATTAAGTAGATTTTACTTCTCCTTTTAAGAATGTTTTTATTTGAAACTAAATAAAAATAAACAGAAAACCTATCATGCGTCTTGGAACATTGTCAGAATTGTGTATGACCATTTTAAGCTCTCTTAGACTTTTATGAGCACGTAGGATAAATATACCCTTGTATCATCTTGTTATTTAGTAATTATTACTTCTCGTCTTAACTTTACCTTCTGAACAAAAATTTCTGGAAGAAATATTTTGGGGCAGTGTTATGAAATATTGAATAATGTATGTTGTCCCAATTACAGTGGTTTAGATATGAGATGTATTATGTCATCCATGACTCATCCTTTATAAATTACCAAGTGCGTATTTTTTTTCATTTTGGATTTCTTAAATCAGTTGAATAACATAAATAAGGGAAAACCAGATTCGTATATCTTTCCCATAAAGAACCTGCAAGGTCACGTTTGTTCAGAGTCAAAGGACTAATACACAATGTTTTGGTTTTGGTGTGTTTGGTGTTATGACAAAAATCTTGTTACTATGGGAACCGTAAAGAATGGAGTTAAATGTGAGTTTATTGCCCTCTTGTGGAAATTTGTAAGAATGGCTTTTTCCTTTCAAAATCTTATTTTGATACAACCTTTTGAAATTTTAGCTCAATTGGTCTGTGATGACTTGGTCTTAGCTATAGGTTTTTATCAAGTATACTGTTATGGACTCAATATAAAAGGATTTATATAAATAAACAAAAATATTTCAGTTCTCAAAGCATATAAAACACAAGTATTTCTTCATTATTAAGGAATTAATAATGGCACATTATCATATAGCAATCTAGAGTCTTCTGAGATACAGACAGTGTCAGAATCTGTTGTCTTCATATTGCTTACATGATGTCTAAGTCCACTAAAAAGAAATGACTTTCCCATTGGACGTTAACCTAATTTAAGGATAAATAACACTCAGTACTATTTTAACAAAGTAATCTGCTTGCTACTTTGTTGGTGTTGCCACATGAATTTTGGCAAAGTGTGATGGTTTCATATGACTTTCTGGATGGATCTGGCTAGTTCTCAGCAAGGGTAGAGAGATACTCCCTGCCATATTTGGTCTACTTTTTTGAAAGGCTCGCTGTCTGACTCCTTGGGCACATATTGTCAGTAATGTCTTACAAACTGCATCTGTTTATCTTTAAATTCCAAATAGAATGTCATCCAAATTCAGAAAGTACATGTGGCTGAAAACAGTGCAGCTGTGAGAACAATCATACTGTGAGTATATAGAAGTTGAGGACATGTGGAAGATGTTATAGCAGGAATGAAAGAATTTGGATAGAGGCAGAACTTGGAGGCCATTATAATTATAGCTCATGGAATTTCACCAATTTCACTAAGTCTTCAATGAAAAACAAATACTAGTTTATGTTTAGGAGCTTGGCTGTCATATAGTCATTTCTACCAAAAACTAAAAAATTACCACAGAAGCTCATAGCTTTACTACCCTCAGATGCCTGAATGATAAGACAAGTTTCTTTAACATCATAAAGGGCCTGATCTCAGTAAAAGGATCATATTCTTCTAAAAGCAGCAGCTATCAGAATCTGTCTGAGTGGGAGTTGAGGCCATTTGTATATTTAAGTGCTCTCCAGAGGATTTCTCAGATGGCTGGTAGCCGCCCCCAGCCTATGGGGTCCAAAATGGATTTTTTTTTTTTTTTAAAGAAATGTAGGGTCTTGCTCTGTCACCCAGGCTGGAGTGCAGTGGCACAGTCATCAATCACCGCAGCCTTGAACTCTTGGGCTCCGGTGATCTTCCCACCTAAGCCTCCCAAGTAGCTAGGACTACAGGTGTGCATCGCCAGGCCCAGCTAACTTTTTAAAACCTTTTTGTAGAGAGAGAGTCTTGCCGCTCACTACATTGCCCAGGCTGGTCTCAAACTCCTGGCCTCATGTGATTCCCCCCACCTTTTCTTCCAAAGTGTTGGGATTCCAGATGTGAGCACCATGCCCAGCTCAAAACTGAACACTTAAAGAATTTGCATCCTTCCCTCTGCTCCCTGCTTCCCTAGGCCCATCCCAATAAGCTCCTTCTGCATCCCCCCTTCCCCCCCCCCCTTTTTTTTTTTTTTTTTTTTTTTGGAACAGGGTCTCACTCCGTCACATCGTTTTTTTTTTATCTTGTTAAACGACGCGTCCGTTTTTCCAGTTGCTCAGGTCAAAACTTGGAGTCTTCACTAACTCTTCTCTGTTTTACATACTTCGTTTCAAATCCATTAATAAATCCTATTGGTTCTACTTTCAAAATATATCCCAAATTTGACCAGTTCTCACCACTTCCACTATTACTGCTCTGATCTAAGCCAGTACCTTCTTTCACCTGGATTATTGCAGTAACTTCCCTACTTCTATCCTTGCTGTACTAAAAATTATTGTAACACAGAAGCTGGCGTGATCATTATAAAACTTAAGGAAGCTTGTATTTCCCCTCTGCTTAGAACTTTGCAGTGGCTCTTCATCTCTCTTAGAGTAAAAGCCAAGGCCCTAGGAGGTGCGCAGCTGGTATGGCCCCCACGGCCCTCTGGCACCATTTATTGCCCTTCACCTGATTATTTTCTTCCCTAGAATTTATCACTGTCTCTCTCTCTCTCTATATATAGTATGTCCTCCCTAGAATACTCATCAGCACCACAAGGACAGATAATTGGTCTGTTTTGTTTGCTATTGTGTCCCCAGCACCTACAACAGTGCATTGTAGGTGCTCTGTAAACATGTTGATTGAATGCATGAATGCATGAATGTAGGTAGGTAACAGGTTGCAAATGGGCAGTTCATGGTCCCATCTGTCTGGGCTCTATTCCTATTTCTGCTCTTACTGGTTAAATAATTTGGCAAGTTACTTTATCTCGTTGGGTTTCAGTTTCCTTACCTGTAAAATAAGGATAGTCGTTGTACTTCCCTTGTAGATTTGTGGAAAAGATTAAATGAGTGTAAAGTATTTAGCTTGTGGCATGTTGTTCAAATGTGTTAGCTCTTGTTACTAGAGCATCTTCCATGTTTATGGTAGATCGGTCATTCTCAGTATAGTCCCTGAAAACCTGCCTCAGGATCACCTGGAGCTTATTTAAAATGCAGTTTCCTGGATTCCAGTCCAGAAATCTGAGAAGAGTCCTGAAAGACCTGCGTTTTTACTAGCTCTCCAGGTGGCTTGTTGCATATGAAAATCTGGGAATTCTATGTTAGACGGAGGAGTGATGGGCAACAGCTAGAGCATGGCAATCCTGAGCATGGGGTCAGGTGAGGATGAGGGGACTCTACCTATAAGGAATTGGAAGGAGGGGCCTTTCCCTCTCAGTGGTGTGTGTGGTGTGTCTGGAGGTGATGGTTGGGACTGGGAAATAGGCATTGAGAAGCAAATGGGTCCTCTGGCTGCTGCTGATTTTAAAATGATCTTGTTCTGGGATGAGAGTCGATAGCCATGCCTAATTATTTTCTTGTCATTGGCAGTGGGATGTTCTATGACGGGAACCACACATATCTCATTGAGCCAGAAGAAAATGACACTACTCAAGTAAGTGCTCCTTCTGTTTGTTGTGGCAAATGGAAATGTTTGTGCTGAGAGCTTTTTTCCTCTCCTTTTTTTTCTACTTTATTTCATTTTTATATTGTTTAGGGTTAAGATAGTAAACATATGTACAGATGCTCCTCGACTTATGATGGGTCTATGTCCTGATAAACCTATCATAAGTTAAAAATATTATAAGTCAAAAATATATTTAATACCCTGATAAATGCATCATAAAGTCAAAAACATGTAAGTTGGGGACTGTCTGTATATTTTAAACTAAATATTGAGTAAGTCAAAACCACAAGTGTTTTTTAAAAACTTTCTTGCCGGGTGTGGTGGCTCACGCCTGTAATCCCGGCACTTTTGGAGGCTGAGGCGGGCATGAGATCGGGAGTTCGAGACCAGCCTGGCCAACTTGGTGAAACCCCGTCTCTACTAAAATCCAAAAATTAGCCAGGTGTGGTGGCATGTGCCTATAATCCCTGCTACTTGGGAGGCTGAGGCAGGAGTATTGCTTGAACCTCCTGCCACTGCACTCCAGCCTGGGCAACAGAGTGAGACTCCATCTCCAAAACAAACAAACAAACAGCAAATTTCTTTTGTTTCTTTCTCTTTTATTTTGGAAATATAATACTTTCCCTTTGAGGTGTTCTGAAACCTCTATTTCCATCTCCACCCTAATGTGTTATGATCTTTCTTACTCTGACTTGGCTACCATAACAAAATCCTGTAGACTGGGTTGCTTAACCAACAGAAACTTTTATCTTTATCTCAGTTCTGGGCACAGGAAGTCCAAGGTGCCAGCATGGTTGACATCTGGTGAGGGCTCTTTGTTTGAGTTGCAGACAGCTGCCTTCTCACTGTGTTCTCACATGGCAGAGAGGGAGAGAGAACTCTGGTTGTCTCCTCTTGTTATAAGGGTACCAGCTATACTGAATGAGGATCTTACCCTTAAGACCTCATTTATCATTTATCACTGCCTCACAGGCCTTATCTCCAGACAAAGTCACCCTGGGTGCCAGGGTCTCAATATGAGAATTTTGGGGACACACACACATTCAGTCCATAACAGATCAAATCCACAGGTCTATGATTTTTCACCTCTCCTCTCTTTTCTAGATTCCAGATTTTTCTCTGTTGTCTATTCCTTTTAAGGCTCTATGCTGATGAAGTTTGGAGAACCCTGAGTCATCTTAATCCTCTCCCTCACTTTAGCTGAAACATTCATTTCCCACAAATTAGAAGAAGTTGAATTAATATTATAGACTACAGAGAAACATAACACACTTTCATTCTAGCTCTGTTCGTACAAATATTCTTCCTTGTATTACACAACATTAGTCAAGCAGAGAGGCAAATCCTTTCAAGAAACATACATGATTTTTTCACCCATAAACCATCTTGTTTGGGAAATTCTCTGTATTGTATATTGTTTTATGGGTACCCACTGCTGCCTGTCTTGTCACTTTGCTTGACAGTATGATTTTTTTAAGATGATATGAAACCTATGACATTCTAATTTTTTTTTTTTTTTTTAGTAATTAGATGAAGCCAGATGAAATTATATTTGAGTGTTTATTAACTTTTTAGAAGAAAAATATGACTTTTTATCTCTTGCTTTTTAATATAGCTTGTATGACACTTGAATTTCAGAACAGAGTCCACTTTGGACATTTACTTATACCAGGCATCCTGCTCCCCATTACTGTGAAAATTGTTAGCTCTGTAGTCTTTGCCTACCAAAGCTCTCTGACTTTTAAAAGGCTGCAGGGATCCGTGAAAGGAACCAGTAATAAAAAAACATTAAGTCATTTTGCCAAATGCCTTATTTGTCCTTGGGGGAATAGATTCATTCATTTGTTTTCCATTACCGTAGGCTTTGGCTTCTCTGTGAAGGCATTTTTCTTCTCATTGGATATTGCTCTGGTGCTGAGAGAATTCAGGAGCGAATAGGAGGGGTTGGGCAATGGTTCATCACCTCTCTAAACCCAGGAGAATGCATAGGCAAGCTGTGGTTCTTTTAAGGGTCTCCAGCTACATTTGCCTAAGGCTGGAGATAATTCGGTTATACACGCTTAATCACTGTTGCTTGTGTCATTTCAGGAGGATTTCCATTTTCATTCGGTTTACAAATCCAGACTGTTTGAATTTCCCTTGGATGACCTTCCATCTGGTATGACGTTCATATAGTGACTTTTTATTTAAAAGACAACTTCGGTAATTTATTTAATGCCTTAGAACTAATCTATTTGTGGAGTATCATTAGCCCACATCTGCTTTTGACGTTTTTAGAGGGAGAGCCAAGTCACATCAAGAGGGAGAATAAAATGCAAACTGGCCTCACAGATGAGTTTGGAAAGATGTGGAGGAAAACTTTAAAAAATTTTTAAATTGAAAATAAGGCACTAAAGGAGAAACAAGATTAGAGCAAGAATTGGTCTGTGAGACAAAGTACATACAAGTTATTCTTGGTGAAATACTGGTCTTGTAAACATAGGGATGAACTCTTAATCATTTCCCTATTTATTGTTTTCCTTGTCTCTTTTTTGCTCTAGCATTTTAAGAAAGAACTATTATAGGTTAACTTTTGTTATCATTATGTGCTATTTGTGAAATTAGTCTTTTCTTCTCATCTACACTGAAATGGACCTAGGTTAATTTTAAGAGTATTTGTCTCCCAAGATTACTTATGATTTACTATAATAAGTTAGAAGAAAACAAGAAATAGACAAATGTCAAAAATACAAATTTTGTGAAATATTTTCAAAAGTAAGCTTATTTATTTTAGGTCGAATAAATGGACCTAGCAACCTATGTTGCTTCTAGAGTTGCTTCTAAGTCTTCACATGACAAGAAGGGCGGTGCATGCATACTTTGCCCTCCTTAGTGGAGCAGTGATTATGTAGGGTGCGTTTCTCTTTGACTGTGCTGGACTCATTTGTTTTCTCCTGAAGACAGACAGCACTCTGAATATCTTTATTCAGAAGATATCTGGATATCTGGTATGGAGATGCTTCCTCCCCTATTTAGTGAACCTTATTTAATTTAATTTAATTTAATTAATTAATTTATTTTTTGTTTGGTTTTGTTTTGTTTCGTTTTTGAGACAAAGTCTTGCTCTATCGCCCAGCCTGGAATGCAGTGGCGCGACCTCAGCTCACTGCAACCTCAGCCTCCTGGGTTCAAGCAATTCTTCTGCCTCAGCCTCCCGAGTAGTTGGGACTACAGGCATGCACCACTACGCCTGGCTAATTTTTGTATTTTTAGTAGAGACAGGATTTCACCGTATTGGGTAGACTGGTCTCGAACTCCTGACCTCGTGATCCACCTGCCTCGGCCTCCCAAAGTGCCAGGTTTACAGGTGTGAGCCACCGTGCCCAGCCTGATTATTTTAATTTTTAATCTCATTTTAAGCTTTGCAGGGCCTTGTAAGATTAATGTTATTCCCAGTTTGTAGATGAAGAAACAGAGCTCAGCTAGTTTGTCTTTTCCAGGGTCCCACAGCTAGCAAGGGGTGAAGTTGAGTTTTGAATTATGACACTATGAAAATGTACTATGGTAGAGAATCACAGAGGGAGATGGAGAAATCACCAGCCTGAGAGTAATCCTAAACTAATGCTTAGAAAATCACTTAGAAGTTTACATTGTCCCTTCATCAGAAAATGAAATAAATGTTTCCTAATGTTCCTTTCTCTCTGACATAAGTTTTTAACTCCTCATCCTCCTGTAATTTCCCTAAAGAGAATGAACATTCTCTCCCCTTCTTTCCTGCTGCCAGAGGGAGAGAAGATTTAATAGAATTTACTATTTTGAAAAATTTTCAAATGGGAATATAGATGCTCTTAACCTCTCACAGACTTTTTAGATGGTTCTTTCAGTGGTCTTATAAAACTTTTTACAATCCCTATTCTGATAAGAAAATAAATCATGACTAGCTGTGTGGGAATAAAGCTATAATTTAATGGGTATTACTGGAAGCAGTCAACATTAATTAATATTTAAAGTAATAAATAAAGATTTTCCCCTAAAGACTTGATTGTAGGCTTGCTAGGATTTTTTTTTTTTTTTTTTTTTTGAGGAAATTGTTCAGGGTTTCTTTCCAGCAGAAACTTTGATGGTGACTTGGCAGTTTTGCTGTTATTAAAATGATTTTTTAGACATATTCTTTGAAAACTCAGGTCTGTTTCAATTAGTTTCTAGTTTTCCTCATCAGAAGTTGGCACTGTCAATTTTGAGAGAGTTTTGTCTCCCAACATTACTTATGATTTACTGTGATAAATTAAAAGAAAACAAGAAATAGACAAATAAATGTCACAACTACAATTTCTGTGAAATAGTCTCAAAAGTAAGCTTATTTATTTTAGAATGCATAAAGTTTAACTGGGTTATAGATTATCAACATCATCATCTTGTTATATTGTATGCATTTCCCAGAGATAGAAATAGGATCAGCTGTTCCCCAAACTTGTTGGACTGTGGAACGTTTCCTTTACATGGCATGCACCTGTCTCAGGACTAGTGTTTCTGAGAACATATTCTGGGAAAATCTTATTTCCTATGGATGCCTATGTACCCAGTTAAAAAAATATGCAATGAAATAGAAAAGTCTTGAGTACTATTCAATAAATTTTTACATACATACACTCTTGTTGAGAGAGAGCATTTCTGTTACCCCAGTAACTTCCTTTGTACCCTCTGTAGTCGGTGCCTTCCACCTCTGCCGTTTCTTTTGTCTGTTGTAGAACTTTATACAGATGGAATCATGTACTATTTGCAGCTTCTTTTGCTTAGCACATGCCTATGAGGTTTATGTTGTCAAGAGTAGCAATGGTTCATTCTTTTAAATTATTGAATATATTGTGTCCTATGAATATGCTACTTGTTTTCTGCAGAGGGATGGGTTCTTGCACTGTTGCCCAGGCTGGAGTGCAATGGTGCCATCTCGGCTCACTGCAGCCTCCGCCCCCTGGGTTCAAGCAATTCTCCTGCCTCAGGCTCCCAAGTAGCTGGGGTTACAGGCATACACTACCATGCTTGGCTAATTTTTGTATTTTTAGTAGAGACAGGGTTTTACCATGTTGGTTAGGCTGGTCTCAAATTCCTGACCTTGGGTGATCCACCTGCCTTGGCCTCCCAAAGTGCTGGGATTACTGGCATGAGCCACCACGCCTGGCCTATACCACAATTTTTAATCTATTGGTTGATGGACATTTGGGTTGTTTCTGGTTTTTGACTATTATGAGAAAAGCAACTATGCACGTTCTTGTACAAGTCTTTTCTATGGGCACATATTTTAATTTCTTCGGTAAACACCAAGGAATACATTTGCTGGGCCGTAGGGTAGGTACATGTTTAACTGTGTTGAAAGTGTCCTCAAACTTTAGCATGCGTCAGAATCATCTGGAGGACCGGTAACCACAGATTGCTGGCCCTATCTTGAGAGTTTTAAATCAGTATATCTTGGGTGGGTTTGGAGAATTTGCATTTCCAATACTTCCCAGGTGATGCTAATGCTGCTGGTGCTGGAATCACACTTTGAGAACCACCGTTTTATGAGGAATTGCTGAAACCGTTTTCCAAAGTGGGTACACAAAGTGGTATACTTGCGTCAGCACTCTGAGAGTTTTAATTGTTCCACATCTTGACCAACATCTGCTCTGTTATTCTTTAATTTTAGCTGTTCTAGTGTATTTGGTGCTATCTCACTTTGGTTTAAATTTGCATTTTTCTTTTGATTAATGATGTGTAGGATATACACTTATTCGCCACTAATCAGAATTTCTGTCTTTTTGTTGTTAAGTTGTAGGAGTACTTACATATTCTAGATAGAAGGCCTTTGCCAAATATGGCTTATGAATATCTTTTCCCCAGTCTTTGGTTTGCTCATTTACTTACTTAATGGCATCTTGTGATGAACAGATGTTTTAAATTTTGTGAAGTTTAACATTAGTTTTTATCATTATTGCTTTCTCCATGCTGAGTAATTTTTGCTAGCTCCCGAGTTTTGAAGATATTCTCTAGTGTTTTCTTCTAAAAACTCTATAGTTTTATTTTTTATGTTTAGATCTAGGATCCTCTTCAAATTACATTTTGTGCACGGTGAAAAGTAGGGGTTAAGTTTTATTTTATTATTTTTTATGTGAATACACAATTATTCTAATACCATTTGTTGAAAAGAGTTTCCTTTCCTTTAATCAATGAATTGTTTTGATGTCTTTGTCAAAAAGTATTAATATGAGTCAATTTCGGCCGGGCGCGGTGGCTCAAGCCTGTAATCCCAGCACTTTGGGAGGCCGAGACGGGCGGATCACGAGGTCAGGAAATCGAGACCATCCTGGCTAACCCAGTGAAACCCTGTCTCTACTAAAAAATACAAAAAACTAGCCGGGCGAGGTGGCGGGTGCCTGTAGTCCCAGCTACGGAGGCTGAGGCAGGAGAATGGCGTAAACCCGGGAGGCGGAGCTTGCAGTGAGCTGAGATCTGGCCACTGCACTCCAGCCTGGGCGACAGAGCGAGACTCCGTCTCAAAAAAAAAAAAAAAAAAAAAAAGAGTCAATTTCTTGACTCTTACTTTATTTGGCTACCCTTATCATACTTTGTTTTGCTTACTGTGGCTTTATATAAGTTTTGAAATCAAATAACATAAATCCTCCAATTCTGTTTTTTCCCCCCAAAATTTTGGCTATTCTGGGCTCTTTATATTTCCCTACAAATTTTAGAAACTACTTGTCAATTTCTGTAAATTCTGGGATTTTTATTAGAATTGTATTAAAAGTATGGATTAATGGGGAAAAACAGCATATTATTAGTAGTGAGTCTAAAATTTCTTTCAGTATTTGGGCATTTTTAGTGTAGATGTTGTATTAGTTATTATCTATTGCTTATCTATTGTATTATCTATTGCTGTGTAACAAATTACTCTAAAGCCTAGTGGCTTTAATAAACAAACATTATTATCTCATAATTTCTGAGAATCAGGAACCTGGGTATGGTTTAGCTGGGTGCCTGTGGCCCACGGTGTCATGAGTTTGTAGCGTAACTGTCAGCTGGGACTCCAGTTTCATTTGAAGGCTCAGCTGGGGAGGATTTGCTTCTGAGCTCACTCATACGATTGTTGTGAGGCCTTAGTACCTCAACACATGGGCCTCTCCACAGGGTTGTCCCCCACCAACCTGGTAGCTAACTTGTTCTAGGAGAGAGTGAGAGACCAAGAGAAGAGAGAGAATGAGACACAATGCCTAAGATGGAAGCTACAGTATTTTTGTTAACCTGATCTCAAAAGCAACATCTGATCACTTTTACTGTATAGTATTTATTAGAAATGAGTCACAGGGTCCAGCCTTCTCTCAAGGGAATGAGATTATACAGTGGCATTGTATTAGTTATCTATTGCTGAGGAATACATTTTTATTATGTACAGAAAAATTAGAAAGTAGCTGAGTAATAAATTATCACAAAATGCACCTCTTAAGACAATACACACTTATTATCTCATAGTTTCTGTGGATCAGGAGTCCAAGAATGGCTTAGATGGGTTCTCCGCTTCAAAGGCCCTCACAGGCTGCAGTGAAGGTGTTTTCTAGGACTTCGTCTCATCTCAAGGCTCAACTGTGGAAGGATATGCAGTGGTTGTTGGCAGAATTCAGTTCTTTTTAGCCTCTTAGACCAAGGGCCTTGGTTTCTTGCTGGCTTTGGCTGATGGTTACTCTTTTTCTCACATGGGCCTCTCCATAGGGCAGCTCACAACACTGGTGCTCGTGTAATGAAAGCCGGTAAGAAAGAGAGTCTCTAGCAAGATGAGTTACAATCTTACATAATGTTATCTGGAGAAATGACCTTTGCTGTATTCCATTGGTTGGAAGCAAGTTACAGGTTTTACTTACACTCAGAGAGAGGGTATTACACAAGGGCGTGAGTACCAGGAGGTGGAGACTATTAGAGGTCATCTTAAAGTCTGTCAAATTCTTCTCTTTGGCCCCCAGTGATTCTTGTCTCTTTTACCTACAAAATACATTCTCTTCCTCCCTAGGTCTCTAAGAGTTTCATCCTGTTATAGCATCTGCTCTAAGTCTAGAATCTCATTATCTAAATCAGGTCCAGGTGTGGATGAGGGTCTTTGGATGTAATTTCTCTTAATCCTTCTGTATGTAAAACTAAAGAGACAAGTTATCTGCCCTATGTACTCCCAGGATCCAGTAATGGGCCAGCTATAGACATTCGCTTACAAAAGAGGGAACATTTGAGAAACAAGAAAGACACCGACATTGCAGTTCTGAAATTCTGCTGGGCAAATGTTGACCCTTTTTGATTGGGTTTCAAGGCCTGGAAAGAATTCTCCATGACTCTTGGCTCTATGTTCTCAGCTCTTGATTCTGCTCATCCTTCCTTTTCTATGAAAGGTAGTACATATTTGCAGCTGAGTAGTTTTATCAGTCTGCTATTCTAGTTTGCTAAGAGTTTTTATCCAGAATAGGTGTTGAATTTTGTCAAGCTTTTCTATGTCTATTGAGATGATCATTCTCCTTTAATCTGTTAATGTGATGAATTGTATAAATTGATGTTTTGAATATGAAACTAATTTGCATTCTCAAATGGGCCCCAGTTGGTTATGGTGGATTATATTTTTGTGTATTACTGGGTTTGATTTGCCTATGTTTTGTTAAACATTTTTAATGTATAGGTTCAGAAAGCATATTGGACTCTAGTTTTCTTTTCTGGTTTTAGTACCAGGGTTTTGCTGGTCTTACAAGATGTGTTAGGAAAAGTTTCCGACTCTTTTTTTTTTAAGTTTGTGTAAAAGTGGTATTATTTCTTCCTTTAATGTTTGGTAGAATTCATCAGTGAAGTCATCTGACCTTACGGTTTTCTTGGAGAGTTTAATTAAGAATTAAAGTTATTTAATAGATACAAGATTATTCAGATTATCTACATATACACATGTTCAAGGAATTTCATCTAAATTAACAAATTTATTGGCACAAAGCTCTTAATAATATCCTCATATTATCTTTTTAATATCTATAGAATCTGTAGTGATTTGCTTTCTTTATTGATCAAGTCCTGCTGATCAATTTTATTGATTTTTGTTTTTAAGTTTTTAGTCTCACTTTTTTCTATTTGATTTGTGTTTAATTTGCTCTTATTTTTCTGGGCTGTTAAGGTGGAAGGTTAGATCATAATTTAAACTTTTTTTTCTTTTCTAACATAACCTCTTAAAGCTATGCATTTCCCTTCAAGCACTAAATGCCTTACCTGCATCCCTCGTATTTTGACTTGTCATATTTTTACTTTAGGTCAAAACATTTTCTAAATTACCAGGTGATTTCTTCGTTGTCCAATGGGTTATTTAGAAATGTAGAGCTTAGTATCGAAATACTTGGTTATTTTGTTCCAAGCACCTTTTTATTATAGATTTGTTAATTTAATAGAATTGCAATAAGAGAAAATACTCTGTGTCATTTCATTTTCTTTAAATAAAATTTATTGGGACTTGCTTTATGATCTGTGATATTGCCTGTCTTGGTGAATATTTCATGTGTTCTTGAAAAGGATATGTATTCTTCTATTATTGGGTAAAGTGTTAAAAATGCCAACTTAGTTAAATTGGTTGATAGTGTAAAGTCTTCTGTGTCCATATGATTCTGTTTGCTTTTTTTTTTCTTTCAATTACTGAGGGAGGATTGTTGAAATCCTTAACTGTAACTTTGAATTTGTCTATTTCTCCTTTCAGGTCTGTCACTTTTTGCTTTATGTATTTTGAAACTCTGTTATTAGGTGAATAAACATTTAGGAGCATTGTGTCTTTTTGATGAATCAACCCATTTATAATTAGGAAATCGTTTCCTTTCTCCCAGATACTTATTGTCCTGAAGTTACATTGTCTGATATTAATATTTCCTTCACAGTTCTCTTGTGATTAATGTTTGTAAGGTGTATCCTCTTCCATACTTTAAATTTAAAGTGCCCCTCTTCTAAACAGCATGTAGTTAAGTCTTGCATTAAAAAAAAAAATCCAGTCTCGTAATCTTTGCCTTTTAGGTGCAACGTTTAGTCTATTTACATTTAATGAATTATTGATATGAGATGGGTTACTTTTGTAATCTTGTTTTTCTGTTTTTCCTATTAGTTTTTTTTTTTTTTTAATTATAAAAGAGAACTTATTCCCTTTCTCAGCAAATCCCTTGTATGCCCAGGCCATAGCACTCTGAAAAATGACATGATGGGAGAATATTTGAACATGAAATAAAGAGAGAATATTAATTTCCTTACCCTGATTTTATTATTCAACTTCTTGGTCACAGATTTCTCTGACCATTATTATCTCTCCTGTATGAACAGTATCCAAAAATAATGATAATGGTTCACCTTGAGTGTTTTATAGCATTATTCCTATAATAAGCCCCTTCAGATTGTTCAATCATCAAAGTTTTAGGAAATCTGTACCCTAGGGAAAGATTGCAACTTTCCTTTCACTTTGTAGAAAAATCCTCCCTTATAAATAACCTAATCTTATATTCAGAGATGAATCTATGTGCATAAACAGTTGATGTATGATTTTCACATCTGCTACCAAGAGCAGATAAAGCCTGAGATTAATTTGGTTATGGGCAAAGAAGAATGTAAATTAATTGGAAAAAATTAACTCAAAACTTTGGTGTCCTATAACAATTTCTTAATAAATTATGAACTCAGAAATGTGTGATTATTTTTTCTACTTCTCATTGCTCGTCTTCTATATTTTGCTGCCTCGGGAAGGTTAGTAATGGAAGTGAAAGTTGAGTTGGCTGTTTAGAAGATTCCTAGTAAATAACGTAATGATATTTATAGGAGAAATATGAAAATTTTTTTGAAGTAAATTAGAACAGAAATAATGTTCTATATTTTGCAAATTATATTCATCCTTTAAATGTTTATTTAGTATTAACATAGTAAATTAATGTTTAGTATTGACATACTAAATGTTTTGTGTGATCATTAAGTATAGCATTATATATTATAAAATTCATAAGAAAGAAGGGCAGGTAAAACTTTGCCCTATATTGAAGAAATCTGACAAATTCACTAAGTTAAATTAAATTTAATTTCCTTTTAGAATTTCAACAAGTAAACATTACTCCACCAAAATTTATTTTGAAGCCAAGACCAAAAAGGAGTAAACGGCAGGTATGTATTCACAGTGGTATGTCGTGTTATTTTAAAACAATTGTCAACTGCCAATCATTTTAATCTACGGTAAGTCTGTGTGAGAGGGTGAGTATTAGTTTGGGAATTTGTCAGGATGTGGTAAACTGTAAGGGTGACAGATCTGAAGAAGCAGCAGAAAGGGGAACCATGTTATTTCACAGATGCAAAAAGGATTCAAGACAGTGGTGATAATATGTTTCTTCATCATATTATGGGTTATGAGGCTCCTGCTTGTGGCATCTCAGGTTCTTTCTACAATAGGCTTCTTTCCTTGCCCAGATATGTAACACATCGTGGAATCCACTTGTATGGTTTATATCCTTGCCTTGTATTTATTACCTTGACTATAACCCCTTAGGAATGAATCAATCCAGTTGTGAAGCCACAAAATGCTTTTGTCTCACTTGAGCAATCTTTGGAGTCCAGGATATAAAATTAGGTCATGGGCTTTATGATTGTTCCACTGGATATTGGACTGGGTAATAATAACTGTTGATATGGTGCTTTAAACCAAATGAAGTCGGTACTATTATTCCCCTTTCACTGAAAGAAAAATGATGACTCTGACATGAGAAAATGACTTGCTCAAATCACAGAGCTGGCAAGTAGTTTAGAAAAGTTAAGAGTTGTGGCCATCAGAATCAAGATGTCACCACTGTGGTGATGTGGGCAGGGGAGGTGGCCAATAAAAACACAAGATGAAGGAAATAGATCTCTAGTAAGATCAAGAAGTTGAAGGAATCAGGTGTCTTCTTTTTATTACCTTGAAATAAAATACATGTTTATAGACAGATTTTTATTGTGAATAATTATTGCTAAATCTTATTGAATACTATTGAATACTTACCTTGTAAAATCCTTATAATAGGGTCTATTATAAGAATTTTAACTATATTAACACATGTAACCCTCAAAAACCTTAAGAGGAAGGTGTTATCACAGGTTAAGTATACCTTTTCCAAAATGCTTGGGACCAGAAGTGTTGCAGATTTTGATTTGTGTGTGTGTGTGTGTGTGTGTGTGTGTGTGTGTGTGTGGTGGAGGGGAGAGTAGGGGTGGATTTCAGAATATTTACATGATACTTAGTGGTTCAGCATCCCTAATTCAAAAATTAGAAATCTGAAGTGCTCCAGTGAGCATTTCTTTTGAGTGTCATATTGGTGCTCAGAAAGTTTTTCATTTTGGAGCATTTGGAGTTTTGGATTTTTAGATGAGAGATGTTCAACCTATAATATCCTCATTTTACTGATGAGGACATTGAACATAAGAGAATCAAGAAACTTGCCCAAAGCCACATAGGGTGACTCTGGTGGAGTTGGGATTCTGACCTAGGAAGTCTGGTCTCAGAGAGGTGCTTATAACCACATATACGCCATATATTGCCTCTCAGACCCATGTGTTCCGTGAATTACTACTACGACCTTTATAAATGTTGTGAATGTTTATATATGTATATACACACACACATATATACACACATATAAACTCATATATATGATTATATATAAACTCATATATAAACATATATATATATATTTATATGAATAGGTAGAGACATATTTATCTTGAGGCCCAGTGAGATAAAATGATTACCATCAGGATTTAATGTGAAACTATTGTTTTTGAATTATAGACTGAAAGAATAGGACAATATTCTAGAAAGCTAGCTGTAATCGATAAGACTGACTGGGAGTTCTCAAAGCTATTTTAACAAAGACCCCATGTCATTTGGGGATCCTCTGAACCATCCTAGATGAAGGCACGTGACTCACTCCCAGTTTGGAGATTAAATAATAAAAGTGCCAATCACTCCAGTCCCTGTACCCTCTCAGAGATCTTCAGAGGACCCAAAAGAATGCTCTTCATATGTTACTATTTTCAAGATAGACTGTTAAATAAAATTGCTAGATGCAGAAAGGAGTGAAATAAACGGAAGTACAAAATAAAGGATATATTCACATTTAGTTTTATATGCATAAATATTTTTGGAAGGAACCAGTAACTTGCTGTATCCATTGTGGGGGAAGGACTAGGAACTGAGTAGGTGGAGAATAGAGGTGAGAGGAAGACATTCATCTTCTGTTCTTTTGTACTTCTTAAATTTTCTGAGCCATGTTAATTTATTACCAACTCAGAAACTAAACAAATTGATGAAAAAATTTTTTAATGCTGAAGGAATAAAAAGGGAAAATTTTGTTTTGTCAGTTTCTTCCATATTTTTTAGGTTTTCACAGCCGAGTTTAGAGGGCTGAATTAGGTGCTGTTTCCTTTCCTGTGTTACAGCTTCGTCGATATCCTCGTAATGTAGAAGAAGAAACCAAATACATTGAACTGATGATTGTGAATGATCACCTTATGGTAGGATTTGCTGTTGTTTTTAAGCCTGTTCGTGCCTAGGGTAAAACTGGTGAGTGTAAAAATATGTTTAGAAAAAACAAGAAGCCCATCAAGCTGTAACCTGGAGAAGGTATTTGTATAATCAAATATATTTGTTAACTAGCAACAACCTGCAATTAGGAAATATTCATAGGTGGAAATAACTAGCAGTAATTTTTGAGTTTTCAAAAATACTTTGTAACTCAGTATCAACTTTTGAATTTGCTTGGTTAGTAGAGGTGCTAATATTTGAATCTCCACTTACTAAAATGACAAGGTTTAAAAAAATGGAAATTCCATTTTATATTGAAAAAGTGAGGCACCAATTATGTGACATTTTAGTTTGCAAGGTACAACTTTATCTTAATAAAAGAAAAGCAATTTTTCTATTTTGGTGTTACTATGCAGAAATCATATGCAAATGCTTACATAGCTAACCAGTGAAGATTCTTAGGATAAGAACTTGACAAAACTTTCATGTTGTTGAATCAAATTATTTTGACCCATAGTGTTTATATTCAGTTAATGGGCATATTGCTGGCAGTATGACTACATTCATAGCACAGCAATGAGTTATAATGCTAATTGTTCCATGTAACCAAAGTTTTAAACTAAAAATGTTTAATGATGCATATTGCTGAATTTTACTTAAGTTCAGGTACAAGTGCATTTTACTTTGACCTGCTTATTTGAGGAAAAGATTATCATTTATTTATGTATGATTAAATACATAATTTAGATCTTAATTATTACAGTTGCTAATAATAATAATCACAACATAATCAAGATTGAGTGCTGCTTCCTTCTTCAAGCTAGGTCTAAGTTTTATCTTTCCACCTATTTGAATCCAGTGAATGTTACTGTTCCCCAGGACTTTTATAAAATAAGTTATAACAACATATATTTTGAGCATTTTAGATAGTCACAAATTTAGATATCCATAGACATCTGTAGACATATAATATAAGTGAAATGAACCAGGTATAAGACAGCATAGGTGGGTGAGGCCTGTGGTGAAAAGAATGGTGTGTGGCCTGTCTAAGGGAAGCAACTGCCTCTCAGTGTTTGCCAGTTATTACCAGGTGGGAATGCTAATTTTAACTGAAGCCAGAAATTGGATTTTACATATTTCCTGATTTTTAAAACACATTTGAGACTAAACAAAGATCTATGTGATCCACATCTGCCCTGTATGCCACCTTGTTGTGACCTTTATCTTAGAGCTTTCTTCTTCCTGAATAAGTCTTATAGAACTTTTCGATTTGTATGCTTTTAGCAGTGTTCACATCCACTTTACTGTCTATACCCCTACTTAGATTTGTATGTCTTGCAATTCATAGACAACTTTCATATGTTTTATCATTTTGAATAACAATGCCGATAAAAATAAATCTATGAAATGGATGGATTGGATATTTTTTACTTCATCTCCCAGATGAATAAATTGAGGCCTCAATCCTTTAAGAGCCTTGTCTCAGGCAACATAGCAGATAAAGAACTTGCTCTCAACTGACTCTGACATTTTTTTACAGAAAGCACATTTTTACAGAAAAGATTTTTTTTTTTTTAACATTTGTAGGGATCTTTCAATTGCACCATGTTTTCTCTGATGAGATGGTTGTTTTCTGATCACTTTGGAAGACCTTCACTTTTTTTCTTTTGCTTTCAGTTTAAAAAACATCGGCTTTCCGTTGTACATACCAATACCTATGCGAAGTCTGTGGTGAACATGGCAGACATAGTAAGTATCAACCCAGTCCATTATTGCCCTAGAAGAATCTTATTTCCTAATTGCTAATAGAATGGATAATATGATTCTTATAGTTTCACTGCTCTATGTTGCACTTCAACTAAGGTGTCTAGTAAGTCCCGGGTGACCTTGCAATAGACTTTATTGACTTTGATGTCTGGCTGGGAAGAGGAACTGGTCGAAGTTATCCATAGATATGCCTGAAATTCCATCCTGTGTTTTTCACACTGTAAAAACAGAGGTTGTGTCATACCCCTAACAAAGATATTCACAGTGACTTATAATGATGGAGAAGCAGTACAACAGTTGTACCTTTTTCAAGAGTGCCTGGTGCTGTGGCAGTGATGCAACTAAATAATTCCACTATACCTCCATACTTCCCAAATCTTCCCTTGATGAGGCTGTGCTAGTACCTTCTTCACAAGTCTAATCAGAGCCAGTCAGGTTGTATATAAATTATTTCTTTGGAGAGTCTTCATTGCTCCATTTTTGGCTAAGGGAACTCAAGCATGCATGAATTCTTTTTCCAGGATACCAGAAAACAGATTTAGGTGGAACCTTGAATAGGGTGCAAGTATTCGTCAAAAGGGACCTTTTGTTTCCAAAAAGTGCTCTGTTCTTTGGGTATTAGTCAACAATTTCAGTCTCAGTTACTCAAGGGAAATGCACGTAAATTAGAAAGTTATCTCGCTTTAACTAAAACTCAAAGAATTTTCCATGAAAGGAGTTTTGTAGTCCTATTCATAAACTGTTTGATTTTACCACATGTACAGCTGATGTGTTCATTTTATTAATATACTAGATATATAAAGACCAACTTAAGACCAGGATAGTATTGGTTGCTATGGAAACCTGGGCGACTGACAACAAGTTTGCCATATCTGAAAATCCATTGATCACCCTACGTGAGTTTATGAAATACAGGAGGGATTTTATCAAAGAGAAAAGTGATGCAGTACACCTTTTTTCGTACGTAACTTCTGTAATGATGTATTACTTTTTCTGATTTTGTGTTAAATGCTTTATTGTGACTGAAATGTATCCTTTCTGCTACATTACACAATTAGGATTTGACATGGCAGATGGCAGATAGATTTGGAAAAAGTTTTAAAGTATAGATTGTTTAAAATTGCCATGAAAGTGTAAGTTTTAATTTTGAGTTATTTTATTACTTAATATTTATTTAATTTTTCAAGATGTTTAAATAGAGCATTTACTGAGTAAAAATACTGCTAATGTATATAGTATTCTTAACTGCAGATAAATTATATTCTTTAAAGTTACTGTCTTTTAAATGTTAATGTTTTCTCTGTTTTTGGTTCTGAGATGAGAGCTTAGTATTTCTGGAATTTATTTTTAATTTTTTCTCACTCTTATGTTCTTTTTTTGATAGCATGCATATTTGACGTAATAGCAAATTATATATAGTAGAATTTAAAAAATCTATCATCTAAAGTCAGAACTGTTGAAGAAAGTTATAAAAGGAAGAAAAGATGTATTTTGGGGTAACTTTATATATAATTTCAAATTTAGAGAAAAGTTGCAAGAATACTACAAGGAAATTGCATATGCCCTCTATTCGGATTCATCAGTTATTCACATTTTCCTCCATTTGTTTCATAATTTTCTTCCATTCTCCCTCCCTTCCTTCCATTCATCCATCCTTCAGTTTTTTTGTTTGTTTTTGTTTTTTTTTTTCCTGAACCTTTTGAAAATAAGTTGAAGACACTTACTGGGGATTTGTTATTAAATAGTATATATTCTCTAAGAGTAAAAAGACATTCTCTTATATAACCACAGTAAATTATTGAAACTGGAAAATTTAACGTAAACAATACTTTTATGTAATCCATGGTCTATATTCAAATTTCACCAATTACCTCAATAATGTCTTTTATAGCTAATTTTCCCCATCCAAATCCAATCCAGGATCACACATTGCATTTAATCATCATGTCTCTTTAGTCTCCTTTAATCTGAAAGATTTCCTCAGCTTTCTTTTGTCTATTTTGAGTTTAATACTTTTGGAGAATATAGGCCAATTATTTTATTGACTGTTCCTCATGGGAATGCCTGATGTTAAGTTACGTATTTTTGGCAGAAATACCAGAGAAGTGATTTTGTGTCTTTTTCAGAGTACATCATATCAACCAATTATTTTTTAATAGATATACTTCAATTTAAGATATTTATTAATCTTGTGAGAAAACATCCCTTATAAACCTTTTTCTTTGGTTACATGTATAAACAATTTTCACATTCTTCCCTTGCAACATGAGTATATTGTATAGAAATCTTATGTATATTGAGAAAATAAATGTGGTAAACTAATAATGAGAGGTGTTATGATGTTTGAACTGTGAACAGTAAGCATTTTTCATTTCCTTTTCTAAAAGGGGAAGTCAATTTGAGAGTAGCCGGAGCGGGGCAGCTTATATTGGTGGGATTTGCTCGTTGCTGAAAGGAGGAGGCGTGAATGAAGTAGGTGTGAACATCTGTACAATACAAAGTGGTATGATGGCTGAAAATGTTTTCCTCATACTTAAGAGAGAATTTCTCAGTATTCACATACTCCAGATGTTAGATTGCTACATTACAAATCAATATGGCAGCCTGTCACAATGGCTTATTCCTGTAATTCCAGCACTTTGGGAGGCTGAGGTGGACAGATTGCTTGAGACGAGAAGTTTGAGACAAACCTGGGTAACATGGCAAAACCTCATCTTTATCAAAAATACAAAAATAGTAGCATGTACCTGTAGCCCTAGCTACTGGGGAGGCTGAAGTGGGAGGATGGCTTGAGCCTGGGAGGCAGAGGTTGTATTGGGCCCAAATTGCGCCACTGCACTCCAGCCTGGGCAACAGAGTGAGACCCTGTCTCTAAATAAGTAAGTAAATAAATTAATTAATTAATAAAATAAAATAAAAAATTAAATAAAAAACTAATATGGTTACTATAAGTGACCAGAGAACAGACTGGGGAAATAATGGGAGATAATATGTGATGATTATTATATATTCATGTTATACTTGGAATAATTTCCAGATTAAGCTACTTACAGATTAAATTGAGAGAATCTTTACCTTTACCTTCATTGAAAATAAGGCCCTATTATTCACTTTGAATGATTTTCCAGGGAATTGAATAATTCCCTGAAGCATCAGGTTGTCACCTAACAACCCAACTGGATATTTTTTCCTTAGTATTTAACAGATTTGGAGATAAGAAAAATAGAATAGGTTTTCCAAAGGGTTTCTCTTACTCCTAAGGCACTAAACCTATTAGAGATGATCGAAAAGAAAATACTTGTATCTTTAAGAGGCTACAAATTGAAAAATATATCCTCAGTTCTTCAGTTCTTCAGTTTCTATTGCCCAAAGATTGTCACTACCTCCTGTTACTCATTTCATTTGTTTTCTGAAGCCCCATTCTATTCCACTTGAGGGGAATTTCAGGATTACAAGTGGACACAAAGATGAACAAGTTCTAAAAAAAATTACCGATTTAATTTTATTTTGTATTATCCAAAAGACTGATTTAATTATATACCAATATTGAATTTTTCAAGAATGTCACTGGTGAAATTTGGACTCAGATATACATTTCCAAAACCCAAAAGCTGTGATTATTTCCTGACTTCTAGTATTCCCTGTAAGACCTAATCAAACATGGATTTTTGTTTCTTACCACTTTTTCCCAAATGCATATTCAGTGCTGGCTACAGTATGTTTAGCCTCTGCTAAAGAAATTGCTTAGAAATTACTTATTTTCAGCGATATTGTGACATTTTTCTCTGGTTCTTTTTCAGTGACAAGTTGGATTTATATATATTTTATTTTTGTTTTTGTTTTTCAGTTTGGGAAAACTGATTTAATGGCTGTTACACTTGCCCAGTCATTAGCCCATAATATTGGTATTATCTCAGACAAAAGAAAGTTAGCAAGCGGTAAGTTTTAGTGCATGTGTGGTTAGTTGTATTTAAAATAGACTATTTGTAAAATATTTTGGAGCATAAAATTTTTTGATTTAGTTGCTTGATGAAAAGAATTTGAATGGTAGTGAAAGATAAAAAGAATTTGAATGGTAGTAAAAGAATGGTAGTAAAAGATAAAAGATAAACAGCACAAACTGTTGTTTTCCAAAGTAATACAAATAAATATTTACATTATAGGTGGAAATTTCTATGACTATAGTGAACTTTAAAGCCATGTGATAATAAATTCAAGCTGAATTTAACCTTATAAGGGAAAAAATAAGCCCAGTTTGTTCATCATAAATGTTTAGTAGAGAATTCTAGGCATATAGGTTTCAGACATACTGTTTTTTTTATGTTTTATTTAAAACATCTCTGAACGTGGCCACAGAGGTAGAATTTCCCTGTCAGGATCAGAACTGATAAAAAGCTTAGTTAATAAATGGACCTAGTAAAATATGCTAGGTTTGGTATCTGTGAAGAATGTCTTTTCTCAAGTAGGTAAAGTCACTTTACCCTGAATGGTCAAATACTGTGTATTTACCATTAAAATTTGATGATTTCCATTTTTATTTTAGTAACAAACATTGTAAATATTTTTATAATCTGGAATCGCAGCACTTTGGGAGGCTGAAGCAGGTGGATCACCTGAGGTTAGGAGTTTGAGACCAGCCTTGCCAACATGGTGAAACCCCATCTCTACTAAAAATACCAAAATTAGCCAGGTGTGGTGGCAGGCTCTTGTAGTACCAGCTACTCAGGAGACTGAGGTAAGAGAATCACTTGAACCCAGGAGGCGGAGGTTGCAGTGAGCCAAGATTGTGCCATTACACTTCAGCCTGGGCCACAGAGCGAGACTCTATCTCAAAAAAAAAAAAAAAACAAAAAAAAAAAAAACAAGCTATTACCATTTATAGAGTACTTATTATATGCCAGATGATTGAATGCTGGTATTACTTCCGTTTAGATACTCATTTAATTCTCCAGATAATTCTACAGGGCACCCATTTTTAGCCCCATTTTATAGGTGAAGTGACTAGATCTTACAAGAATAATGTCTCTAAGATTACACATATATCAAATGGCAAACTCAGGTTTTGAACCCTAATATTTCCTGGTTCTGAAGCCCTTCTGCTTACCCAATAATTTTCCCCTGCGTTCTACCAGAAACCTTGGTGTGTGCAGAGACTTTCAAAAATGGTCAAGAAATTATGATAGTTCTCATAAAGGCCTGTGAAACTGAGATCCTTTAATAATGCCATAAAGTTTTTCATTCTTCCATTGGTATTTGATTAAACAGTTTAAATATGGCCATTAGTTAAAATACAATGGTTTTTTTGGCAAAAATTATATAATCTTGATAGGGTCAAAGTATATTTTTGTTGTATATTACATAAAAAACTATTGTAAGATGAATTAGAAAGAAGCTATTACTTTTTAAAAGGTATTTTAAGGAATAAAATGGAGATAATGAATTTAAAACAGAAACTGCTTTAGTGCAACTGTGTTCACTTTATAACAAGGCATGTGTGTTAATTTTCTCTTAGGTGAATGTAAATGCGAGGACACGTGGTCCGGGTGCATAATGGGAGACACCGGGTGAGCCATTTGTATTTGAAAATAACTCAGTCTTACATTCCCTGCTGTGCTGTTGTCTTCTGAGGAATATGACACTCAATAACTTAGTGCATGGAATCTAGCATTTATAAGAAATCAGAAATAACTATTCTTAATGGTTCTGTGTATAAAATATTTTTGCAAAATAACCTCTTATTTATAAAAACAATTGATGTCGATTAAGTTGGTAGACATCAGATATTTTTTTTTCTTTAGCCTTAAATCTAGGCTATAAATGTAAGAAATGAGGGACAACTTTGTTTTTGATGGCTTGCCTGCTAATTCCCTTTCCTTTCATTTCCTTCAATTCTAATTAAATGGTTTATAAACAGTACTGTGCTGGTAAGTTAACTCTTGAAAACAAAAATTAGAAAACAGCCTGGATTTGTAGATTTCTCACTTTTCTGAGGTGTAACTATTCCCACAATGGCTGACTTCAAGCTGTCACTGATGGCTTCATAATGTGGTATCACTGAAAAGGGAGTTGGGAAGAGAAATGTACAGTCTGCTCTCCTGAGAAAGATTTTCATTGTATACTGTCCTCCCCTTCACAAGCTCAGTCATCAATGCTTGTCTTTTATTCTTGTAAGTAAATTTTACAGTTATCCCTTTTATTCCAAGCTTATCATTACTGCCCTAGTTTAAACTTTGGCCATCTTTTGCTGTTATTATTTTAATAACATTTCAAATACTGAGTATAAATTGGGTTCAGTGCTTGGGTGATGGGTCCACCAAAATCTCACAAATCACCACTAAAGAACTTACTCTTGTAACCAAATACCACCTGTTCGCCAGAAAACCTATGGAAATAAAAAAAGTTGGAATGCTACTAAAATAATAATAGCAAAAAATGGTAAAAGTTTAAACTAGGGCAATAATGATACGTTTGGAATCATCATCATTAAAAATGTATGAAGAATAAAACAGTGGACATTTGTACACCCGTTATCCAGCTTTTAAAAAGTAAAATACTGCATTTGTGGTTAAATCTCCCTTATGTCCTCCATTATTAATCCCCAACCCCAGCCAAGGTCACCACCATCTGAGTTTGGTTCCTATCATTCTCAAGTCATCCTTTATACTTCTACTGTTTAGTATGTATGTGTGTTGGAGTAAAACATAGCATTTGGTTTGCATGTTTTCAGTTTATGTGAAATACATCATGCTGTATGTATTCTTCTGTGACTTGCTGTTTTTTTTTTTTAATCAACATGATGTTTGTGAGATTTAGCCATCCTGTTAATATACAACTCTTGTTCATTAAATGCCATTGTCCTGTTCAGAAATTTTGTAAGTCTCTGATGTCTAAAGAATGTGGTTCAAAATCTTAGCTTCATTATTTAGATGCCCATAATCTTTCCTCATTCTCATCTGCAATCTCCTTTTCCCCTACTATTCATGATTGGTTTGCTTACCATAATTGTACCGGAGTTTCTAGCTTTTTCGATTTGCTAATCATAATACTACATAGATTTTCAGCTTCTTAAATACTTGCTCACCGTAATTGTACATTAATTACCAACTTCATTTGATTTCCTCAATATGTTCTCTTCATCTGGAATGCCTTTCCCTTTTTCCTCTATCTAACCACATTTCTAACCATCTGAGATTTGTTATAATTTTAACCCCTGCCTTATAATTTAATCATGTGTACTTATGCTGCCTTTCACAAATTAGTTATAAATTTTTGAGAGATTGCTTATTATGTTAACACATATTTCAGACCTCACACCATAATCCTTTGTACAAACTTGATTTTCAACAAATATTTCTTGATTGTATTTGAATTTTGAACGCGCAGGATATGTATAACAAGGAAAATAAATGATGGAGGGAATATATATGCAAACATGTGTTTAAAATATTTTTCCAGTCAGGTGCGGTGGCTCATGGCTGTAATCCCAGCACTTTGAGAGACTGAGGCAGGCAGATCACTTGAGCCCAGGAGTTTGAGACCAGCCTAAGCAACATGGCGAAACCCCATCTCTACAAAAAATACAAAAATTAACCAGGCGTGGTGGCACACACCTGTAGTCCCAGCAACTTGGGAGGCTGAGGTGGGAGGATCACCTGATTCTGGGGAGGTTGAGGCTGCAGTGAGCCATGATTGTGCCACTGAATGCCAGCATGGGTGACAGAGTGAGACCCTGTCTTAAATAATAATAATAATAATATTAATAACAATAATAAAGTAAAATATTTCTCCAAAAATCTTTGGACTTTTTGCTTAGTAATGAGAGGAAATGATAAAAGTTCTATAGGTGCAGTTTTAACAATTAATTTCATACTAGAGATTCTTGTCTTTTAAATCCTACGTAGTATATTTGATTATCCTGATTATTAAAATGTTTAATAGATAATCTGCATAGCATTAAGCATAATATACAGTGAAGTCAAATGGCTACCTTCAGATACATACGGCTGTGTACACTGGAATTCTTACATTAAAGAGATGCAAGTAAGAGAAAAGCCGTTTGTATAAAACTATGGGATATGATGCAATAATTTGATTACGCCAAATATCACCAAGCAGCAGTAATTATGGACATTTGTTCCCATGGGTACATTCCCTACCATTTCTACTTTCTGAAGTTCTGTACAGCTAAATATTAGAAAGCAGGGTTGAAATGAATACCTTCAGTCCTATTTAAAGGTACAAAAATTAAAATTTGAAGAATGCACTGAATACAATAGCTATATTATTCTGTGAAACAGAAGTTGTGGGGGCAGAGGCAGGGGAGAGACATGATATCTGCCTTCAGATATTTGAAGGGGCTATGTTAAGGCAGAGGAATAAGGCTTTATATAGTTAAGAATACAGAACTGTTCACAAGTTAGAAGTCAGATGTGGAAAAATAAAGGTAAGAACAATCCACAAATTTTCAACTGTTCATATATTTTAAAACCTTCCCTGTTGGGGAGTATACCGTCACTGCCAAGTGTTGGAGAACAGACTGAGCTTCCTCCCAGCTCTGCAGTGGGCAGGAGGGTGGGCTTGGCTGTGACCCTGAGGGTGCTTTTACAGAGAGGCCTTTATAGAAGGCTCAACTAGACTTTGACTTCTAAGAGTCCTACACTAAGAGTTAGTGACTTTGTACTTTGGCAGTATGGATCCAACTCAGGTTTTGACCAGTAGGATAAAGAGGGACTTTGGGGCTGGACATGGTGGCTCACATCTGTAATCCCAGCACTTTGGGAGGCTGAGGCAGGCAGATCACCTGAGGTCAGGAGTTCAAGACCAGCCTGGCCAACATGGTGAAACCCCATCTCTACTAAAAGTACAAAAATTAGCTGGGTGTGGTGGCAGGCGCCTGTAATCCCAGCTAATCCCAGCTACTAAGGAAGCTGAGGCAGAAAAATTGCTTGAACCCAGGAGGCTTAGGTTGCAGTGAGCTGAGATCACGCCACTGTACTCCAGCCTGGGCAACAAGAGTGAGACTCCATCTCTAAATAAATGAATGAATAAATAAATAAATAAATAAATAAATAAATAAATAAAGTGAGACTCTGTTAATAAATAAATAAATAAATAAATAAAAGGAGGGACTTTGAAAAAAGACCTATTTAAATTTGATAACTCTGGCAGAGATATGTTGGATGGATTAGAGGAAAAGGTGATAAAAACATTGGCTGGAGTAAAAGCATTGCAAGGAAAAAGGAAGTAATATTGTTACTGTAAAACAGGTAGCTTGGTTGGTCACTTCGTGGGTATCAACTTAATTATCATAACCAAGGAAGATTAAATGAAAGAGATTTTATTACTTTTAACAAGTAAGTAGAATACCATGGATAGTTCCCAAAGCAGTGTCTCCCTGAGCTGGAAGCTGTGTCAGGTTTTATAAGCATAGGGTAATGAGGCATGATCTGATTGGATCTTGCAATGAGGTAGTGCTAGGAGGCATTATCGGACTGGATGCCAGAGCTCAATCTGATTGGATACTGGATCCTGTCATTCAGTGTATATTAGTTTGTTTTTCATTGTTATAAATGAAAACCTGAGATTGGGTAATTTATAAAAAAAAGAGAATTACTTGGCTCACAGTTCTGCAGCCTGTACAAGCATGGCACCAGCATCTGCTTGGTTTCTGGTGAGATCTCAGGAAGCTTTTACTCATGACGGAAGGCAAGGGGAAGCAGGTGTGTCACATGGCAAGAGAGTGAGCAGGGGAGAAGGGAGGGGATGCTAGACTCTTTTTAAACTTATTATCAGCCATTTGCTCTTGAAGGGCACTAAGCCATTCATGGGACTCTCTCATTAGACCCCAGTCTCAACATTGGGGTCATATTTTAACATGAGATTTGGAGGGGACAAACATCCAAACTTTATCATCGTGTCTGCTGCTTAATTCAGTTCCTGCTTCTCAGCTGAGCATTTAGATTCCTCCTGTGGTTGCACCATTGGTTCATCTGAGCATGGTCAGGCTATGTGACCTGAGGGTCCATGGCAACTGAGAAACAATTCATAACATTATTACATAAAAGTTGAACCAGATTGGTCTGGTGCAGCTACAATATGTGTAAGAAACTTTCAAATGAAGAATAAAGTTCATGTCTTGTTAGGATTTGTTACTTGAAAAAAACCTGGTTCCTTTGCCTGGCAAGAACAAACAACTCTTCACCAGAATGCAGGTTTTGGCTGGCCCAGTCGCTCATGCCTATAATCCTAGCACTTTGAGAGAATCGCTTGAGCCCAGGAGTTCGAGATCAGCCTGGGCAACATGGGGAAACTTTGTACAAACTTAAAAATTAGCTGGGCATGGTGGCACATGCCTGTAGTCCCAGCTACTCAGGAGGCTGAGGTGGGAGAATCACTTGAGCCCAGGAGGTCCAGGCTGCAGTGAGCGGAGATCACACCACTGCACTCCAGCTTGGGCAACAGAATGAGTTCCCTACCTCAAAAAAAAAAAAAAAAAAAAAAAAAAATGCAGGTTTTGATCAATGGGAGTTTTATTACTAGTCACAAGTACAGAGAGCTCTGGGAGTATTCTGTAGCCGAGTGTGTTCCTGAGGGAAAGCAATAGGAGGGTTTTATGGGGAGGTGGACGGGGAGAGGGTGTGTCATCGCATGTAGAGGAGGGGTCCCAGTGGTACAGATACAGTGAATCATTATGTCAGCACGTAGGTTTCAAGTTATAGTAATGAAGCTATAGTTCCTCCCATGGTGGAGACTTTAGCATGGTAATGAGGAAAGTTTACTTGGGCTCATTTATAAATTGTCAGTTTGTCCGGAGTTGGTTCCAGCTGACTAGGTGACCACATTCCGTACAAAGTGTGGGAAAGAGCAGGCTGCAAGGCAGGAGGCTGCAAAACAGGCTGATTGTTCAAGTTGATTAAATTCCTGTAGCATCTGGAAACCCTCCTCATCTGCTTATAGGAAGTGGAGGTGAAGGAAGTAAGGGAGTTCAGACAACTTAAACCCAAGACAGCTTTATTTGGAGAGTTTGGCATGAAGCACTTTAGAAATGAGTTTAGGGTAAATAATCGTTATAAATTCCATTAATTGATAACAAAGTATTAACTATGCTTAGAAGAAGTAGGGATATAAATGGACAGTTTTTGCAGGCTACTGGAAACTTTATAAAAACTACTCATTCTTATCTTTTTTCCCTTTTTATCAAAGCTCAATGTAAAACAATGTTTTAAAAATATAGAAAATAAAATTTTGGTGACTTTTCCCCAGTGATAACCTTGGTATTTAACACTGTATAGTCAGCATTTTTCTGAGCCTGTTCTTCAACACTGTGATCATTAATAACTCTATGGTATTCTGTTTTATTACTACATCACAGTTTAGTTAACAGTTCTTACTGTTGAACATTTAGTTTATGCTTTTGTTATTTCCTGTTATAAATTGTGTGACCACAAATATCTTTGTTCATACATCTTTGTGCACATAGCTAATTATTTCCTCAAGAAAAATTTCTAAAAGTAGAATTACTAGATCCAAAGGTGTGCTCTTTTTGAAGATTCTTAATGCATGTTGCCAAATTATTCTCTAATCAAGATCTTTTTTCTATTGACCTTTTACTAGTTTTTTTTAAGAATACTTTTTTTTAAAAAAAACAAAAAACCTCAAACCTGAAGAAGAGTTGCAAGATTAATAACAAAGAAACTTTTTGTCTGGTGGATCATAAATTGCTTAGTATGCCATTACTCCTAAACACCTGACTTTGCATTTTCTACAAAGAAGTATGTCCTCCTACATAACCACTATACAACCAGTAAAATTATCTAATTCTTAGCCTTCATTCAAGATTGTCCCAGGTTTGAATATTGTCGTTTGTAACAAAAGGAATCACATTTCGTTTTTATGTCTCTTTAGCTTCCTTCAGTCTGGAACAGTTCCTCTTTCTTTGACTTTTAAGACCTGACACATTTATATTATAGGTCAGTTATTTTGTGGAATGCTCTGCAGTTTGGATTCTAGCTCAGTTTTAATATTTATGGAAGACTCATTATGAAATAAATTTTTCCCAGCTCTCCTTGATTTAACTTGAATGCACATGCAAATAATGAAAAACCCACAGTAACTATTAGTCACCAAATGAAGAATTTAGAAATATTAATTGAACAAAACTCTTATAGATTGAATATAAATGTCATACATAAGTAGACTTTATTCCCTCATTTTAAAGAGTAATATACAATTTTAAGTGTTCAGTTTTCAGACATATTCACAAACGAGAAAGATGAGTTGAACCCAGCTATTGATTTTCTTCTCTTTTATAGCTATTATCTTCCTAAAAAGTTCACCCAGTGTAATGTTGAAGAGTATCATGACTTCCTGAATAGTGGAGGTGGTGCCTGCCTTTTCAACAAACCTTCTAAGGTAATAAGTGTGGCTAACAAGGTTTATGATATTAATTATCAATCTTTCTAAAATATTATAAATACACATTTTCAACTATTGAATCTTAGAGAGCTTTTCAACTTGCCCTATATGTACATATTCTAGATATGCTATATATCTGAATATTCAAAGTCAGCTTTAATGTTGGGCATTTTGGGCTATTCTGAAATAACAGTGTTTGCTGTCTGAAAATTTTCCACTTTCTTTTTTTTATAGCCAAGTGATGATTCAGAGTTAGTTTACAAAAATGGTTTTATTACTTTTCTTTTTTATTTTCTTGATGCTTATTTTTTTTTTTGGTTACCTAATCACAACTCATACAGGTAGAATGTAGGGGCATATCTACCCTCATCACTCCCTACACTGCTTTTCTGAATGAGCAGTATGTTAAAATTACAAGTATTTCTCAATATGAAAAGCAAGTCTTTCTAAAGCAGAAATGAAGATGATCTTGGACTTTGTCACAGGCTTTTACAACTTGCGGTGCATCCTCTGGTTACTGACTAGAAAGAAGGTCTTCCTCCTGCATTTTGAAGACTTTGCATGTTAAAAAAAAATGCTTTGTCCTTGTGAATTATGTGAACCGCGAAATGCTTCTGTGCACCACAGGGATATGCACCATTGCCTTTGAAATCAATTTAATTTACCTGGTTTAATTTTCTGTTCACTACAGTGAAATTTAGAAATTTCACTGAATTGAATTGAAAAACGAATTGACAATTTTAAGGCTCTTCAAAAGATTGGAAAGAATATTTGAACTGTGTCACTGCTGCCGTAAATACGAAACAGTTCAAGTCTTTTTACCAAAATAACTGATTATTGTAAACCCAGAGTAAGAGAATAAGTGTGGTTTTCATTTGGATAAGTTTCCATTTTGACTGTTTTTTAATTTGTTATGATCTGTTTCAACCAAAAATGAAATATAGACAAAAGTTGACTCATTTGTAGAAGAAAGAATGTTTAAAATCAAGTGGGTTTTGTTGTTGTTGTATATATTCTTTATTTTGTTTTTTTTTTTCCCTCTAGTTAGTTATGAAAGTATATGTGTGCATGTGTATGTCCATCTGTTTACTGGTGTGTGTACATTTTCATTCTATGATATGTAGACTTTGATTAGCTTTTAAATGAATATTATGTATCTGGCATATAACAATTATTTACTAATTTTGCCTATCACCATAGGATACATTATATTCAAAAGAGAACAAAATTGATGAAGAGCTAAACAATAAAACAGACCTAAAACATACACTTGGACAGGTCAAAATCTGCTTCAATCTCTGGGGAAAATTTAATTTTAGTTTGCTACAAAACTATCTTAATAGGAGGAGCTGTATTTTATATTAATTAGATCAATGGATATACTAATTTTTTGATGCTTTTCTCATTGTCTAAGAAATAGTTTCCTGTATCAGAAGGAGATATAGTAATAAAGCATTTTTCACAGATGGCTAAACTTAATCCTCAAAAATTTTCTGATGTAAATGGACAACTATTATTATTAGTATTATTATTCCTGTTCTAGATATTAAGGTCTCTGAGATGTTAAGTAATTTACCCAAGATAAATACTTGAGCCAAGATTTTCCTCTAGACATCTGACTCCAAATCCCCTGCTGCTGGTTTCAAATGAATTTTCAGGAGACAGTCTAGCTTGATTTTAGTGAATGGTTAGATCATCTTTAATTTTGATGACATTTACCAGACCCTATGTGGTATGTATGTTATATATATAAATATATAGGTAAACTATATGCTATGTATATTAAATATGAAAAGGAAACAGAAGTAGACACTTCTGTTCTAAAGTTCCAAGTTCTGAGCTCATGCTTTCTAGTTTAGGAAAATAAACCTATATTTTAGAATGACTTGGCAGGGCAGGTGTATTTGGGTATGGCACTTATGGTCTCTCAAAGTCTTTGATGTTGATTTTTCTATATTTTAGTTCACTTTTTGGTTTTCCTTACAGCTTCTTGATCCTCCTGAATGTGGCAATGGCTTCATTGAAACTGGAGAGGAGTGTGACTGTGGAACCCCGGCCGTAAGTCTCTGGTTGTTTTGATGTTATTTTCAAGGTAATTGAGGGTCATTCCAGGTCCACACACTCAGACGTATGGAGCAAGTGTCATGCCTGGAAATTTTATAGGATTTGTGGAAGAAAAATTATTGTGAGTTTGTACATTTATTTTAGAAAATATCCTGTTACTTTCAGGAAAGTGACACCATTTTCTGATGTTTTGAAAATGTTTATATTCCTTAGGAATGTGTCCTTGAAGGAGCAGAGTGTTGTAAGAAATGCACCTTGACTCAAGACTCTCAATGCAGTGACGGTCTTTGCTGTAAAAAGTGCAAGGTAAATAAACGTTAATGATCATTTGACAGAAAAAAAAAGAACATACATGATTAAATCATTAAGGCTGGGTACATATAATCTAATAACAAAAATAGTATCTAATACATATTAAATGACTAAGTGCCAGGTGCTTTACAGGATCCTCACAAAATCTTGTGTGGTGTAGTTGCTTGTTATTATTCCTATCTAACAGATGAGAATACTAAGGCTTCTAGTGGTTAAGTAGTTTGCCCAAGGTCTTACACCAAGTAAGTTGGGGAACTAGGGCCTGAGCCCTGTTAATCTTCAGAGGCTGTCCTTTCCATACTTCCTGTGGAGCATGCACATTAAATGAAACCAGGTGTTACTAATGTTTAAATGATGTTTGCCTTTCTTGGTAAAGCCAAGGAGACTTTCAGTAGATCTTTTCTTGTTGCTGAGCTTGGTGTATCTCTCACATTAGCTGCTGAGGAAGCAAGGGAGTACTTTGAGATGTGATTATACCATGCATATATTATTGGTCCTGAAAGTTTAGAATGCATTTTCACACACTTTATGTTTTCATCCTCCCAGCAGCATCCTCTTACTTATCTCCATATATTTAAGCCTTTACATCAAGACTAACAATTGAGGCTTACTTCCCCTGAAGAAATCTAATTCTTGTTTTCTCATATAAAATCTGGTGTAATAGTCTACATTATTTCTATCTGTCTCTCACTTTCCTCTGTATATTTCATGGAGCAGAGCCAGGCACTTAGACAGTAATTGGTATACATTCTCAGTAAATATTTGTTGAGTGAATGAATAAATATGCACAGCACTCTCTTAGTGATAATTTACTGATTAACTTTAGTCTAATGAGTTAAAGGAGGATGGGATATGAAACTATATAGTGAGTATCTACTGTGTGCCAGAGATTATGCTAAGGACTTCAGTATCATCTTATATCTGAATTTCTCAACTCTGGCACTGTTGATATTTTTGGCTGGATAATCCTTTGTTGTAAGGGTATGTCTTGTGCATTGTAGAATATTTAGCAGTATCTCTGCATTCCACCCATTAGGTGCCAGCAGCACCCCTCCTAGGTGGGACAGCCAAAAATGTCTCCAGACACTGCCAAATGTTCCCTTGCAGGTAAAATCACCCCTGGTTGAGACCACTCTCTTAGATGATCTCACAAGCACACTTTTGGGATAGGCATTATTGTCTTGATTTTTATAATTAAACAATCTCAGTCTCAAGGAAGTTAAATAACCTGTACACAGGCTCACTCAGCCAGTAAGGAATAGATGTACACTTAAACCCCAGATCTGCTCTCAGCAGTTTGTTGTTTCCACTCTACCACTGTGTCTCCTGGCAGCTTTTTAAGACAAGCAGGCACTGGCAGAGATCTCTGAAAGCACTCTGTAAAAAAGAAGATTAAACCAAATGTGAAAGACATTCTTTGATTTTGGCTACCACCCCTGTTTATTCTGTCAACTTTTTCCACTGCCGTAACAAGAGATCCTGAATCATTTATCTTAATCCTCAGTGTTTTAAGTCGGCCCATCTATAAAATGTGTTTAATTACACTGCTTTCCCTTTGATTTATACAACTAGGCTCCCTGTGATATAATTATTTCAAGAAACAAGTAGAAAAATAATACAATTAAAATACATAAAATAAAATGGCATGACTGCTATCCCTCAAAGTAAGTTATAGCTGTATCAGTCAAGAGTCAAGTGAGATCTTCTTTGCCACTTTCTTTACCATCCTTCCCAACTCTCACCTGACACCCTGGACTCCTAGGGCAGCCAGAGGCAGGACAGTGAATGGAGGAGGGAGAATAGAAGAAAAAGATAAGCAACCATGTGTATCTCTATTTTTTTCTACAGGTATTTATAATAGTGTATCTATAAGCCAGCATTGGCATACTTTTTCTATAAAGAGCCAGATAGTAAATAGTTTAGGCTTTGTGGTCATAAAGTTTCTGTTGCAGCTCAGCTTTGCCTTTGAAAGCAGCCATTGAAAATACAGAAACAATACACCAATAACAGACAAACACAGAGCCAAATCATGAATGAACTTCCATTCACAATTGCTTCAAAGAGAATAAAATACCTAGGAATCCAACTTACAAGGGATGTAAAGGACCTCTTCAAGGAGAACTACAAACCACTGCTCAGTGAAATAAAAGAGGACACAAACAAATGGAAGAACATACCATGCTCATGGATAGGAAGAATCAATATCGTGAAAATGGCCATACTGCCCAAGGTAATTTATAGATTCAATGCCATCCCCATCAAGCTACCAATGAGTTTCTTCACAGAATTGGAAAAAACTGCTTTAAAGTTCATATGGAACCAAAAAAGAGCCCGCATCTCCAAGACAATCCTAAGTCAAAAGAACAAAGCTGGAGGCATCACGCTACCTGACTTCAAACTATACTACAAGGCTACAGTCACCAAAACAGCATGGTACTGGTACCAAAACAGAGATATAGACCAATGGAACAGAACAGAGTCCTCAGAAATAATACCACATATCTACAGCCATCTGATCTTTGACAAACCTGAGAGAAACAAGAAATGGGGAAAGGATTCCCTATTTAATAAATGGTGCTGGGAAAATTGGCTAGCCATAAGTAGAAAGCTGAAACTGGATCCTTTCCTTACTCCTTATACGAAAATTAATTCAAGATGGATTAGAGACTTAAATGTTAGACCTAATACCATAAAAATCCTAGAGGAAAACCTAGGTAGTACCATTCAGGACATAGGCATGGGCAAAGACTTCATGTCTAAAACACCAAAAGCAATGGCAGCAAAAGCTAAAATTGACAAATGGGATCTAATTAAACTAAAGAGCTTCTGCACAGCAAAAGAAACTACCATCAGAGTGAACAGGCAACCTACAGAATGGGAGAAAATTTTTGCAATCTACTCATCTGACAAAGGGCTAATATCCAGAACCTACAAAGAACTCAAACAAATTTACAAGAAAAAAACAAACAACCCCATCAAAAAGTGGGCAAAGGATATGAACAGACATTTCTCAAAAGAAGACATTCATACAGCCAACAGACATATGAAAAAATGCTCATCATCACTGGCCATCAGAGAAATGCAAATCAAAACCACAATGAGATACCATCTCACACCAGTTAGAATGGCGATCATTAAAAAGTCAGGAAACAACAGGTGTTGGAGAGGATGTGGAGAAATAGGAACACTTTTACACTGTTGGTGGGATTGTAAACTAGTTCAACCATTATGGAAAACAGTATGGCGATTCCTCAAGGATCTAGAACTAGATGTACCATATGACCCAGCCATCCCATTACTGGGTATATACCCAAAGGATTATAAATTATGCTGCTATAAAGACACATGCACACGTATGTTTATTGCAGCACTATTCACAATAGCAAAGACTTGGAATCAACCCAAATGTCCATCAGTGACAGATTGGATTAAGAAAATGTGGCACATATACACCATGGAATACTATGCAGCCATAAAAAAGGATGAGTTTGCGTTCTTTGTAGGGACATGGATGCAGCTGGAAACCATCATTCTTAGCAAACTATTACAAGAACAGAAAACCAAACACCGCATGTTCTCACTCATAGGTGGGAACTGAACAATGAGATCACTTGGACTCAGGAAGGGGAACATCACACACCGGGGCCTATCATGGGGAGGGGGGAGGGGGGAGGGATTGCATTGGGAGTTATACCTGATGTAAATGACGATTTGATGGGTGCAGCAGACCAACATGGCACAAGTATACATATGTAACAAACCTGCACGTTATGCACATGTACCCTACAACTTAAAGTATAATAATAATAAATAAATTAAAAAAAAAAAGAAAAAAAAGAAAAACTAGCATTCTCCAGCACAGAAACAAATTGTGGAAAATATTTCATCTATTTTAAGATATATATCAACTCTATGATTGTTTTAGAGCTCAGTGTTATTCAGCGTGCTTTCTGGATAATATTGCAGATGAATGCATGTTCTCTAACTGATTTTCCATAATTCAGTGGAGACGCATGATGTAGCTGAACCATTAGGATAATGAATTATGTATTTCTTATAAGGGCAAAGATAAGTTCAACACTTTTTGCCACACTCCTTAATATTTTATATTGGAACAATCACACTGTGGTAACACACACACTAAGATAGTAAAGTTTTGTGGAAGCACTGACAATTTACTTATCTACTCTATATTTCAAAATCAAATTTATCAGTCACAGTAGAATCAGAACTGCCATTTAGCTGCAAGACAGAGCAATGAAAAAAAATCCCACTGGGAATTTTCCCAGAGTACTAAGAATAATTTTTAGGGTCCCAGGTGTGTATTTTCCATTTTTTTGTCTTTTATTTGGTAGATATTATAACACCTTTAACAGGAAGTTTCTTTCAAATACCTTAAAAAATGTTTTCATTTACAGGACAGACAATATCAAATATCTTCCTACTTGCTGTTGTTGAAACAAAGTAGTCATGCTGTGTCTCTAAGCAGATTGTTTCTGTAAAACAAAAGTTCCTTATGGTTTCTCTTTCTTTAAATGGCATAATTGGTCATTTAATCTTAATGTAGTATTTAAATTATTATCTGAATACACTATTGCTGGTGGTAGTTGTTTTTGTTTTGTTAATAACTGTTACTGTATTTTGGTTTTCTGGTTGTAATAAAAGAGTGTGCCTATTAAAAAAAAAAAGAAAAAGAAAATACAGAAACAAATGGGCATAACTGTGTTCCAATAAAACTTTATTTATAAAGATAGGCAGTCAGTGAAGTTTGACCCATGGGCCACAGTTCGCAGACCACTGCTGTTAAAGAGTGCTTGTTTACTTGTTTATTACTTTTCTTCTCCCATTATAATACAAGTTCCAGTAGGGCAAGGATTTTGGTTGATTTATATACCGTTGTATCCTAGCACTTAGTGAAAATCCTGCCTCACTATTCTTTCTTTTAGAAGTTTCCTGGAACTTCTTGAACATTATGCACTCCTCTAAACTACCCCAAATTTGCTCATATTTCTACCCTAGATATTCTAAAATGGTGGCTTGCCTCAGTCCCAAGGAAGAAGAGAAACATGTGAAATTAAATTTTCTTATTTCTTTATTTTTAACCCACATTAAGATGCAAGTTCCTTATGAGCAGGGTTCTTGTGTTTTGTTCTCCATTGAGTTCCCAGTAGTTAGAACAGTGCTTGGCATGTTATTAAATATTTGATGAATGGATGAATGAATACATATTTTGTTTGGATCTAAAAAAAATACTTGTTGAAATCCAGATTGGAGTTTATAGTGGGCAGTGCATGTTCTAGGAACAGCAGGAGACTCAAATGCCTGTAGGGTTCTGAGCAGCTAGAGAAGATAAAGCTTATCTAGAAAGTGGGGAAAGCAGAATAACATGTGCCTTTGTGTGAGCAGAGACAAAGCATGTAAGGATCCAGCCCTGAATGCTAACATTTTTGAGAGGCAAAAAGAGAAGGATTGAGAAGGGAAGGGGAGGTACTTTAACTATATATCTCAGGTCTGTTTCGTTTTAATGAGTACTCCTGCAATTCACATTTTTAACCTAATGAAGTTAAACATTTGTGTAATTCTCACACTTGCAAGAAATATTTGAGATGATGGAAAACAGAAAAACAAAAACGCCTATACGAAGACATAAATAATAGAAACACTAGAAAATAATAAAAGACCAAGATCTAAATCCATGTAAAAACGAGGCAGGGGAGAAGATGGGTAGAAGAAACATGGGAAGAAATAGCTTTGTCAGAAAATCTAATTTTTGTGGTTCAACCCAAAATGTAATTTTTAAATTCTTGGTAGATAAGGCAAAAAAGGATAATGTGATTAAAGTGTCAGCGAGAATGAAGAGTAAAGGGTAAATTCAAAAGCTATTTGTACAGAAAAATTACTGGAACCTGGACTAACTGGTCTGTCTTGTGGGATTTAGCAGTATAATATAAAGCTTATGTGTAAGGACTATGGAAATTACATCATACACAAGAAACTGTTTCTTAAAACTATTAAAATTTTTTTCAGTAACCGTGGTTTTGACAGATTACCATCTTACAGTAGTTTAAGGTACTTCTAGCCAAACAATTTTCACTTTGTTTTTTTCAGATGATATTGTAAGATTTTTTTTTTCTCCCTACAGTTTCACACATTGATTTTTGTTCATTTTAGTTTCAGCCTATGGGCACTGTGTGCCGGGAAGCAGTAAATGATTGTGATATTCGTGAAACATGCTCAGGAAATTCAAGCCAGGTAATTTACAAAATAACTGCTCTAAACCTTATGGGAAAAAGTGGGGTTATCTTTAGTGCACTGACCCTCAAAGAGAAGTGTAAATGAACAAGTTGCTCATGTCTCTTTCACATCATTTCTCTATTTTTTTTTTAGGAATTTAAGTTTCAGTGATTGAAGCTTGAGCAGATGTTGAACATAATTTTGTCTTAATGTTGAACTAACCTCAGACTGCATGCATGCCTTAACTATTTTGTTTTTGTATTAAGTAGGTAGTACAAGGCATTTTCTTTTTGTCTACTTAGTAAAGGAAGAAACAAAAAAAACCTTTCTCTTCAGCTGATTGAACAAGAAGTCAGTGGAGGCAGGGACTCACAAGCACACTGGATTCTTAGAGAGGACCTTTTTCTTTCTCTTGACTCTTACCTACTACAGCTTGTATCGCCTCAGCCATTAACAGCTGCTCTTGAGTTTTATAGCACTTAGTTATAGATAGACAAGCTAGAGAAATTAAATAAACTTTGGTGGGGGTTCACAGATTTCAAAATGGTCAGTGTACATACAGACTGTCCTCACTTTGAAGGGTAGTGCCAAACCATAAAAATGACCATGCAAGCTGAGACCATGCAAAGTCATTTTATTAATCAAAGGAAAATATTTCAGTTGCTTTGCAGTCTTCAACAATGCTGTCAGATTATTAAAAACTCTCTTACTGCTGGTTTTAAATGGATAGGAAGGTGAAATAATAATATTTATTTAGCATACTGTACATTAAAAGAGAAACATTGAGAATTAAAGGATTTTATTTCTTTGTAAAAACCTTAGGAGTAGTTTGAATAGAGCTTGCCTTCTTATAAGCTTTATGATTTAGAGTGAGCATATTTTCTATGTCTTGTTGAGCTGTCACACTCTTTTCTAAGTTTGGATCAGCTTTCAACATTTTATTCTTTGTGCTTTCAAAGTCATGAGATATCCCTGAGAGATGTGAAGATGTGAACGTGAAGTTTCTTGCTGGCATTACGCCCTCTGGGACATCATCACCTATATGTCATAATCACCTTATTCACCGATGTCATTAAGTCCTCCTTCAGCAAGTTCCTCTGGTTGCATGTCTAGAGGCTCTTGGACAGCAGTATTGACATTCCCACAGTCAGCCATTTTTTTCTATAACTCCATTTAAAAGTTCAATTTGCATTTTACTTCTGGTGTCATCACTTTTCTTTGCCGCACTTCCATCTCTGTTGGCCAGTTTCTTCTCTTGATATTCTGTTTTTGCAAAATGGCACATGATATCACCAGAAGACAAAGAGGCAACATAATTGCACACTTTGCTCTCTGTTTATACTCATTCAATAATGCCTTATAATTTTTCATAATTGCTGTAAGGAAAAAAGTAGGATTATAAAGTATGTCCTTTTCTGACATTCTTAAAGTGGACTTCAGCTTGAAAGTCATTATTTTCAGTATAAGCACTATGTTTCTTCTCATGGCAAAAGAAAGGAAACTGTAGTTATTGCTCCATCTATGCAGACTTACTCCTTATGTTTGTTTTGTTCCCTTAGCTTTCTTGCTCTGAAAAATAGTATATCTGTATGAATCAAGATGCTTTTAAATGTATCATCAATTGAGTCTATTGTAGTCAGTTCTTTTTATTTGCTGCTGTGTAATCAACTGTTTTTGCCTCTGGTAGATTCATATTTTCAGGGTCAAGTGTACCCATTGTTTTTCCTCTTGCTTTCTCTTTAATTTTTTAAATTTATTTTTTACCAAATACCCAGACTTCAAGGACATCCACTTGCTTTCTCTTGACCTCCTTTGCATTTTGTTTTATAGATGGTATAAGGGACTAGCCATATTAATAAATATGTTTTTAAAAATGAAAACATTAAAGGGTTTAGCTCAGCCTTACATTTTGCACCGCATTTCGTTCATAGTTGTTCTGCTTTTCCTAGTGTGCCCCTAATATTCATAAAATGGATGGATATTCGTGTGATGGTGTTCAGGTAGGTCACTTCATTTTTACCTATATTTTTCACATGTACCAGCGTAGAAGGAATACTGAAATCTTATCAAAATAGGAAGATCAATTTAAATGTTTATAATCAGTTCTGAAGATAAAAGGCCTTTCTACTATTTATCTATTATTAGTTTCTTTTTCAGTTATCTGACATAAGCAGATATTGCATCGCTAATGGGTATTTGCTTTTCTGTTTTAGGGAATATGCTTTGGAGGAAGATGCAAAACCAGGGATAGACAATGCAAATACATCTGGGGGCAAAGTAAGTAAATAGTGTGGCTGGATCATTGTTAAAGCATGATATCAGGCAGACTTCTCAAGGACATGTGTGCTGGAAGTAAATTTTTGACCACTTTATGACTGGGGGATTCTCAAAGCTACCACAGATTTTAGCAGGGACATGTTTCTGGAAATTAGAGTAAGGCACCCCCTTGAGAAGACAGCCCCACGCATCTTGCTAGTTGGCAGTGCCTGTGGACGAGACAGAAAGTGCCTTTGCTGCCAGGCAGATGAAGCCCATGCCAGGGTGCACAGCTTGGAGATTAGAGCAAACCTGGATTTCAGCTCCGTGTATACTCTTTTCAGCTGATTGCCCTGAAGCTAAAGCTTACACAACCATGTGGGATGGACATGGACCCTGGACAGGACGTCCTTAACTTAGAACAGCAGCATTTTATCTAGAGTCATTTTTTTCCTCCTTGGATATTTTTCTTAAACTCCAGTTGGCTTTCCTAGTTAGAGATGAACTTCTGCTGAAGTGGTTTTGCTGTATCAGAAAGAAATGTTAATGTTTTAGCCTTTAAAGTCTGTCAGATTTTCAAAGGAAAATATATAACATTTAGATTTAAATTATACTCTATTTAAATGTTTATTTAAATGTTGAGTAATGTATTGTTTTCTAGAAGTACTACTAGCCCAAACTTTTGGAAGCAGTTTTTGTTTTAAACTGTTTCAGGAGACAATTTGTAGTAGAAAAAAGGCTATAAAAATGATGATAATTTTTAATTGTTATAAGTAAGTGCCACAATCCTTTTAGGAGGGGAAGTGTATGCTCTCTTTAAGCAATTGGAAACATTGGGATAGGAAAACATTTAGTCAGGCAGGTTTGTACTCTGAAAAAAGATATCATTTTTGTTTTATCCACTTGAGCAAAAATAGTAGCTGACAACAAGAAGTAGGAAAAGAAACTACCAACATAACTAGTTGTTTTTTAAAAAAAATACCAACAATTATTCTTTGATTAGTTTGCATTTCGTCCTAATTCTTAGATAACTCTATCAACCATCCCTGGTTTTAGAAAAGATAAAAGCCTGAAAAAGATACTGATGTACCTCAAAATGTTATTTGACTTCCATAGATTTAACATGAATTCAAACTTGTCTTAAAGCGAAGTAAAATTGCTTTTGATAGCTGCTAAGAAGTGGTGAGCAAGGTAGAAATTGTACCACTGTTTCTTGAATCTATAGGATATAACTATTTTAATAAACTTGTCTTTATGATTAATAAAATATGCTGAATGAGAAATTCATGTATTATATTTAGCACTTAGATTAAAGAATGGAGTATATATTCAAGGAACTATTTGTTATTGCCTTCCCTAATTATTGGCCAAATTCTTTTTTTGTTGTTGTTTGAGATGGAGTCTTGCTCTGTTTCCAGGCTGGAGTGCAGTGGCATGATCTCAGCTCACTGCACCCTCTGCCTCCCGGGTTCAAGCGATTTCCCTGCCTCAGCCTCCCAAGTAGCTGGGACTACAGGCGCATGCCACCACACCTGGCTAATTTTTTTGTATTTTAGTAGAGACGGAGTTTCACTATGTTGGCCAGGATGGTCTTGATCTCCCCACCTCATGATCTGCCCGAATTATTAGCCAAATTCTAAGGAGTGTTGATTTTTGTAGCCTACAGCCTGAGTCCCAACAGAGATCTAAATATATTTGCTTTCTAAATTTCAAATGAGCTTTAATGAAAACCTGAGTCGTGGATATATATGATCCATGGTAAAATTGTGAACCATTGGTAACATTTTTGGAATTGATAACACTGTAGTCATGAAAAGTCCTTCTATTACGATTTTTCTTTTCTGCAAAGATTTTGAGCAGCCAAGTGTTACTTCCATCACTGATAGAAAATTTTTTTCTGCTTTAGAGGTGACAGCATCAGACAAATATTGCTATGAGAAACTGAATATCGAAGGGACGGAGAAGGGTAACTGTGGGAAAGACAAAGATACATGGATACAGTGCAACAAACGGTGAGGTGGAGAAGTCAGCCCAGAATTCATCCCCTGGTCAATTACAAGTGTACTTTTTTGAGTGAATGGGAAGTTTCTGTTTTCTGCATCACACAAAGTGTGCTCTTGCCTCCTTAACCTCATCTCTTCCCAGTGTTCCAGCATCACCTATGCAGAGGGCTTCCAAATCTTGACGTATGTTCTTACCTCTTTCCTAAGGCTAGGTCATGCTTGCAGCCACCTCAGGATTTTCTTACCTAGAAGACACCGTTTAGCATCTCAAAAGCAACAGAACTTAAAGCCACCAGAATATGTACTGAGTGCTATTGAATTGAATTAACTGGCTCTAACTTTCCCAAACCACCCCCTTTTTGCCAAAGGTCTCAATATTTCACCGTCCTTCTGTCTAGAAGGCTTAAAGTGATCCTTCCCTCTACACATTGTCCAAATGCCAAATTACATTCATTCTTCCCTTTGCTTTGCCACCATTTGTCTTTAATTCATGTATTCACTTACATTCCTATTGCCATTACCTGAACTAAGACCTATATTAATCCTTCAACTATTACAAAATTCTTTTAACAGTTTTCTGTGCCAGCATTCCCTAGTGTACTACTCTCAGAATAATCTTTTGGATCTTTTTTACTGCCAGTTATTTGTTGAAAGTTCACTGGTTCCACATGACTAATTAATAGTGAGAACAGTACCCAGCACTGATTGAGTGAACACTGTGTACTAAGCACTGTATCACACTTTACGTAAGCTATGCCATTTAATCTTTATGGCAGTCCTACCATTTTATGGAGGAGGAAACTGAGACACAGTTAATTTGCCCAAAGGCATGTATACGGAATGTAATAATAAGCAGAATTAGAATTTGGAGAATATGATTTCAGAACTCTCTCTTCACCACTTTGCTGAATGTCATAGTCTTGTTAACAAATTAAATGGAACCTCAGCTTGGCACTGTACCTATTCCACAATTGTCCCCAACCTACACTTTTTGTCATTTCATTTATATTCTTCCAAATCTAGCAAACCTTACCATTCCTAATATGTCCCTACCTCTATGCCTATTTTTATCCTTTATAATCCTCCAGAAGCACCCTTTAATTCATACCATCATCAACCAAAAATATATCTATTCTTCAAAGCCCAGCTTGCAAAACACTTTCTATATATAAATTTCTTTCTGATTTACTCTAGAAATAAATAATCTCTCTCTTCTTTGAACTCCCACAGCCCTTTGTACTTATTTGTCCCTAATTTTGTTTTATAAATTGTTTATGTGTATGATTTATCTTCTCATCTAGAGTATAATTTTCTTGTGAATGAAGATTATATCTAATTTTCTTTATATATTCTACATTACATAGGTTCATATACATAAATGACATTCAAAAAAGTTTTGAATGAATATTTCTTCTCTGTTGAGGAAGCATTTTTGTTTATGATAGATACAGTAAATGATGACATAATTTTAAAAAGCATTTTTAAAGAATGATAGTACGTTCTTTTCTATGTTGGTGAAAAATATAGGTTCTAATTTTTCTTTTTTCTCCATCTGGTAAAGTCTGATATTTTTGTATATAATCTTGCTGACTTACTAATTACTCTTCACAAGATATTTTAAAAATATGTTTATTGTTATCTCTACTAATAATTAAAATGTCTTGGATATAAATAATACATAAGATAGTATTAACAACAATAAAGATATTTTATAAGTTAAATTAGAATCATATGTAGTAGTTGGGGAAGTAGTGAAATATATTGAAGAAGGGATAATGAGCCTTTGTAGTTGGCATCTATAAACTAAATGGAGTCTATAATTTCTTCTTTAATTCTAGGGCAACAGGTTGAAAAAACATGTGTATTCCAAAAGAATGCTTATCCAAATATCATTCAGTTACCAAGTTTAAAAAAAAATTGGCTGGGCACAGCGTCTCATGCTTATAATCCCAGTGCTTTGGGAGGGTGAGGAGGGAGGTTGCTTGGGGTCAGGAATTCAAGGCTAGCCTGGGCAACATAGTATGAGACCCTGTCTCTGTGAAAAATTTAAAAGTTAGTTGGGTCTGGTAGCATATACCTGTAGTCCCAGCTACCCGGGAGGCTGAGGCAGGAGTATCACTTGAATCAGGAATTTGAGGCTGCAGTGAGCCATGATCACACCACTAGATACTTGAACTAATAGACAGTAAAGAAAAAGCTGGAAAACAATTGAGATTTTGGTACATTAATAAGAGTTTCAGAGAAGACACTTTTTAGAGCAGGTGGCACACTATTAGGACTTATTTTATTTTGTTTAGCATATGTGTAGATAATATACTTGATGAAAACCAAATGCTAAAATGAGAGGAGATTATTCTAACTATACATGGTTTGCTATATCTTTGGGAAAAGAAGTAATTGGTAATCTTTTGATACAGGGATGTGCTTTGTGGTTACCTTTTGTGTACCAATATTGGCAATATCCCAAGGCTTGGAGAACTCGATGGTGAAATCACATCTACTTTAGTTGTGCAGCAAGGAAGAACATTAAACTGCAGGTAATTATCTAACCATTCTGTAAGAACCTGAGTCATCTTATTTCTCAGGAATGCAGTTTAGGATTCCTTCCATTTTCAATTAACGTACATGTTAGTAAGTTGAAATATAATCTAGTCTATAGAGGCGATTGAGTAAATCCTAACAGAGAAGAGATAAAAAGAAGACAAAAAGTAGTTGAATGAAGAATATTATGTGATTACTAGAGTTAAGTTTAGATTGGTCAGTAAAGTCTTACAGAGTTTGGAAAATGAATGAGGACTTCTGGGTAAATCAGTGTATTAAATATATGCATCTACTTTTGCTCCCTTATGAAATCCCACTAATAAGATAACAAATGGATCTTTTTTTAGAGTTCATATATCCACAGGGAGGCATAGAAAGAGAGACGAGACAATCGCAACAATATTTTGTTATGTATAAAGCAAATGGATGTGTGGCACATGACTTATCAAAGCTGAGAAAGCTGAATTCCTAAGTCAGTAATGAGGAAAACTGAGAATCAATCCAAGATATACTCTTACTTCCCCACAGGCTCAGAAATTGGCAGCATCATCTACTTTAGGAAGAGGGAGGGAAGGAGTGGAGGGAAGGGGCTGAAATACAGAAAATAGATGAAAGGCTGTTTAAAAGCAGTTAGATACTCAGATTACTTCCCCAACTCAGCTACACTGTGGATTTCCCACCCTCCCATGGAAGATTGGAGCTTGATACTCCATAGAGAATAAAAGAGGAGGTTTCTAAGCTGGAGGACAGCAAACAATATTTATATAAGGGTTGTATGGAAGTAGTCCAACATCAGTAGTTCAAATTTCCAATCATCTATTCGGTCTCCTGACTCAAATATGAGCAGGTTATCAGAGACGTGAAAAAAAGTCTGTAACATGGAAAAAAAAAAAGACAAAAACAATGAGACAATGAAGGGGAAGAACACAAAACCACTTATCAGTATTTATGAGAGATAAGAGATTTCTATCACGAAACAAGAAAATAGGGTGCTGTTTTTTTAAACAGGGAACGTTCAGAAAGAAAAAATTTAGTAGTTGAAATTATCTTCCATAAAGTAGGGTAAAAAGGCAAAGAAATGGACCATAGAGAAAAACTTACGCATTAGAATAGCAGTAATAACAGAGGAAACAGCAGGGAGGAAATTTTCAATGAATAAGTCAAGAGAATTGTCTAGAAATAAAGGACTTGAGTTTCCATATTAACAGGCTCACCAAGTGCTGAATACAATGAGTGAAATTAGAGGTACATCTAAACATATCATTGTGAAATTTTAGAACCTTAGGACAAAGTAAAGAATTCTGAAAGTTTCCAGAGAGGAGAAAAAAATCGAAAACTTAAGAATTAAAATGGTTTAGGATTTAGCACCAGGAGCCCTGGGAGTCAGAAGACAATAGAGAAAATTATTTCCAAAATAGAATTTTGTACTCTGGCAAAATATCAAACAAGTGTGAGGATAGATAATAAAGACATGTTTAGTTATGCTACAAATTTCTCAGGAAAGTACTAGAAATTGCACTCTACCAATTTATCTCAATAGATGCAAAAAAGGGTTTTGATAAAATCCAATATCCTTTCATGTTAAAAAACCAAGAAAGAGAAAGATAGGGAATACAGGAAACAAGATTCCACAAACAGAGACCGGGAAATCCCCAAGTTGATAGTGAGGTGAAAGTCAAGATTTACAGTGCTATGAAACTGACACATGTGGACAATCAGCACAGACAAGAGCAGGCCAGAAACTCCAGGAGACTTTCATAAATAACAAAAAAATGAATTAAGAATAGAAAATGGTTTTCTCCTAGGAGGAGTATCTGGAAGAATGTCTAGAGAAGCAGAGAACTGCTTTATTGTGTTTAAAAACAATTTATCTGTTGATTCTTTAAACTATGTGCATATGTAATTTTGATAAAAATAAATGAAGTGAATGGGTATTGAATGTAAATGGGCTAAATACCCCCATTTGAAAGGTACCAGAGTGACAAGCTGGAGAAAAATAAGACCCCATGGTATGCTGTCTTCAAGAGAGCCATCTCATATGCAGTGACACCTATAGACTCAAAATGAAAGGATGGGGGAAAATCTACCAAGCAAATGGAAATCAGAAAAAAAGCAGGGTTGCAATCCTAATTTCAGACAAAACAGACTTTAAGCCAACAAAGATACAGAAAGACAAAGAAGGGCATTATGTAATGGTAGAAGGTTCAATTCAACAAGAAGAGCTAACTATTATAAATATATATGCACCCAACACAGGGGCACCCAGCTTCATCAAGCAAGTTCTTAGAGACCTACAAAGAGACTTAAACTCCCACACAATAACAGCAGGAGACCTCAACACTTCACTGATAGTATTAGATACATCATCAAGGCAGAAAATTAACAAAGATATTCAAGACCTGAAGTCAGTGTTGGACCAAATGGATCTGATAGACCTCTACAGAACTCTCCATGTAAAAACAACATAGTCTATATTCTTCTAATCGTCACATGGCCCATACTGTAAAATTGACCACACAATTGGACATAAAACAATCCTCAGCAAATGCTAGCTAGAGAACTGAAATCATACCAAACCCACTCTTGGACCACAGCACAATACAAATAGAAATCAAGACTTAAAAATGTTTTCAAAACCATGCAATTATGTGGAAATTAAGCAACCTGGTCCTGAAATGACTTTTAAGTAAATAATGAAATTAAGGCAGAAATCAAGAAGTTCCTTGAAACTAATGAGAAAAAAGATACAAAATACCAGAATCTCTGTGTCACAGCTAAGGCAGTGTTAAGAGGGCAATTTATAGCCCTAAATGCCCTCATCAAAAAGTTAGAAAGTTCTCAAATTAACAACTTAACATTACAACTACAAAAGAACTAGAAAAGCAAGAACAAACCAACCCCAAAGCTAGCAGAAGACAAGAAATAACCAAAATCAGAGCTGACCTGAAAGAGACTGAGACATGAAAATCCAGGTAAAATATAAGCAAATGTAGGAGTTTATTTTTTGAAAAAAATTAATAAGATAGGTCACTAGATAGACTAATAAAGAAGAAAAGAGAGAAGATCCAAATAAATACATCAGAAATGACAAAGGGGATGTTACCAATGACCCCACAGAAATACAAACAATAATCAGAGACTACTACAAACACCTCTGGCACACAAACTAGAAAATCTGGAAGAGATGGATAAATGCCTGGACACATGCACATGTTACCAAGACTGAACCAGGAAGAAACTGATTTCCTGAACAGACCAATAACAAGCTCCAAAATTGAACCAGTAATAAATAGCCTACCAACCAAAAAAAAAAAAAAAAAAGGGGGCACGACCAGACAGATTCACAGCCAAATTCTACCAGATGTACTAAGAAGAGCTGGCACCATTCCTACTGAAACTATTCAAAAAAATTGAGGAGGAATGACTCCTCCCTATTTCATTCTCTGAGGCCAGTATCATCCTCATATGAAAACCTGGCAGAGACTCTTAAAAAAAATAATAAAATTTCAGCCCAGTATCCTTGATGAACATTGATTCAAAAATCCTCAACAAAATACTTGCAAACCAAATCAATTAGCACATCAAAAATCATATCCACCGTAATCATGTAGGCTTTATTCCTGGATTCCAAGTTTGGTTCAACATACGCAAATCAGTAAATGTGATTTATCACACAAACAGAACTAAAGACAAAAATCACATGATTATCTCAATAGATGCAAAAAAGGGTTTTGATAAAATCCAATATCCTTTCATGTTAAAAAACTTTATTTACCTAGTTTATTAACTAGGTATTAAAGGAACATACCTCAAAATAAGAGGCATCTGTGACAAACCCACAGCCAACATCATACTGAATAGGCAAAAGCTAGAAGCAGTCTCCTTGGAAACTTATACAGGACAAAGATGTCCTGTCTCACCACTCCTATTCAACATAGTATTGGAAGTCCTGGCCAGAGCAATTAGGCAAGAGCAAAAAATAAGGGACATCCAAATAGGAAGAGAGAAAGTCAAACTATTGCTCTTTGCTGATGACATGATCCTATATCTAGAAAACCCCATAGTCTCGACCTAAAAGCTCTTCCAACTGATAAACAACCTCAGCAAAGTTTTAGGATACAAAATCAGCATACAAAAATCACTGATATTCCCATGCACCAACAATAGCCAAGCTGAGGGTAAAATCAGGAATGCAATTCCATTCACAATTGCAATAAAAATAATAAAGTACTCAGGAATACAGCTAGTCAGGGAGGTGAAAAATCTCTGCAATGGGAATTTAAAACCTCTGCTCAAAGAAATTGGAGATGCCACAAACAAATGGAACAATATTCCATGCTTGTGAATCAGAAGAATCAATATCATTCAAATGGCCATACTGCCAAAGCAATTTACAGATCAAATGCTGTTGCTATCAAACTATCAATGACATTCTTCACAGAACTAGAAAAAACTTAAAATTCACAGGGAACTAAAAAGCTAGGGGTATCACGTTGCTTAACCTGAAACTATAGTACAGTGCTACAGTAACCAAAACAGCATGGTACTGGTACAAAAACAGATACATAGACCAATGGAACAGAATAGAGAGCCCAGAAATAAAGTCACACACCTGCAACTATCTGATCTTCGATGAAGCTGACAAAAACAAGTAATGGGGAAATGACCCCCTATTCAATAAATGGTGCTGGGATAACTGGCTAGCCATATGCAGAGGATTGAAACTGGATCCCTTTCTTACACCATATATGAAAACTAACTCAAGATTGAAGACTTAAATAGAAAACTCAAAACTATAAAAACCCTGGAAAACAACCTAGGCAATACTATTTTGGACATGAGAATAGTCAAAGATTTCATTACGAAGACACCAGAAGCAATCATAACAAGCAAAAATTGACAAATGGAATCTAATTAAACTAAAGTGCTTCTGCACAGCAAAAGTAACTATCAACAGAGTAAACAGACAACCTACAGAATGGGAAAATTTTTTTGTAAACTGTGCATTAGACAAATGTCTAATATCCAGCATCTATAAGGAAGTTAAATTTACAAGAAAAAACAACTCCATTAAAAAGTGGGCAAAGGACATGAACAGGCCTTTTCAAAAGAAGACATACATGTGCTCAAAGAGCATATGAGAAAAGATCAATATCACTGATCATTAGAGAAATTCAAAGAAAAACCACCATAAGATACCATTTCACACCAGTCAGAATGGTTATTATTAAAATGTCAGAAAATAACGTGCTGGCGAGGTTGCAGACAAAGGGGAACATTTACACACCTTTGGTGGGAGTGTAAACTAGTTTAATCATTGTGGAAAGCAGTGTGACAATTCTTCAAAGACCTAAAAACCAATATCATTCGACCCAGCAATCCTATTACTGGGTATAAACCCAAAGGAATATAAATCATTCTACCATAAAGACACAGGCATACGTATGTTCACTGCAGCACCGTTCACAATGTCAAAGACGTGGAATCAGCCTAAATGCCCATCAATGGCAGACTGGATAAAGAAAATGTGGAACATAAATATACACCATGGAATACCACACAGCCATAAAAAAGAACAAGATCATGTCCTTCACAGGACATGGATGGAGCTGGAGGCCATCATCCTTAGTAAACTAACACAGGAACAGAAAACCAAATACCGCATATTCTCACTTATAAGTGGGAGCTAAATGATGAGAACGCATGGAAACAAAGAGGGGAGTGACAGACACTGGGACCTATTTGTGAGGGATGTGATGAGGAGGAAGGAATGGATGAGAGAAAATAACTATTGAGTACTAGGCTTAGTAGCTGGATGATGAAATATTCTGCACAGCAAACCCTCATAACATGAGTTTACCTATATTACAATCCTGCACATGTACCCCTGAACATAAAATAAAAGTGACAAAAATGGGGGCTTTTATAGTAGCATTGACATGGCCCCATATGAATAAATTATGAATATACATTTTCAATTCTTACCGTGGTTTTAAAAAACATTTCTAAATAATATATGCAGGTTTGCTATATTGAATAGTGATGCTACAAAAGTTTAGTCGTTCTCAAATGTAATTGGTACATACGCAATCTTTTTGGGTCAAGCAACTTATCAAATTACATACTAGTAATAATGCCTTACTTACCTTTTGGTTGGTAGCCCAAGTGAAATGATAAACCTGTTTCAATTCAGGCCCCAGTTACAGTAATTATGTTTAAATCCTAAACTATATCAATTTCTCCAAAAGGAATTAGATCAAAAGATTCAGTGGCTTTTTCTGAGTTTGAACTGGCTTATGCACTGGTCTTTAATGAGTAATAAATAGGATAGAGGAAGCAATATTGCCCACTTTTAAGTTTTTGGGTGTGTTTTCAAAATGAATTTGAATTAATAGACATTTTTTGCTCTCAATTTGTTTTAGTGGTGGGCATGTTAAGCTTGAAGAAGATGTAGATCTTGGCTATGTGGAAGATGGGACGCCTTGTGGTCCCCAAATGATGTGCTTAGAACACAGGTGTCTTCCTGTGGCTTCTTTCAACTTTAGTACTTGCTTGAGCAGTAAAGAAGGCACTATTTGCTCAGGAAATGGAGTAAGTATCCAGTACCTTGTCAGGGTCTATTTATTTCTTTTATATCACAGAAATAGATAGGACCCTAAACTATTTATTTTTCTTAATTATGGAAAACATGATTTTTCATATTTCTAGTTGTGTAAATACTAATTCAATTATAGCTATTTGAATATTTCTGTTGTATAATCTGAGAAAGCCTGGGAATAAGGAAAAGAATAATCTTTCTAACTAAATTCTTCCATCTTTCTTCTCTATGTTACTGTGATCTTGTATAATATAATGCCAACTTTTTACAAGTGAACTAGGAGATACATTTTAACAAACTATGATGGGATTTTAAGAAAGACAATAAAAATTGGATGTGATGGCCACAGTATTTAAAAACGATGTGGTCTGGGCACTGACAAATCTGAACAGACTATCAACTGCTGTAGCCACACCAGCGGGTACAAGCTGAGGATAAGTCCTGGAAATAAAAACAGAATAACTTAGGGAAATGTTTCTTACAAATGAATAGGACAAAAATGGCATTTGAAAGACTTGTAATTCTGTTCTTTCAGTTATGTATCAGATAATGTATATCTTGTACAGGTAAGTTTGCAGGTTAAATATTCATCCTCTACTAGGGATAAAGTTTTGTCAGTTTCAATTAGGAATTCCTATACTACCAAAAAAAATAATTTGTTCTATTTCTTTCAGCATGTGCTATAGCATGCTTTTCATTTTTGTTCCAGATTTTTTGCTTGAACTGTTGTATTCAGTTAAGATAAAGGATCCCTGTTTTGGAACTGTAAGCCTTCAATCCTGGTCATTTCATACATATCCTCAGGGATATTCCAAGAATTTCTTTAGGGAAGTAACTAATTGTTACTTCTTGCCAAAGCATAGGAATTCTCATGGCATATAAGAGTAGAGCAGACACGTACTAAGTAGCTCTGCTCCTATGAAGGAGTCTTCCAAGTCTTATTTTCTTAATCTTTAAGAGGATGTTAGGAGATCAGAGGAAAAAAATAATGGAATTTTTCTTGATCATCCATGCTAATGAATAACCATGTCTTATCCTTCGTAAGGTTCTGAAACAAAACATGAGACCAAACATAGTTGTGCTTAGTAAACATTTGTTTAATTAATTAGTAAAAGAATAATCAGTGCAAATAAATCAGATGGCAAATCAGCATCCAGATAATTTACAACAATTATGCATAATATAATTATGTATTCACAATAATTATGCATAATTATATTTGGCGTAATTTTAACTTACAGCAACTCAACTCTGTATTTGTGACAAAAAATTAATATGAGAAAAATTAATTCAAGTAAATATTCTTTTTTTTTTTTTTTGAGACGGAGTTTCCCTCTGTTACCCAGACTGGAGTGCAGTGGTGCGATCTCCACTCACTGCAAGTTCCACCTCCCAGGTTCACGCCCTTCTCCTGCCTCAGCCTCCTGAGTAGCTGGGACTACAGGCACCTGCCACCACACCTGGCTAATTTTTTGTATTTTTAGTAGAGATGGGGTTTCACTGTGTTAGCCAGGATGGTCTCGATCTCCTGACCTCGTGATCCGTCCACCTCAGCCTCCCAAAGTGCTGGGACTACAGACGTGAGCCACCGTGCCTGGCCATAAATATTCTTTTTGTACTATATATCATGTGGTTAAGAGCGTGGGCTTGCAATCATACAGCCTGGGTTTGAATCCCAACTCTGCTTTTTACTAGCTGGGTAACATAGGGCAAATTTCTTAACCTTTATAACTCAATTTCTTCCTCTGTAAAATGGAGATAATAGTGCCCACTTTAAAGAATTGTGCAAAGAATGAGTTAACTTGTAAAACACTTAAAACAAGACTGGGATATGGGAAGTGTTCAATAAATGTAATCTATGCTATTTATTATGATTACTGTACACTTGCATCATTGTCTGTTCTTGTCACTTTATCACTGATACCTGACATATGATATAGCAACTGATGCTTGAAGAAGCCAGGAGACTTGATTAAGGTCCCTTAGTAAGACAGAAGTGATATGGTGAATCAAATCCAGGCCTTTTAAGCCTAAACCTTTTTCTTTCTGCATATTTGTTAATGTGTAGCTCTTATTGAGGCTGTGTTATAGTTACATATGGATGTGGATGTATGTTGTGTTCCTGAAAATTAGATCAGACAAGACAGAAACCCCTGTAGTAAAAACCTGTCTCAGGAGGAACTTTGCTGATCTTCAACCTAACTTAACCCTCTCCTGCTTCTCTATTCAGAGTTGTTTTGAATTAGATTTAGGTGTATATTCTGTTTCCTGAGTGGACAAATGAAGAGAGATTATTTCCCTATAATATAAAAAATGGTATCAATTTTATGTGAATCTTTTTTATATACTCTATTCGTGGGAGTACTTAGTTCCCCTGACCCTGACATCGCTAGTATCTACAGCGTGGGTTGAAGTGCCAAGGTTATAGCCTTGTGAAACTTTCTTCTCAGCCCACTGCAAAACATAGGTCTCCTCTCTTCATCAGACTTTTATTTCATTTTGCTTCCTAAGAAATGAATAACATTTTTGCATAAAGACCCTTACTAAGGAAGGAAGGAAACCTTTGTATTAGATAATTGACAGATGATTGTATTTCTACTTAGCTTTTTAAATCTTCCTCATAAAATTTAAGTTAATGAAAGTCAAAACAATAATTTCTTTGATTTTTTTTAATAGATGTAGATGAATTTCTCTGTTAAAATTCATCATTCCCTTTGGGTCAGTTGTTGGTCTCTAGGAAACATTTGCTTGAAGTACTGGAGGGAGAAATAATATAATTAGTATTAGGAAGAACATACTAATAATTTTTCAGAATTACCAAATTCTAAGCATATAATAATAAGAAATTAGTGTTTATTTTTCATGCTTCTGTACCAGAGAGTTGACATTTACTCTAACTTGATTGTGGATTTCAGGTTTGCAGTAATGAGCTGAAGTGTGTGTGTAACAGACACTGGATAGGTTCTGACTGCAACACTTACTTCCCTCACAATGATGATGCAAAGACTGGTATCACTCTGTCTGGCAATGGTAAGTACTTAATTTGGTACATTATGTACTCTTTATACACAAAGAGAAAACTGCTCTCTGAAAACTTTTATTTGAGTTATTTTTGTGATAATCAGAAATACATTCTCATAATAATGAGGTCCATTTTATGAAACTGAATATGTCCATTAAATTGTAATGATATGTAATATTGTGTATAACTTAGTCTATCTGATTTAGCTTTATCTTGTCCTGCTTCATTCTGAGATTTTTTGAGTGTTATACTTGTCTGAAGCTGTCAGTAAACCCTAACATTTCTTTCAAATGAAGAAAGTAGTCATAACTCTTAACTGTGTGCAATTAAAGGAAGCATTTTATATTTTTGAACTGAATAAAAAGGAACAATTAAAGAATTGGTTTTAAAATATTTTAATATTCTTTATTATAGAAGCTCATTGTTGTTCAATCCCAGTTCTGTAGCCTGAACTGGCTGCGGGTGGTAATCCTGGCCAAGGTTCCTGGAGGGGCTTTAAGAACATGGATAAGAAATAACAGGTGCAGTCCTAAAAGCTAGGGTGGCCCAAGCTGGGGTATAGAAATCAAATGCAGATGGTTGAAAGAACTCATACATTGGAGGCAAATGTCCCCTTTTAAACTATTTTATCATTTCATTATTGAGTATTCTTTTATACAAGATAATGCTCAAATCCTGAAGTTCATTCACTCTCAAAGGATGAGAAAAAAGGAGTATCTTCATTCTAATAATCTAAACAGTTTTAGCTAATATGACTTTTATAAAGAAAATCATAGGATGATTAAGATTTTAGAGTCCCCAGTCTTAGCAATGGTAGTGTGGAGTTTGTTCCGGTAATTAATTCAAAGGCAATAATATTTAGGCACATGGATTTCAATGACATGTCAAAAGCCATACCATTACTTAGAAATAAACAAGACTAACATCTAAGTTTATTGATCCCTATTAAGTCCCTGGAAAAAAGGAAGGGAAGACAGACATGCTAGGTCTTGGAGTAAGAAAACTCTAGTGACCCAAGAAATCCTCTGGCATCTGCATCTGTGCATCCCACAGAGGACCTGGCAGGTTGGACTCCACTAGTCTGCTCAGATGGCCTAGCCCTGCTGTCTGGCATGAATTCTGAGGGCTCCTAGACAGAGAGACTGCCACTCCTATCGTGGAGAATTGAAGTCTTCTCAAGTAGCCCATGACTCCTGACCTTTGATGTGTAAAAGGATGCCTCAAGAGTGGAGCAGACAAGGATGGATCTAAGCTGCTCTGGATGAAAGCTCTGCAGTTAACCATGTGGCATAAATCATTATCAGCAAAACAGGCCTTCTGGTGTCAGAGCCAGGCCTCATTCAGATCAGCCTTTTCTGCCTTGGAGCCCTCATTTGAGCTTATCGACCAAGCCTTTGACTCATGGTGCTATTCTGCTGTGATGATCCCCTTAAAGATTATATCTCAGCCTGCCTGACAATGGATATTGGCACAACAATGCCATCACTGTGTTCTGAGCTTCAACCCTGCCCTGGATTCTGCCTGCCTGTCTCTCTGCCAGTGTGGTGCTGCCTCCCTCTTCTGCCACTTCAGCTCCAGTCCTCCAGCTCACTCGACTCTTGTTCCTCTGGATTTTCCTTCTCTAGAATGCCATAGCCATCATTGCCCAGACAGGGAATTACAAGTCCAGTGTTTTTATCACCTACACTACCTGGGCAGTAACCATACAAGTCTGTGGACATGTTTTCTCCCTTAAGAAGCTTATATTCACTTTGAGAGAAACAAAATATAACACACATACAAAACCGAGAGCAATAAGGACCTTGCATTAGTTGTCAAAGTGGAGTGATATGCACAATAACATTTCTAGAATTTCTGAGAAAGAGGTAAGGATCAAAAGGAACACAGGTTTTCTCCCTGTTCCTCCCTAACTGTCATCACTCTTCCCTCTTTTAGTTTAATGACATCATGGTTTCTGGAAAATACAACTGTGCAAAATGCACTTGGACAAGAATTAAAAAGGACATATACCAAACATTATTTTTAAATGAACTGATGTAGATTGCTGAATTATGGTTGATTTTTTCTTTCCTTTGAAAAATACCCATTTTTGAAAACAGTCTTGTTAGTGTGATGATTACAAAACTGAGCAATAAAGTTTCTGAAAGAATTTTATACCACTGATCTTCCTTCTTTCTTTTTTTTCCTCTCAGGTGTTGCTGGCACCAATATCATAATAGGCATAATTGCTGGCACCATTTTAGTGCTGGCCCTCATATTAGGAATAACTGCGTGGGGTTATAAGTAAGTGAAATGTCTCAGTCTTGTTACTATCGAAATATACTTCTAAACATTTTGATTACATGAAAACATCTAGAAAGTTTTGTATCATTGGTTGAATATACTTGCAATGAAAATCAGCTTGGCTCAGCAGCCAGTCAATGCTTATTCTTGTCATGGTGAGAAGTGATAATAACATCATTTTTTTAGATTTCGAGACAACTTCCTTCTATTGTAAAAGGACTGAGTATTATTTTAAAATCCTTGAAGTGAATTGAAGTCAGTCTAAATTTTTAAAAGCTTCTAAGTTGTAACTTTTGAAGAGAATTTGATAGCCTTAAACATTTTGCTCAGTAAATGCCTTCAAACATTGTAAACTTTTCTATTTAATGTGTTCAATTTTCTTTTTATGATTTATACAATCTGAAAAGAAACCAGAATATTCAATTTCCTTTTTAAGTGCTTTAATCCCATGATGTGAAAAGTTTCTTTGTATTCAAATAGCTAATTTAAGTTTAATAAGTTAGAACTTAAATGTGATGAACCTTAAATTTTCTTTAATATTTCAACTTAAAATCATATTCTGCTGATCCTTGATGATGTTCCAGTCCACAGGCCTGGGGCTTTTCTCCATTTGGAAGGCCTGCAGCTTGTGCTAGGCATTCTGGGCATTACCTGATTTCATAGCACATTTTTCCTCATGGATCAAACTTAGGTAACTCAAAGTTTTGGGAATTAGAATCAAAAGTTTAGACTTTTGCCCCACGCCTTTTGATGGACTCACCTTTGTTCCTTGAGTTAATATACGTCAAACATTCAAAGTAGTACCTGGCCCACAGTAAGCACTAGGTAATTGTTTGCTATGATTATTATCACTTAACAAGGTCTTAAACCAGTTGCACCAAAGGAAACACCTTTACAGTGTACGTGGTAATTGCTTGTGAGGTCAAAACCATGAAAGAGTTTCTTTGGCTAAAAAGGGAGAGCAGTTAGTTTACTGGCAGGATAAGCTTTGTATGCTACAAGCATTAATATTACAGGCATTTGTGGAAGACTGTATATTAACGAGTAGCTTGGAGAGCATAATACAGTTTGGCATAACATGGTTGACATGGCATATCATAGTGAAGGAGAGCACAGCATAATAGTAAGCTCTTTCCTGATTAAATGAGCACCTAGCCCTGTACTGTGTGGTCTTCCACAAATTCTTGTATTATTAATGCTTGTAGCATACAAAGCTTATCCTGGCAGTAAACTAACTGATCTCCCTTTTCAGCTAAATAAACTCTTTCATGGTTTTGACCTCACAAGCAATTGCCATATACCCGTATAAAGATGTTACTTTTGGTGCAGTTAATTTAAGACAGTGTTAGGTGATAATAATAAGTTCATAGCTGATGCTTAAAACCTATGGGCCTCTTTGGTATGCAGGTTACTGGATATATTTCACCTCAGCATAACATTTGGAGTTACAAAATCATATATCTGATAGGAAGGCTTTTCTGTTTATCATTTGATTTCTCCTCACACCACAAGCAAATTAGCTGTGTGCTGGAATCACACTATTTCTCCAACTTAATGCACGATTTAAGTAGCAACTGTCATCACAAGCATTATTGTTTTGAAGTAGCTCAGTGCTTTCATTTGGCTATGTGAAAATGGAAAGAAAAAATTGTTCATTCTGTAGTGTGTGATTTTCTGCCACCTAGTGGTGGAAGTGGATATTTCATTTTTACAATCTTGGAAAAACCTACCTTTTAGAAACCTAAACACTCATATTACTTATTAAATTATATGTCTATTTGCCTTTATTGATTAGAATGAAAATCACCTTTTTCTGCATGTGATTTCTTATTTTTATGGCATTCTTTTGAGATTTGTTCATTCCTGCATATATGATCCACATAGTTGGAAACTCATTTAAGTTGGTTTTAGCTTAAGGAAAAAGACAAAACTTGTGTATATTACAGTATCCTCTTTATAAATAATTAGTCCAAGTAGCTAAAGTTTTAATGTTTCTAAAATTATTCAGAATATGTTTAGGAATATAGTGGGAATGTAGATATTTTAAAAGAGGAATTAAATTCATGAATATGATGTTTTACTTATTCTATTTGAAATTTAAAACCAGATTTAGAACCTGAGAACTCATTTTCTCATTAGTTTGTCCAGTTAAACTTTCTACCCCTTCTCCAAGCCTTGGGGTGGAGAATAGCAGGAATGAAAAAAAAGTAGAATGCTCATTTGGAACCATATGGCTCAGGAAATCAGATTGAAAGAATAAAAAGTAAAACATGTTGAATAGAAAGATACCAGGTTTATTTTTCACCCATCTGATAGTTTCCAGAATCAAAAATAATAACGAATTGGCACCTTTGCCGTCGTGTGTGTGTTATCAAACATGATATGTGTAATGTGGATGAAATAGACGGGCAAGTAAAGATGTTACCAATGAAATCCATGTGAAAACGTTATCCTTGTTCTTAGAGGAAGCAGCCCAAAACTACTCAGTTGCATGACCTTTCTAACGTGTCTCCAAAATACTAACAATTATGTCAAGATAGAAAGTTAGCAATGAACCCCTGAAAAGTCACTGGTACTGTACTACCACACCCTTTAGAGCAATTTTTAAATAAGATCCACTTAGTTGGAAACTCATTTAAGTTGATTTTAGCTTATGGTTAAATAAACACAGAGACTAAACACTGAACAAGTATTTCCAATATGAAACTTCAGCGAGTAAGTAGTAATCACTTAGGAGATCCTTAACAGTCATCAATTAACTCACTCCTATTTGTCATACCTGATGAAATAAAATATTCTGGTATTCATTTATATTCCCCTATTTGAAATTCTTAAGAATAACTATAGTTTGGGGTTTATATCCCATTAGGAATGAATTACAATTTTATTTCTGTGAAAATACAGTTATTTATATAAGTAATGATTCATTAATTTCATTATTTAAGTTAATGTATGTTTGAAGACCTGTATTTGAAATAAGATTTACTTTACAGCAGCGATTGATGTTGAGAAAACAGTTACTCTTTAATGACTGCAGCATATTCATGTTTTTAAAAATGGACAGTTGTTTGACAATATTATCACTGACTCTTTGTCGCTTCTCCTAATGATGAAGTGACATTTTTGTGTGTGCATTCCCATTTTAATTCTGTAATTCAGAATCCTCTAGTGAAGACTTTTCAATGAAAGCTAGAGCTTTTATGTTTAGAGCTCCCTCTTGATGTCCATCCAGAGGTAACTAACTCTGTGTTTCTTCCTCTTTCTCTTCTTGTCCATGAAAAGAAACTATCGAGAACAGAGGTATGTAATAAAAATAATGTGAATGTAAAACTGAAAGGTTTGACTCAGATTAGCATTGCTGGAATTCACACATGCAATTATAATTAAGTTCACTTTGTTTTTATGCTATAATGATCATACACTAATCTTGATTTTTCATTATCTTGAGATAATTTTAATGATGGTGCCATGAAATATAGTAATTTAAAATAGATCTGTCATTTAATTTTAATGGTTCTTTTATCCAACAATACAACAATTAGTGGAGAGTCTTGCTTATTTTTTAATAGTAATATATATAGAAATTGATTTTTTCCATCCAAAACATACTTCCTCTATGGTAAGGTGTCCCATTTGTTTACATTAATGTTAGCTTTTCTTCATGTTTGTAACACTCTTATTGCCTAATACTTTCTGAGGGAATTTGTCACTATTTTTATATTAATAATATCCATTCATAAGTGACAAAGTTTATTTGGGCAGTGTTGCTGTTGGGAATGTTCTAGCATTTGTTGAGCCTGTTTATCTCTGCATAAGGAATTTTTTTGTATTGATTAGGTAACTGCACATTTAGTTAAAGAAAGAATTTGCATAGTTGGAATAATAAAAATGTCTATATTCTTGAGAAAGTCAGACACCCTTATAGCATAACCTTAAAAATCTGTGCTTAACCAACAGCATAAAAACAGATACAAAACATTCATGTTTTTCTATAACAATTACCTATTTTATCTGAATCTAAATTAGCACATAATATTGAAATTCACTCTTCACTTTTCACTTAAAAAGTTACTAGTGCTGTTAGCTATTGATATAAAATATTAAAATATTATCCTGGAAACTGATAACCTAGACCAGGTCTTACACATGATATTGTTCTATACTCATGGTATTTATGCAGATTCCTTTTTACTTAACCTTTTCCATTGTTGAGTTGCATGCTTGTGACAGGTTATGAATAAGGTGTATAAATGTGGTAATTTGTCATGCTCCATCACAACTTTCATTTTTTTTCACAAATCAAAAATTTAACTTTACTCTTTTTTAAATAAATTAAAATTCCCATAAGGCTTTAACCGTAAGTATCTGTAGAATCTGTATAAATACATGGTGCCCATGGGTTACCATTTGAAATCCTGGTCAGTTTGTGTAGACAATAGAAAATATTGACCTTTCCCTAGAGTGACTAACTCATCATTACTGGAAAAAGTAAAACTGGGACAAAATTACAATTTAAGAACAACCAGATTTCTTCGTGACATGTTTTAAACTCTTGTGTCCAAAAGCGCTTGAGTAGAGCAGGAGCCGCCGTTTAGGCTTTCTGTTGAGTAGAGGTTGACTGATCGCATTAGAAATCTAAGTTTGCTGAGTTTCTTTAGTGGAAAATAGAATTAGGCAAATAAGATTAAAAAGTTAATGATTCAGCTTCATTTCCACAGGAACTAAGGCTATAATGTAATTTAATATTGCTGAATATATGAAAACAAAAGTGAAATGTCTCATACGTAACATAAGCAAAACTAGCACAGTGGTCTAAGATATGTTCTTATTAGGGATTCTGTCCAGAATAAGGGAATTGCCTACACTTTAGAAAAATGATTAATATTGAAAAGTATGCACAAATTTCTTGTGCTAACTCAATATGTAGAGAGATATAGTTAAGAACATTTTCACATGAAGAATCTCCTTTATGTGCCTGATATAATTTCATGTCTTCTGGTGTTACTGAGTCATCATTTCATTGATCTGGCTACTCTTTTGGAATCTAGTCAGTCATATTTTGAGAGTTGTCATATCTTCAGTGGATATTTATTTTATATATTTTGATATATGTCAACACAACCCTTTTTTGTCCTTGCCCATAACTAATGAATATCAGGTTTGTACAGTAGGTCTCGAAGTGGAGAAATAGCAAAGAATAGACTTTAGATAGGAAGTTGTGAATGTGTAAGTGTTTTCTAAATGATTTTCCTTTTCGAGAATACATGCTAGTGATTATAGACGAAGTGGTAAGGCCAGCAGACCAAAGCATGCATTAAAAAATGTTCAATCTTATAAAAATATCAATAGACATTAAAATAAATATCTTCCCAAGTCCAAAATATACCAGGAAGTAAAATTAAGAATTTTGAATTGTTATTGCTTTTAAATTAGGTTTTTCTTTGAGGTTCTATGGTAGGGAGACCAATCCACAAGGAATCAGAAATCTACTAGTATGTGGTATTGGAAAATCAAACTTTCCTCAACTCTGAAATCAAGTAAAGTTCTTTGTAATTTGTAAAGCATTATGGTGACGGGAAGTTACTAGCATGTGGTATTGGAAGACTGTGTTTCTCTGATCTTTGAATGAAAGAGGTGAATGTAGTTCTTCTCAAAGAGGAGGGCAGCATTCATTGACATGAGTGAGGCTCACACATACTGGTTGAGGTGGTGAAAATGTTGGTGAATGTAAACTTTTGCTTTGACACTAAATGCAAGACATAATAAGTATAATAGCCAGTTGTCAGATTCCTAATACTGTTATAATGGCTCAGAAGTGCCAAACTGGGCGTAACTTTCCAATTCCTGGAGAGGACAGGCAAGTAATTTTGTGACTGAATTTGATAACCAGATACATTTTCTCTCCTGAGAATGGGTCCTGAAGGTTTTCAGTACAGAGAAGGATTATATTCTATGTTTTCTTGCAAGTTTGACAAAAAGATATGAAGCAGACCCATTTTTTTCTTTTTGTTCACAAACTTGGTAATAAAAAGAAACTGGAAGCTGCATTCTGGGGCATAGCGAAGGCAGAACTCCACATATGCACAGCATCAGTTTAAATCTGCCAGTGTCTTATGATGGGCAGAATTGTGGAACAAAGGAGCCATAGCCGTAGACATTAGGTAATTAGAATGATGGTTATATTTATCCTTTTATTTGAAATATTCAGGAAAGAAAACTTCCCCAATTTTTTCAGTTGATGTTATTGTTGATATTATAGCACAATTGCTTTAGGACTCAGAAGCTATATGACTTGTAGTGAGAATTATAAGTGAATTTTAGTTTTTAGGATAAGTTTGCAAATAGCAATAGAATAAGAAACATTAACTGAACTTAGATACATAAAACATCCATATTTAGCTGAAATCTTACTCTCTTCCTTTGTCTGAGATGAACACACACCATTATGATTGATGAGAAATATAAAAAATAATTAGATTATATCTTTTTGATCTATGGTTTTACTTTAAGCAGAATGCCCTCCCCTTCCCCATTTATTTTTTCTCTCACCTATTTTAGCCACTTTATTTTCTGCTTGTGAACTTCCCATCTTTTTTCCAAACCTTTCTTAGTTTGCTTTTATATTATTATTATTTTGGTGATATTCCTGCATCTGTCAGTGTTACTTGGTACACATTATACAGTATTTCTTAAAACAGTAAAGTAACAATTTAATAAGAGACAGCCCAGATGCCAACAAAGCATTGGAGAAATGCCTCCTTCAACACTAAAGTTAAGAGTTGGTTAAATGGTTTTTTCCTCCAACATTTTAAGTATACATAAGAATTATTAAGATAAATATAATTCAGTTGATGCTTTTCGGCAAGATTAGACTTCTCTCATAGCAGGACTGTTTGCCTAAAGGTTTTGGGGTGATCAAGAAACAGTCTTACTTAATGTTTAAATTTAGAATGCTAACATAACAACTAGATGATTTATAATTATGAACATATTAAGAGTTGTCTTCTGAAGTGGAAATGTTAAACATTGTTATTATTATTATTATTATTATTATTTTGAGGTGGAGTCTCTCTGTCGCCCAAGCTGGGGTTCAGTGGCATGATCTCGGCTCACTGAAACCTCTGCCTCCCAGGTTCAAGCTATTCTCCTGCCTCAGCCTCTTGAGTAGCTGGGATTACAATCGCCCGCCACCACACCTGGCTAATATTTTTGTATTTTTAGTAGAGACAGGGTTTCACCATGTTGGTCAGGCTGGTCTCGGAATCCTGACCTCGTGATCCACCCACCTCGGCCTCCCAAAAACATTGTTCTTAAGAGATCTTTAATGAAATTCATAACCTATCACTGACATTTACCATGGGAAGAACATTACATGCCTTCCTCATGGAATTTTAAGGAAAAGGCAGTGAATTTCTATCTTTTGGAGACTTTGCAGTGTGATAGATAAGAATCTAATCTGTTCAACATAATGAAAACAAGGTGGTGCCCCAGAAGTACATTGAACTGAAACTGACTGAAACCCACAGTTTATGATTATTTAGCATTTAGGGTGTTTGAGCACTGTGTAAAAAATGACCATGGACTTCAGAGAAGTTACATTGAAGGGTTAATAAAACATGTTTAGTTAAAAACAAAAAACAAAATTGGGCCCCATCCATTGGGAACAATAGTCCATCTACATCCTTAGTGTCAGCTAAGTGATGCCTTGGTAATTGCCAGGATAAATGCCTGAAGGCCAGCCAGACCCATGTAAAGAGAAGGCAATTTGTGGGATAGAATACTGGGAATGGTCAAGTGTAGTTCGGAGCTCTTATATAATAGCTTGTCTTTATCTTTTATTTATTTTATTTATTTTTTGAGACGGAGTCTCACTCTGTTACCCAGACTGGAGTGCAATGGTGCGATCTCGGCTCACTGCAACCTCTGCCTCCCAAGTTCAAGCAGTTCTTGTGCCTCAACCACCCAAGTAGCTGGGCTTACAGGTGTGCGCTGCCACACCCAGCTAATTTTTATATTTATTGTAGAGATAGAGTTTTGCCATGTTGGCCAGGCTAGTCTCCAACTCCTGACCTCAACTGATCTACCCATCTTGGCCTCCCATAGTGCTGGGATTACAGGCATGAGCCACCATGCCCAGCCTGGTCTTTAATTGAGTTGAATTTGGTGAAGCACATCTCATCAGTTTATAAAGATTATCAGTAAAAATAGTAGTGATAAATGGGATTTGTTAACCATAGAGATTATTACTGGAAATGTGTTCATGGGATTCTTTTATAAATATTAATATAACACAAAAGGGAAATTTTCTCCCCAAGGCAAAAAATAGAACTCTGATTTTATTGACAGCTTTTTTTTTTCAGGCATTAATGGAATATTTTACTGATACAAGGTAAAATAGAAAATATTAATAAAGATCACTTACAGGGGAAGATACAGCAGGTGTCATGTAACAGTCTAAATATGAGGTTTTGTATTTTTTTCCTATAAAATTAATGTTTTATGTACTGGGGAAAAGAAAGGATAACTATTATGAACTGAAGTCATTTACAGAATTAAAAATATTTTGGAGGAATCATATCAAAAAGTTATAGGTGGAATTAATCCTACATTACTAATTTCATGAAAAATTCTGCTTTCTTTAGTAAATGTAAAAGAGAGTAAATTAAATCACACAAGTTAAAATATATGCTTCATACTGATTGAAAAATCTTTCAGATTCACAGACATGTGTAACTAAATAGTATTAAAATAATATGAGAGTATTCAATCATTCAAGAGAATGAATGACCATGTGTTTTAAACATTTACAACAATATGGCAATAATTTAAGCAAGCAAACACCTGAAAATGGCATTTTGGAGGGATTAAATTCAGCATCAGCAAATAATCAAAATTATAATGGTAATTAAGGAGAAACCAAATAAGAAAAAGTTAGCAAATTTGTGCTTTTGCTGGAGATTTAATTAAGCATAGCTTTGTTAAAAATTCTCAATTCAGCACTAGTTTGTGGCACCTCCAGCAATAGTACTGAATAGAAAAGAATCAAGTTTTTGATGCAGTTGGCTATTTGGGAGGCTACACCACTGACAAATGACCAGATTAGCTATTGCAGGAGGGTTAAGTGGGGGCCTTATCTAAAAGTTTCTATCTGATTACCTTAGGAGAAGTAATAAAAATCTGTTCCAATCTTGGTTTATTGAAAATCAGATGATTTGGGTCAATAACAGTGCACTACTACTACAGTAGAGATAGAGAACTAAGGTCACCAACCAGCTACCTATAAATATGCTTCTGTAGTCTCAACAAAAATTCAGTTATTTTTTTCAACCTTTTCTTGCTCTTGCTAAATTATCTTCCTTCACATATTCCACTGAACAGTTATAAAATTTCCTTTTTGATTTAACTTTGAATCTTTCTATTTCTTCATATTTCTGTTAAATGAATAATGAAGCTCTAAGTTGAACATCAAACTCTAATAGTGATTTGTTTGCATTAAATTCTATAATAGTTTAAAAATCCATCAGTTCTTTTAAGACCAAATCCAGGTTACATTATGTATGTTTAGAAATTATTAACAGTTTATTCACCACAAAGGAAAAGAAAAGCTATGCTTAATCTGGGTAGGGACTATCTGTCCTAACACACCTTTGACATAATTGTTTTTTTAAAAAAGACAAAAATGCACTTAACATTTTCAAGTATAATGAAGTTACCATGAAAACACTCATATTTTCATATTTTTTCCCCAAAGCAAGGCTTTATTCATCCAAACGATAAAGACATTTGTAATTGCATTTCTGGCCTCTACAGTTAGAATGACTTTAACTTGTCTCATTTATTGATAATTTTATGTGTTGTGATAGATTTGATTCATGTAGATCATTATCCCTACCTCTCTTTTTTCCTGAAATAATATTTGTATATGTCTGTGTTCATGTGTGTGTCTTGTTTTCTGACTCTGAAATGTTTATTATGCCTTAGACAGTTACCCCAGGGAGATTATGTAAAAAAGCCTGGAGATGGTGACTCTTTTTATAGCGACATTCCTCCCGGAGTCAGCACAAACTCAGCATCTAGTTCTAAGAAGAGGTCTGCTTTTCTGTCGCATTTTCAGATTTCTACCTGTTCCATCACACATTATTCCATTAGTCAGAACATTTCATTATTTTGCAGCAGGTTTGATTACTTCTTCCTTCTTTCTTGAATGTTAAAAAATAGTATCCTTTGTTCTTTGATTACTCTACTTCAAAATGCCATATGCTCAGAACCACTCATTACACAAATCAGGCCACAAAACCTAAACAAAGCAAACCAACCAATAACTCTGATTCTATATAGAAACCTCAGGGTTTTTCAGTCGTGCTTTATATGGCTTAAGAAACTATACATAGTATTTAATAATATTTAAATGGTGAGCTTTATGTCATGTTTGGTAGTCAAAGAAAAAGGTTACTGTCATGCTTCAATAAAAGCAATTGTTAACTAAATTGGTAATTTAAGTGCTGCATTGAATATTTTTTAATTTTATATATATCAAAGCTAAGCTCGCTATGAAACAAAGATTGCTTCTCTGTGAATCATATATTTCAGTATTATGATTTTGCCTTTTTGGGGGGGTGATTATTTCTAGACTTTATAAGTTACAACTTAGTTGACAAATTAAGTGTTTTTAATTTTGCCTGAGTTTTATAACAGTACAGGTGGAATTAATATTTATATGTCTTAGACACTGATGCTATATTCTTATTCTAGCATCTTAAGGTATATGACACCATTTAAAATTCTGCATGCTTTGTAACTGCTTAACAAAATAAATAAAAAGAAGAAATAAATAGTTGGCATGATTTAGGATATGAGACCTATATTCATGTTGAAGGAAGCAAAAATATTCTTATAGAAGAATTTATTTATTTAAAGTTGCAAATAAGAGTGTAATGGACAGGAAAAAAGGTTTGATAGCCCTGCTCATGCCTTTGAGCACATTAACCACTTTGCAGAGTGAAGGGGAAGTTGCTAGTTTATTGAGAGGAAACATGACCTGTTCCGCAGTTCTGTATAGAGTGGATCATCTGTAAATATTCTGTAATGTCTCTCAGTCTTTGTAAATGTTAATCAGGAACGAGAATAGAAGGAATTAGTGAAACCTGGGAACTCTACTTTATGTGGAACTTTCTTAAGCATGAAGGATAGTTTTCACTTAGATAACGTAGCTTAAAGCAAAAGTAGAAACAATAGTTGTCGCCAAAGGAGTATGGTTCTACAGAAGAATGTTTTTAAAAATGTATTATTTTAATTTATGGAGGGCTTGTTGGCTAAGAGCAGAAGACTAGGGTTCTACTTGAATTCTCTAATACAAATATTTTCTTGATAGAATATTAAATTTTAAATTAAATAACATGGTAAATTAGTGGAGAAATTAATGGTTTCCAGCAGAATTTCTGTTGTTCTTTTGTACAAAATATGAGTCATTCTGTGAGTAGCAAATGATGTTGAGAAATTCCAACCTAGGGAATTCGTATGGAATAGTTGTGCTGAGTTCCATTTATTTTCAATCATCAGTAGAAAGCTTTTTTTTGAAATAGAAATTATTAACCATCAACCAGAATAATATGTGGAAAAGATTTTTAAGTATAGTGCTATTTTCTAAAGTACCTATGAAAGAGTTTAAAATATCCATTTGAATAATTCCCAGATTTTAGAAAAATCTCAGTGGGTTATGATTCTTAAGCAGCTAAAAGTTGTTAAGACTTTACTCTGAAGTATATGTAGCTTGTTAAAATTCTTGTGTGGTACAAGGTAGGTGTGTAAATTTTGCTTCTTGTAGATAATTCATTTAAAGATGGTAGGACACAAATAGCAGGTGGGCTCGATGGTACATGGGCTTTGTGAGAGGCACTGTCATGATAAACATCTGATTCAGTTCAGTTATTGAACAATTAGCCAACATGTACTACACTTTTTTGGACCATATTTGTGGAAAAAAATGCCAATTCTTAGAAAATAATTTTATTACTTAAGAAAATCTAAATAATGCTTTGATAAATGTTAACCAGGTTCACTTGAGCAAATCTTTATGTAATCTCTTGGAAGTCCATGTTCTCATAATATTTGAGTGGAAACCATTGCTTTACAATTAAGAAACATCTATGGTGGGACCCCATTATAACTCTGCTGCTGGGGTTATGCTGAAATACATAGTGAATTTGCTCTGTGGTTGCTGCGTTCTGGGGAATGTAAATTGGCTTGCATTGTGTCTTGATACTTTTCATTTATATACTATTGTAATGGGGTTCCATTGTATTTGACTTTTCTTAAATTGGATGTTGTGTAATTCTGCCTTCTTCATGAAGACTTTCATGTTCTCTTCATTCTTTCATTTCAGATTTTTTCTTTCTTGATTTATTTTATTTAATGCACAGTAATGCTTAGAAGTTTTGCTTACTGATCTCAAAACATTCATTTGGTTACATTTTTGAACAATTTATCAATATTTTCAATTTCAGGTCAAATGGGCTGTCTCATTCTTGGAGTGAAAGGATTCCAGACACAAAACATATTTCAGACATCTGTGAAAATGGGCGACCTCGAAGTAACTCTTGGCAAGGTAGAGGCTGGCATTCTGAATCCATCTGTCCACACAATCCAATTTTATATTTTGTGGCCCCTGGTTGTAAAGACTTTTTCATTTCTTGGAAGCTCTTTAGCTTTTCTCCCAACAGAGAGGAGAATATGTAGAATGAGAGCCTAGGTTTTATCTGGATGGGAAATGGTGGGATTCGGCAGCACCAGGACACTATACACTTTGTGAAATTTGATTTGAGAAAGCTGCACAGTGTGAAAACCCAGTGTTCCACAGTGGTGCTGCTTATAAATTACACCCACTTGAAATGCCTCGTAATTAGACATAGGGCATTACTTATTTACATGGAAATCTAGCTCTAAACCATCTTTTTCAGGTAACCTGGGAGGCAACAAAAAGAAAATCAGAGGCAAAAGATTTAGACCTCGGTCTAATTCAACTGAGTAAGTCTGAACCTCTAATGAAAAAAAGGCACTCCAAGGTCCTGTGCGAATAGTGTCAAAAGTAAATTAAGCAGATAGTCAAAGAACTGTAAACCATGTCTTCGGTCTTGGTTTTATCTTTTAAATTCTTTTTTGCCCTTTAAAAATTAACCATGGCTTTTCTCTTTTACATAGGCATCTCCGCAACTGCGCCCATACCAATATTCATTGATAGTGGGGGTCTCACCCTTGCTGCAGGCTTTTTCCTCCAGTCACCTGCCATTGTGGGGTCTTGGTTCTGTATGAAGGGAATTTGATAACATTCCTTTCTTCTCATCATCTGGGATTCAACCATTTCAAAGGGTTACCCTTCCTCTCCCCAATACTCACACAGCCTGTAAGCATCAGGGAAAAATTCCCATTTTACTGGAGCATGATACTGCTCACAATCTGAAATCACCACTATGAGGTCTTCATGGCTGCAATCTAAGCATTCTCTCAGACTTATGGAATAAGTTTCCCTTTTAAATGTTCTATCTGAGAACATTTAAAAGGGCATTTTCCTAAACTTGCTCTTTAACTGAATCATTGTCACTAAATGCGACATTATCCGTTTTAAATGATAGCCATGCATTTACTTTTTTTTTTTTTTTTTTTTTAAGGGGGATGGGTTTGGAAGTCACATTTGAAGTCATTTATAATGAAGTAAATAATGTACTTATTTTGTTTGTTTCTCCATTTAAGAAAATACAAGCAAAACAAAACCTCCTCAAATCTTTATCTCCCTTCATGGAATAAAACACATCCTTAGTATCCTTTTGGACTGAACTTGCCACCCGGTTTTTTTTTTTTTTTACCCATTCTATTTTATCCTTCCTAAAACTTGTTACTTATTTCTCACTGTAGTGATAGTTATTATTTCCAGGATCTCTATTGCTTCTTCACGCCTTAATACTTGGAAAGTCTGAATAGCAGGTATTTGTTAACTGCTTGTCAAAAACTTATGTTAGCTTTTCCATCATATACCCTGCCTTTTTCAGTCCAGGAATAATAACATTGCCCTGAAATTTGGACCTTCCACCTGAATGGTATTGTCTTGTAAGTGGCTTGTCAACATTTACTAGAGGATACTTTATAGACACAATAGACAATTTCAAGTGATACCATTGCATGGTCCAGAATGGCATCATAGAATTCCATCATAAATAACTAATGTGTTAGAGTTTATCTTATCCATTCCCAAAGCACTTGTATGCTTTAGGGCTCATTGTTGATAAACTCTTCTTAGAATGTTGTTTGGTTTGTTTTGCATGAGGTCACCTGGTAAGAGCTCCTTAACTTATCTTAGTTGCTCACAGGTGTACAGATAAAATTGCAAAATGTTCTTTAGAAGTTCCTTGTGTACTGTTTAGTGTTCTAACAGCATTTCCTATAACAAGGCTTCAAAAACTCCTAAGTTAAAAAAAAAATCAGTACTATGTTAAAGCTGTGAGCTTAGGACCGAAAGCACATTTGGTGTTTAACAATATTCATACGATGTTTTCTAGAGCAGTTACTTATTTTTAAAAATGTTATGTATAATTTCCACTCACATTGTATGATTAAAATTGTAATACTGCAGATAGCCTTTGAGAAATCTTGCCTATGAGATAATTAAATTATAATATTTAATATGACATTATAATAGGTTCATCTTTGTGAGGGAGAAGTATTAAGGACTTCCTCAGATTTTTCAGACTTTTCTGATTTTGGTTACATGACTCATGTTAATTAAATGGATCCAAGTCTGTAAAGCTGACCACAATTCTCACATACCTTCTTGTACAGGAACTGTCTCTCTATATATACATACGTATATACATATGTATATACACACACACACGTATATATTTTCTTACGAGGATTCCTGATACGGAGCATATCAAGAATTATGTTTGCAAACTTTTAATACTTTCCATATTTAAGTAATCCTATTTGCTTCTGATAGTATAATACCATTTGTGTGACTACAAGAGGAACAAATTCACCACAAATATCTCTTTTATTTTTTCAAATAAGAGATATTTCAGGTCCATTACTCAAAATTCCCTTTAATACCTCATTATTCCAAAAGATGATGAAAAATTGGGATATGAATTAAAACATGTACCATAATACATGCTCTGCTAATTAACAAAATAAAATGTCCTCATATATTGTATTGTTTTTCCAGTCAAAACTTTTGCATCTTCCTCATTGTTGTAAATGATATAAATTTTTTTTTGGCTTAGACTTTGTATTATATATTGTGTTTTTACAGGAGGGAGCCCCAAGCACCTGAGCCTGGGCACTCCCTCGCCCAGACAGTCCCATCCCAAGGCATAAGCCCAGGGGGCTCTGACAGCCCCCAGACAGGGAGTCTGGATCACAGGTCAGTCTCCACCTGCCCCTTCATTCTGGGCTGCCACTTAATCTCCTTCCAAGTCCTTTCCTTGGCTGAGAACAGGGTCATTTGATCTTTGAGCGAGCCCCCATGTTTGCTTGGAGGTGCTCCTGGTCCAGCCAGCACCAGCTAATTTTCCTTTGCTTTTCCATCCTGGAAAACAAAAAGAGCTCCCCTATCCCATCTAACGCATTTTTTTTTGCATGTTGCGCTATATGCCAAGGCAAGCCACATAGGTAGATTTACTGCAATGTGATAAAATCCCATCACTTCAGCCGCCATGACCTTGAGATGTCAGGAAGCTCACCGTGAAGACATTTTCATGGCCAGATCCCCAGAAAGAACACAAAATTGAGAGTTCTTTTCAGTGAAGAACTCTATGGTGAAGTGACCACAGCCTTCTGAAATGCTCCCTGAAACAGAAAAAAGTCCGTCAAGTGCAAGTCAACCCATGTTGTTGTAGCATTCATGGAATAGCAGTGGCAGCAGTCCTTTGAGTTTCTAAGACTGTCAGTGAAAGGAACAAATGTCTCCTCCCGGAAGTGGCCGTCTGCCTGTGGGTGACTCACTTTGCTGTGTGGCTATGTTTCACCTGATTACAGCTGCATGGGCTTTTTCTACGGTTTTCCCCAGGCCAGAGCATTACTAGCCTTCATTTGTGGCTGCACTTGGCTTTTTGACTTTTTCTTTTTGTTGAGAATCTCAGTGGAAATCTTTATGCAAGTTTTAATTGGCTATCTGTGAAAGCACAAGTTGGCAATGATTGTGGCTAAAGGCAAAACTAGTGTGAGTTGTTTCTGAGTCAGGAGATACTATCTTACCAAAAATGGTTTTATAAGCAGAAAAAGCAACTGAACCCTTCTTTCAGAAGGGAATTTCACAATGCTATTTTGTATAGTACCTCGATTGAGGGAAAGGGCTGTGGAAAAAATAACCTGATATTTTTATGTAATTGGAAATGTAGTCTTCCATATTTATGAACAGCTCAATAACTAAATACGGGGGAAAGAAGCAAAATGTAACCAAAAATAAATAATGTATTTTATAATTTCCCCTGGTTTGTTTACAAATAACTTATGTTTTATAGAGCTTGAATCTTTATAGTCTATAGTATCTCTAGAAGTTACTTTTTAAATGAAGAAAAGAAAAAAAGAAAACCTCCAAATTCTTCCAATGTGGAATTTGTTAAATCTACATTATTTCACAAGGGCAGACTCTGAAGGGGATGTATTTTTGCTTGGCTCCCAGGGTAAAAATCAAAGGAAACTCTGGGGAAAACCAACAACTTAGACCTCCCTACAGTTTTATTACCTTTAAAATTTGCACAGTAATTCTGATGGAAACATTGCCAGATCCATCAGGGAAATGCTAAGTAAGTTCATTATTATTCTCTGGCAGTCATTCACACAATTCATGGTCAGACACTTGGAAGGCAACCTCTGAGGGTTGGTTCCTAATGGAAACAGGAGCACTTTATTTTGGAGTGCACAAAGAAGAGGAAGGAACACTGCAGCTGCAACTAAATTGCTAAATCCAGCTTCGAGATCATGGAGGCCTATTTAGACCACACTTAATGCGCATTGAGGCTCCAGGATCAAAAGAGTGGGACCCTATCTGCTCCTTACAGAGTCAACTGGAACATACTTTCATGTTGACTCCAGCTTGGGATCCTCTATAGGGAGTAAGACAGTGGTCATGTAAAAGCCTTCTTATATTGGAAAGAGAACTTTGTTCCTTTTAATTGTTCTTAGGGTGTTGTATGCCCAAATGCCAGATTGGAATTGCAGCCATCTGAATATTTTCAAAAAGCATCATTGTCATTTAAAAACCAAAGAGCCAAATGAGAGGTGGCCTGGAAAAAGCCACTTTGGAGGTGGGTGAATGGGACTGCTGACTGTACTGTGATTGAAAGGGAGATTCTAATTCACTTTGGGAAGCCACTGGAAAAGGCTTTCCCAGAAATGTCGAATACATTGTAGAATGCCTTGATTGAGCCTTGTTGTAGCTAAGATTATTCTCATGTCATTGTATAGACTGCCTCATAATCACCCAACATCCATTCTGGTTTATTTGCCATGGTCACTTGCATTTGGAGGGTGAAGACATCCTTGCTAAGCTTGTGCTGTGTATTTTCAGATTTTCTACCTTGTTCTGCTTTCTTTGTTCCTTCCATTGCTTTCTGCAGGTATTTAAACCCATGGTTCAAAAGAGACTATAATGTAGCTAAGTGGGTAGAAGATGTGAATAAAAACACTGAAGGACCATACTTTAGGTATTTTATAAATTAATTTTTATATCCTTCTCAAACTCTCCCAGCACATACAAATACTGTAGTGTGACTGGCTCTCTATCTTGTATCTCCCAATACAAGTTCCTATAAGTGGAAAGGGGTCCTTGTTTATTTGCTGCCTTTTGACTCTGTTTTTGCTTCGTGAGCAAGTCTGGTTCTTTTCTGAATGTTTCAAATAAAGCCATTTGAAAGGGTTGCCGTTTAGTGCATGTCCCTATCACCATCTTAAGCTTTTTAGTAGCTTTCTCTTCATTTTATGCTATGTAGTATTCTATGGGCATGAAACATACTTTCCACTAATAAAGAAGCACTATTAACCTGAACAATTTAGTTTCTATAATCTAGCAGTTTCATAATGCATTTTTCCTACTTACTGCCTAAGAGTGCATAGTGTATACAAAAATTCAAGGAAAAACGTATAAAGAAACTAAGTGAAATGTGATGGGATTTTACTTGGATGGAAACAATGATTTGGTCTAACTGGAAAATTACTGAGACAACATTGACCCCATGGGAGTATGTGGAATGAGTTTAGGTTTTATTTGTTCAGTATAACCATTTCCTACCAGAGAAAGGCTGTGCTGAGAAGTGTTTTACAGATTCTCAACAAAGCATGTAAGGAATTTTTTATGCTAATAAAAATGTTGTCATCTAATACTTCAAATAGAACAGGAAGCAGCTGGAAATATATTATTGACTCACAAAATAGAAGAATATCGCTACATTTTAGAAACTATCAAATTTACTCAATTCACTGCAGCTCTGTGTGACATTTACAGATCAGAAAGAATTTCCAAGAGTTCTTAATGGCATTTTTCACCCTTTCTAATAAAGTGATTTCCTAGAGGTAAATGTCCACTTTATATCTGACTACTTTGTGGACAACTAAGGTAAAGGAGAAATATGTACTCAATTACTACCTCTTCTGAACACAATTTTACAATAAACTCATGTTACTGATTGCCATGTCTTGGGTCAACATTGAACAGATACCAAAATATGTATGTGTTTTTAACTCTCAGCACCCATATAAGGTGGACTCTCTCTTCCAGTGTACCATTTAGTTTAGTTATGTATAGTTTGAGAAAATGATTAGACCTACCTGCCTTTCAATTCGATCCATAACATTTGCATACGCCCCAAGGAAAGCAAAACTCCTGCCTGCTCATAAAAATATATCCTGCTTTTATACCCCATCTTTCCCTCCTACCCTGCCCCTCTGCTTGTCCAACACTTTCCCACACTGAACCTCATACACATACACTCACATTCAAACATCCCACCCTCATCTGTAGCTCCCAAGATGGCCAACATCAGGAAGACAGGTAAGATGATTTTGACTGTTATTTGGAATCTTGGCTCACCTGCAGTCCTATTTCTCCTTTCTATTTTCCTCAGGCTTGTGGGCAGATTGTAATTTGTACCAGCCATGGATCCAAAACAGAATGACTTTGGTCCTATATGGGTTAGGGTTTTTATTCCCAAATGGATTTAGCATTTTTGCAGCAATAATTTGTGAAATGGTACCCCGGAAGAGTTGATTCACCTCCCCTGGGTGAACTGAGTAGTTTATGTGGCTCTCAGAGAAAGAGGTCACGTTTCTTAAAATCAGCACCCAGGTCTGCCCAGAAGCCGCATGACTAAATGCAATTTGGATGGGGAAATGCTTTAGCACCCCGGTTGCACGTGCAAAAAACTGCAGGGACAATTTTAGAGGGTTCCTTTATTTTCTATTCTAATATGAGACGTTGATTCCTACAGTAGATAGTGAAATTAAGAATTAATTGTTAAAAATCATATTTATGTTTAAAGGTTAAAGTTCTGTGGACAGTTATAATTTAACTCATTTTTGGGTTAATACAGGTGATAAGATTTGAAATTCAATACAGCATTTCTGTGGTGGTGGTAAATAATTGACATGGCCCAGAACGTTTAACACAGTGATTCTAGTGCAAGGGACAATTTCATCCACTCTCTATCCAAGCCAAGCCTCACATAGGAGCCCCAAAGTGCTTCTACACCTTGGCTTGTGCCTTGCCAACTCTATGCTTAGGCTCAGATCTGCTTCATCTGTGGCCAGGTCATTCAGGATTACCCTTCTTGTCAAAATCACCAGTGAGGGCAAAAGTCACCTTATTGTTGTTTGTAGAGATGTGATCTCACCATGTTGCTCAAGCTGGTCTCAAACTCCTGGGCTCAAGCAATCCACCTGCCTCAGCCTCTCAGAGTGCTGGGATTACAGCCATGTGGTGTTGGCTTTGTGGCATCATTATCAAAATGCAATCTGCAGCAAACTGGTTCAAAATATAGTCCAGCATTTAAAATATAGTAACCACACTGCTAGAGAGAGCAAGGCAAATGCCTGAATAGATATTGAGTGATGAGAGTGCCTCTGCTGTGCCCCCTTATCCAGTTTCGATATGACAGTGGTTGCTCAGATTGTTCTCTGCATGAATTCGGGCCACCAGGAAGAAGCAAGTGAGATCAGGACAAGTGCATTATCTTGCCACACCCAGATCCTGGATGCAGTTCTGTTATAAGCTCTCAGAAGATATCCTTACTCTCGGGTATTATCCCATTGATTTCTTACTTCATCAGGGTTTTCGAGTCCACTTCCATGATTCTATGGAATTTTTGGTGACTCTGAAAGAAAATGTATAATTACAACTATCGTGTATTAAGTGCCTGTGAGATATCTTTATTCCTCACATCCTAAGGTGTAGGCATTCTTATTACCTTTCTGTAGATGGAAGAAACTGAGGTACAAAGAGTAATTCAAGGTGGCACAGCTAGTAAGTGTCAGAACCAGAACTAGAGCCTGGCTCTGAATCCAAAATCTGTACCTTTTCCATTTCACCTTAATTAAAAGTAGCAGAGTGGATACTGATGACTTGAATCCTCCCTTAGTACACTTAACAAATTCTCCTGGATCTAGGCCAGGCATGATGGCTCCCGGCACTTTGGGAGGCCGAGGTGGGCGGATCATGAGGTCAGGAGATTGAGACCATCCTGGCCAACAGGGTAAAACCCCATCTCTACTAAAAATACAAAAATTAGGTGGGTGTGGTGGTGTGCGCTTGTAATCCCAGCTACTTGGGAGGCTGAGGCAGGAGAATTGCTTGAACCTGGGAGGCGGAGGTTGTAGTGAGCCAAGATCACACCACTGTACTTCAGCCTGGCAACAGAGCGAGGCTCCATCTCAAAAAAATAAATAAATAAAAATAAAATAACAAATTTTCCTGGATCAACCTACTATAAAACTCACATATGAACACAAGTGAGTAAGAGTTGGACTTGTGTCCCTCTCCATGTGACTGGCCTGGTTTTTAGCCTGTCCGTGGGTACAGAACTGAACTGAGGTTGGCCTTACAGGCATATATACAAAAGGTAATCCCAGGAAGTTTGATGTAGCCCTAAGAGGCACCACAATCCACTGGCACACAAACATACTTTTATTGTGTAATTCTAATAGGGTATCCATTATGGTAACTATCATTTTTTTTTTTTTTTTTTTTTTTTTTTTTTTTTTTGAGACAGAGTCTCGCTCTGTCGCCCAGGCTGGAGTGCAGTGGCGCGATCTCGGCTCACTGCAAGCTCCGCCTCCTGGGTTCACGCCATTCTCCTGCCTCAGCCTCCTGAGTAGCTGGGACTACAGGCGCCCACCACCGCGCCCGGCTAATTTTTTTTGTATTTTTAGTAGAGACGGGGTTTCACTGTGGTCTCGATCTCCTGACCTTGTGATCCGCCCGCCTCGGCCTCCCAAAGTGCTGGGATTACAGGCGTGAGCCACCGCGCCCGGCCTGGTAACTATCATTTTTTAAAATACAGTAATGGGCTGGACGGGGTGACTTATGCCTATAATCCCAGCACTTTGGGAGGCCAAGGTGGGTGGATCATTTGAGGTCAGGAGTTTGAGACCAGCCTGGCCAACATGGTGAGACCCTGTCTCTACTAAAAATACAAAAATTACACAAGTGTGGTGGCACACTCCTATAGTCCCAGCTACTCAGGAGACTGAGGCAGGAGAATCACTCCAACCCGGGAGGCAGAGGCTGCGGTGAGCGGAGATCACACCAACTACACTTCAGACTGGTTGACAGAGTGAGACTCCGTCTCAAAAAATAAAATAAAATAAAATGCAGTAATAATAATGGTTGACTTGTATCCAGTGATGCACTTTACTTTTTAAGTGAATGAGCTGTGCTGGTGCCTGGCTTTAGGTGAAAGCCAGGCTGGAACTGCCAGGCAAGTAGTCAATCAAGGTCAGAAAAGAGCCTGGAAATAGTTTTGAAGAAATGTCTTCCTTAGACATTTGTGAGACATTTTGAGTTTATTTTCCCTAAAGTGTTTTACCCTATCATGGCATCTAGTCCTGTTTTGACTCCTGCTCTGGTGCTCTCCATCCCCCCAAGGATAATCAGTTTTATGCTGCCACATACCACCCAGCCTCCAGGACCCTTTCCCCTGCTAAAACTTTCCTGCTGGGCTTCTCTTCCCCTCGGGGTCCAAGATGCCAATTAACAAGCATGTTATTTTTCTTTACTTCTGTTTTGACTCCTGCTCTGGTGCTCTCATCCCCCCAAGATAATCACTTTTATACCCGCCTCCAGGACCCTTTCCCCTGCTAAAACTTTCCTGCTCAGCTTCTCTTCTTCCCCTCAGGGCCCAAGGTGTCAATTAACTAGCGTGTTATTTGAAGAAGAAGTATATGTGCAATTTCTTTGGGGTTCTGGAGAAAATCTCCTGTTTTTGTTCTAACTTAATTGGCTTTGCCCATAGGAAGATATTTGAGGGGAAGACTGGACCTTCAGCACCCCTCATTGGAATGGCTTTGCACATGTTCCAGGCTGGCCATTTGGACCCATGGCCAAGCATTCCAGCTTTAAGCTGGAATGACTGTGAAGCTAAAAGCTAATAGCTAATGGTGTGGACACACATGCTGCAGCAGATTAAAAAGATGCCTCATTTTGCATGATCCCCTAAAGTAAACAAGATTTAATTATTTGTTTGTGTACCTTACTAGCTTTCCTAAACTTGGATATTTTATCAGTAGTGATTAGGCTAAAAAACTGATGCCAGGTTAACAGTCTTATTTTAGAAAGATGCATTTAAATATCTAAATGCAGAAGTTTGCCATCATCTTACATGTACCAAATTTGTTTCTTGAAGATCATAGTCCTATTTAAAGTGTTTTTCTAAAATAAAAAAAATAATTTCTCAATTAAAAAATATGAAGTAGTACATTGCTTTAATAGAACTTTAGAGAATTTGAAGTACTAGTATTAGTTACACCCATCCACTCCGCAATGAAGAGCATTAACATAGGAGAAATCAAAGAGCTGCTGTGTTCTAAGCATTCAGGCAAAGGAGTGGTCCTAGCCATTTTTCAAAAATAGGAGTTACAGATTAAAAGTGAATTGTACCATTCTTCATTCTTAAAATCTATCAAGAATGTTCACTACTACTATCTTTGGGTGTGTAGGAAAAATTATTTTCAAACTTTAGTTTGAATTCAGTGTCCATAAAATGGAAATTAGTATGAAAACTATGGCAGAACCAGAGCAAAGGATAATGTATGCATGCAAACCAAAATTTAAAACAAGGGAGGAAAAAAGACACCTTTATGCTATTGAATGCAGCCTAGGCAGTAGATCTTGACCTACCCAATGCTACCCCCACCCCTCCCAGCCAACATTCCCAGGCTGGGTCAGTCACAGCAGATGAGGTACATTCTACTGAAATAAATACTTCTGCTGTAATGTGGCAGTGTAACCAGTTCAGCAATGTCGGTTTTTACCACCTTGCACCAGGGATTAAGGAGCAGTGGATGTGTAGTGGTAACGTTTGTGAATGGAATAGGTACTACAGTTATCACATCTGTTTTTCGTTGATATGTTATGAGTAGACATTTTTTTACTCAGCTGTTTTTTTTTTTTCACTTTAAAGACAAGTTAGCAATAGATATGGGCTTGTCTAGTATGTTCAGCTTAGTCACAAATTACCACTACACATGCAAAACCAATCAAGTACAGCATAATACACCAACGGCTTACATAGAAATGCTGATGGTAGGGACTAATTAGACCATTTTTGTATGTTCTCATCATACTTTGTTTGGCTGGAACTCTGCACTCCTTACTGCTTGCATGTTTACTAATTTATTAAAAGCCCTGTATTTGCCTTTGTTCCTTCACAACTAACACACTGGCCTCTGAATGCATGAGTGTTGTGTAAACTGGTGTGTGATTTAGCAACTAATAAATATATCAATTGTAATGGATTTTGAGATCTTAAGAGAAAATTGGAATTATTGTACTTAAACATTTTTACATTAAGTGGTAAAAATAAGGCACAATATTAATATTTTATACATATAATTTACCATTATAAGCTCTTAGAATAATTTCATCCCTTCTCCATTTTAGCTTTTTATCTATTCTATAGGATACATTTTTAGTGGCTTGTAGTTTAAAAGTATCATTCTGTGTACTAACATTTAAATAATCCATCGCAGTCATGAAATTAGGAAGATAAAATTGCAACATTTCACTGTTGAGAATGACAGAATATCTTCCCCCTAGTTAAATCTTTGCAGTAGTGGCATATGAAAGTTAGAAGTCAGAGGGTTTGTTCTGAACCCACTTTTCAGATATTTGAAAAATGTTAGGCAATCACATGATGTTTATTTCATGTTCTCAACATCTCAGGACTTTATCTCCTGCCAAGTCTCCTTCTTCATCAACTGGGTCTATTGCCTCCAGCAGAAAATACCCTTACCCAATGCCTCCACTTCCTGATGAGGAGAAGAAAGTGAACCGACAAAGTGCAAGGGTATGTGGAAACCTCTTTCATGTGCTGACATGCTCAGTCATTATCATTTATCTATGAGTTTATAAAAGAGAGAATCATTTTTCCTCCCTTGTTCCTAAGAAAATGAAAAAATCAAACTTGAAGATAAGGAGATTCTTGGGACTTTTGGCTTCAGATTTATATTTGCAAATAGTTCAATCTACATTGATATAGCCTAGATACATTTTGTGTAATTAATTGCTCTATATTTATATATTATTATAGCTAATATAGTAAAACCTTGAGTAAACAAAACACTGTATTTTTCTATGTCACCTTTTACATTTTAATCACACTGCCACTCTGTCTCACAACATTCCTGAAACATATCAGTATGTAGAATTGGAGATAACAGTGGAGTTTAGAGAGGCAGACTGGCCCTCAGAGACTTAAGTGAAAGAGACAACCAAAGAATAATTACCTTTATTGATGTCCAGGCTCTGTTGTGGTCATTTACACTGTAATGTTGATCTTCTTAGAAATAATGTTGCAAAAAAATAAAATAAAGCTTATAAGCCTCGGCAGTGTTAGCTGCTGGTTAGACTTTTTGGTCTTAAGAGATGCTTCAGAATCTCTTTGATCCCAAACCTAAATTATGTGGTTCAAGGTAAACGTGGATCATTCAAATTTTAATTTAACTCAGAGTCAGTAAGAAGGCACAAATAATTAAAAGCTGTGTAGATCACTATAATCCAAAAGTCTTTAAAAACTACCAGCAGTGTTTTGTTAATAATAAAAAATTACCATTGTATGTTAATATGAGAAATGGTAAAAGATAACAAGACAATTCAGATTCCCAGCACTCAGCTTTCTGAATTAACAGAAGACTTCTTGATAGATATCTAGTTGTTCATGATGTCATGTGTGATAATGAAATCTGAGACTGATGTCATTCCTGCCCTCCTCAAAGAATTGCCTAAGTGTAGCACCCGACTTTCTTTCTGCTAAATTGTCTATATCCCTGTTTTGCTCCATCAAGTTAGGGACATTCCCTCAGCTGTTGTCATGTCAGAGTTTGGATTATTGGAGATGTTACCACACAAGAGCCTGTAAAAACGATAGCTCTCCAGAAAAAATGGCTGGCCCATGGCCCCTTTCCTGGGCTGAGCAGATGACTACAAAGACTCTGGCTGCTGCGATTGTTACGTGAAAGGTCTGATTTGTTCTATGCACTGTGGAACAGCCATATAAGCATGTGGCAGAATCCTACCAAATACACAGCCCCTATCATTGGGATGTCTCTGTGGGCTGTGGAGAGTGGAACAAGCAGATCTTCCTATCAGCAGCCCCTCTGTTACCACCACATAGGTGTGGGCCAAGGCATGCCTCATGCTGAAAGTGATGCTTGGCAATTGCTCATTTTATCCCACTGGGGTAGTCATGACATTCAGGTTTTTCCCAATGTTATTCATTTGTCCCTCCCTTCTTTCTCCTTTCTGTCACATATTATTTTTAATCTTTATAAAAAAATATTGAGGAAACTTCAGCTCTCCAAGGCCAGAGTCTAAACCCTTTAGCCCTCCAGACTATCATCTGAGCATCAATTCAGATTGTCTTTGCTCCAGACCCACCACAAGCCCCATTTAACTCCTCTCCACCACCAGTGTCACCCATTCACGAAGATCCCCACAGTTCAGATATTCATTTGGTTTCCAAGGGGTTGGCGTCTTTTCAATAAAAAGGACATATAAAGCACACCTAAGGTAGATAGGATGGTGGCTTTACCACAGTCCTGTGGGGTAGGCAGACTTGGGCATTCAGAACAAGATTTCCATGAAGATTTGGGAGAACATATTAAGGGAACCTGTATAGAAACATCTACTTAATCACTTGGCTTTTTCTCCTTTTTCTTTCCCAGAAACTCATTATATATACAGTGACATGTATCAAATGTCCAGTAAAAATGGAATATGGATGGAAATTGGATACAACCTAAGTCACTCTGGTCATAGGCTTTGTTTATGTTTATAATAATTACATCTAAATTATATTGCCTGGAAACGTATTTCATCAGCTTGATCTTCTTTTTAAATTGGTCTTCCTTTTCTGGTGAACTGAGTTGCATTCATATCTGATCATGTCACACTTGTTATTAATCCATTAAGGTGATTGCTGAACATTGTAGAAATTCGATCTGAATAGGGCCAATATAGAGCTCATGGCAAAAGCAAGGAGAGGGTAAGAGGGACAGCATGAATGAAGGGACATCCTGCCTTGAATGTATCATTCCACTGTGATACCTCAGCTCATGAGAGATAACCGTTTTTAAGGAGGTAGTGATAGAATTGGAGTGTATGGCAGTGATTTTCAAGTGGGTGATGGTGGAATTGATGGAGTCACACTTCCCCGATGTCAGTGGTTTTCTGTTGTGGCTGCACAAGGGAATCATCTGCAAAGCTTTTAAAATATTCTTACGCCTGAGTCCCACCCAGAGAGGTTTTGATTTAGTTGGTCTGGTGTGCTGCCTGGGAAGCGGAATTGTAGAAACCTCCCCAGATTAATGTAATGTGCAGCTGAGGTTGAGAACCACTGCTCTAGCTGGCTGTCTTGGAATCCTGGGGAAAGGAAGGGCATGTATAGCTAAAAAAATAATATTTTAAATTCTTTTATTTCATTTGAGACACAATATTTATTCAAAATTTTAGTAACATTAAATGAGGATGTGATGGTTTTTGTATCAAAAGATGGCTGTTGTTGAAAAGGTTGAGACACAGGTTTTGAGGAAAGAGAGAGCTAAAAGTTGGAGTGTTTATTCTATCCACTTTTTAGACTTTGCAAGAGTGTGCATCCACAGTCACATATGTGTGGATGGAATCACTGAATCTTTTTCATCTCCTACTCAGAATACATCTGCTTCCTGCTTTCACAATGTGCAATTTTGCTCTTTTCTGTTGTGCAGCTATGGGAGACATCCATTTAAGATCAACTGTTTACATGTGATACATCGAAAACTGTTTACTTCAACTTTTATAGAAATCCAGGCTCATGGAATCACTGCAAATCTATCTGCTCTTCAGACAATACGAAGACCCTCTGAGATGCTACAGAGGAGAGGAAGTGGAATCTCACATCTGGTTACCATTTTCTTTTTGTCATTGGCTTAGGGTTTAACTGAATCATGAAAAGAACTACTGAAATGTTACACTATAACATGGAACAATAAAGGTACTGGTATGTTAACAGATAATCCGCATGACAGATAAGATGTAGAAATATCCATAAAGTTAACTCACATGACCCAAATGTAGCAAGTTTCCTAAGGGACAATAGTGGATTCAGAACTTGATGTTCTGAAGCACATCCTCACTGTAAACAGTAATGCTATATGCATGAAGCTTCTGTTTATTGTTTTCCATATTTAAGGAAACAACATCCCATAATAGAAACGAGCATGCAGGGCTAAGGCATATAGGATTTTTCTGCAGGACTTTAAAGCTTTGAGAGGCCAATATCCCATAGGCTAACTTTAAACATGTATTTTAATTTTTGTTTTGTTTTTTACTTTTCATATTTATATTAGCATACAAGGACAATTGTATATATGTAACATTTTTAAAATTTAAAAAAATGCAGCTGTTACACACAAGTGTATTTTGCCAAATGCCTAAAAATTCAGTCACAATCACATCATCGTCATCCATCCAGTGATCTTCAAAGACTATAAGCAGGTAATGTAAATATAGTGGTCAGTGCTGTAAATGTGTCTCTCCATAATTGGTATTTGTCCAAAACATGTGATGTCCCTTTAACCTGTGCACAGTCTGGAGGCGCAGTTTTATTGAGTAAGTAATTGAGTGAGAACTAAATGCCCAGCAAAACTTCTGGCCTCCACAGTTTGCTGATGCAGGAGCCCACTCTGCTCCCGATTGGCTGCTCCCTGGACATCATCCATCCCATCCATCCATCCCATCTCATCCCAGTGAGCCAGCCCCTCAGCAATGTGTCCTGCTGAGATTAAGCAAGTGCACCAAAGACACATGAGACCACGTACTGCCAGTGAGCTGGTAGCTTCTGACTTGCCAATACTCTAACCCTTTGTGGCCTGAAGTTTTGTTCCTTGACAAAACTTTTCAGTCACCCTTATCTGTGAAATGAATGACTTGTTTTAACAAAAACAACTTTGACACTATTGATTAAGAATATTTATCATCACTGGGATGTGAATCCCAACAAGTCATTCTGTACTCACTCTGGAGCAAGATGATGGAAGATTCTACTATTTGAGTTGGGTAGCCTCAACCGTTCATAAAGGGTTAAGTTAGATCTAAACCACAGAGATGCAGCAACTGCAGAGCTACACTAACAGCTGGCAGGGGGAAAGAATCTGATGCTTTGAACCATATATTTTTTAATCCATAGGAAAATAGGATTCTATTTTAAAAGACCCTTCTTTAAAACCAAAGTTTGATAACTGTTATAATGGCAGATCTGTCATTCCAAAAGAAAGCTAGCTACCCTAGTGAGGCTGGAGATTGATGGGCTCAATCACATGGTCTGCTCTGAAGTATACTTCTGATTTCCTAATTTTCTGTGTGTTCTTAAGAGGTATGGAACCTGCAGACAGGGTTTCAGAAATAATCTCTAAATTTGATCCTCTTCCATAGTATCCATGGACAAAATCCATTTGATTACATATGATGCCCAAACTGAAGGGCCGAGTTAGAAGGCAGCATTTTGTGCTTTGTGTTTATGTCTTCAGTAATGGACCTCTCTTTTGAAAGTCTTTGAAATGGTTGGAAAACAATTTAATGATCCAAAATTACATAATGTAAAACAGCATTTTTTATGACAGGAAGGGATGTGATTGTTAATATGACCATAAAGCGATCCATCAGGCCAAGGTTTGGGTGAGTGTTGGGCACTGTTGCCACATAGCTCAAGCCAAGAACAGAAGGGCAGACAGATTGAAAGATGTAGCAAATAAAGTGACTTTTTACCAAGATCACTGTAACGTGCACTGAATGTTTCCTGGTATTGAGTGTATAAAAGGCTAATGCTATAAGGTTTATTTTGACTATAAAAGAGTTTATAGATTTGAATATAAGGTGCCTCATGTAAATATGCTTCCTAGTTACAGGTACACAAACTCTAATTTGAAAGAATCCACAAACGGCTAGCTGAGAAGTTAACAGATCTCTGTCTATCATCCATCCATGTGTCTTTCTTCCTTCACCTCAGTTATTTTTACATGAAATTATTATTTCAAATGAAAATCATTATCATGTGCCTTTTGGGAGACATGGTTGCTCTAGAGGTATATAGTTTGTAATTACCCTCCTTGGAAGCTCCACCTTCCTGTGGAACTGAATAAAAATTTTTATGTTTTATTTTTAGAGATTATGATTTTAGGTATACAGTAACTTTAGTGTTCTATTCTTGGAATCTACTCTATCTCCCATGTTTAAACATTCTTAGAGCCATTTGTGGGATTCATTGAAAAATTTATAGTCTCAAGGGAGAGTTTCAAGAAGTATCTGTATATATACTCATGTTGGGGTTCTAGAGGCATTACATCTAAATATTTATGACTTTTCATCCACTGAGGTAGGTAGCATTAAATATACAAGCACAGCATTATTTCTCTTTAAATAACTATTTTGAAGAGAAACTTTGAGGCCATATAACAGTTTATATCATGCAACTAATATTTATATTTCCCAATCCACTACAAAATCATTGCTAAGCAGAAGAGAGCAGTTATTTGGCCTTTATGTTTCATTGTATGCCTTTTCCCCCTCTTTCTAAAGTTTTATGCATTGATAAGACTACAGATTGGCACCCAGCTGCCCGAGATGTTCCATTTATCCATAGTCGTTGTAGTGCAATCAACCCTGATTTAAAGGAACATTTAAATCTCTCCAGTAAGTGTCAACAGGAAGGCATGGGATAGCAGGGAGTCCTTATGGAGTGGACTGGCCACATGAACTGTCCTCTGCATCCAGCCACTCTTTATTTAGATGGGAAGTGGCATGGTCCTCTGAACGCTGCAGGCTGGAAAGGATCCCCAGGGCACGTGCAATCTGTGGAAAGGAATAAATCAGACAGTGCAACATGATGAGGGCTTTCAATTTGCTGTGGTTGCTGTATTTTTGACAAGAAACCCAGAGCTTCGATCAGGAATAACCTATCAGAGTTGTTCCTTTAAAAAATATTGATGAATAAAGCAAATGTGGGCTTAAAATGCCAACTTATTTTTCACTTTGATATTGGTGCTTTATTAAGTGATGCCATAGTTTGTCTCTTTTCCCTCTCACTTTAAAAAGAATTTTAAAATTGTGTTTGTATATAAGGTCAGTCCGGCATAGAATTTCTGAAAGTAACATTAATAGGGTTTCTAAAGAAGTTGTCAGAAAGACAAAAATTAGATATTCTGTGCACTTTCCGAGAAGGACTCTTTATGTTTGAATTTCAAAACAGGCTTACATTTCTTTTCTGTTGATTCCCTTGCATATCTACATAATTTAATCCTGTCTATTGTCCCAGATCTCTTATGGCTACTTTACCTGTTACCTTTTTTGGAATTTTGTTCTTTATGTTTTACAGTTACCTTTGGACCAGAAGATATATGATATTTTTATTCATTTTTTTTCAGTGTTTTAAAATAAGGTTTGTTCATTTTATCCATTCATTTCCTATTGTCATGTAGTTCTATTTTAACCATATATATATATAGTACTTTAAATAAATTTTCTTATGTTATTATTTAACACAATAATAAATCCTTATCTAAATAAAAGACTATTTTACTTTATTTTACTTAAAGGAAAGATAATTTATTGGCAGGATATTGAGTAGCTTGTAGAGTATATGGGAAGGGGAGAGCCAAGTTAGGAACTGGCAGGAGTGAGGAGGGATGAGACAGCTGCCTGCACAGTCTGATAGGACACATCTGGCTGCTGCCACTGGATGCCCACATGGGCAGCATATCATAAATATCACCCTACCGTTGGCAAGTTGGCATGAATTTTCCATGAAACGCTCTTGACTCCCATTTGCACCGTCATATCTACTTTTTATGTACCTAATTATATTTTTCCTTTAACTTTTATGGTTTTTTTTTTCTAAAACTGCCACCTAAATACCTTTCCACTCTGTTAAATGTATGGAGTCAAGATAAATTTCTCATTCTTGCTCTGCAGCTTAAGATGTATAGGAAGTAAACACTTCCATGGAATAGGGCTTAATTTGGGGCTCAGATGTTTTGGGTTTTTTCCTCCTTAGATGTTTTTGAATGGATAAAACTACTCTGGTTTTGGAAGCAGCAACTTTTCTCCTGACCTGGAAGAACTAAGGACTTTGATAAACAGTTTCCCGTTGATAGTATCATATAATGAGGGGCGCAGTCTGCTCTTGTGAAAATTGGCCCAGCGGCAGCAGCCCACGCCAGCTGTGTGTGAGTAGCCCTGCTGTTAAAAGTACACCTGCTGGGAATTGTTGGCACATGCTCATAGCATATGCTCTGGGGGGAGGTGCTTTTAATTCCAAGAGGAGCTTTTCTATCACATCTGCAGATGCAGAGCAAAGATGCAGCAGGACTTTAGAAAACAGGAGTGTTTCTATTGACATTTTATTCATTGCTTTGTTAGTCCCCCAAATGGAGAATCTTCTGGTTGTTTGTAAGCAGAAAAAACAAAACATTCAAAACCAAAAACCTTATTAGTACTTTTGTCCTTTATATCCATAGTCTGACAAGCAAGTAAGCATCCTCATGGTGAGATTTTGAGGGATGCTTCCAGAACCGTCCTGCTTCCTATGTAGCTCCCCCTTCAGTAGCTGTGCAACTCTTTCCTCCTGACTAGGAACTTCTCTATTGTGGAAGTCAGTTCCTTTGGCTAAGCTGTCCCTTGAGAGAACCCTAGGATGCCCTAGGGAGTAGAGGTGGCAGGCATCTTTATCTTCGCCCACTGGCACATTAGCAGCTTATGCAACTTAGGAAGTCACTGGGAGATGAGTCCCAAGAGGGTGAATTTCAGGATGGGGAGGAGATAAGAAGCAGAGAACTTTGGGAGATCATGGGGCATTTAGTCCTGGCACAGATGCAGAATGAATATCCACAGGAAGATTCCTGAAGCCAGATATGCAGGAGAGCACACATTGTCACGAGGGGTGTGATGGGAAGAGAGGTGCTGGATGCCTAAGACAGACTTGTGTGCTTGGCAGATTGACTGAGTGTTGACTCTGAATACTTTGTGGTCCAGTCCATGATGGGTCAGTCACTCCTGCCTGATGCATCCCTATTGCATTGTTCATAGAACCTGTATCATATGGGGAAGCTTCAAGGCTGGCAGGCTTTTCATCAGGTAATCATCATTTCATGTTCTTAAGTATCCTTGAAATCAAAACCAGGCAATGTGTGTTTTTGGTTTTGTTTTACAAAAAGGCATACAATGAGACCAATTCCTAAGATAATGCACATACAGAATCATCAATAAAGTTTCAAAGAGTTTATGAAGAAAAGGTATTTTCCTTTCTTGTAAAAAAAATGTATTTTATATATATATAATATGCTCATCTGCATTCACCCTAGGGCTTAGCCTCTTGTTTTATGAATTTTCAGGCTGTGATTTGTGTTGGATGGTTAAGCTCTAAAATAATGCAAATAGCCCCAATCTTTAAATATAGCGGTGCTAAGTTGAACAAGTAACACAATACAGAAAATGCTGATATGAATTAATACTTAGTAATAATACAAAAGTTCCTGCTAAATTATATATGTGTATCACTGCCTGATTAGAAACCCCACTTTTCTTTCCTAATCCAGCACAAAATCAAACTCTGATTCTACAACCAGTCTTTTTAAAGGGCAAAAATGACTCAACACCTTTGTTTTGTATGGAAAAACTTTTTTTTTTTTTTTTACACTAACTGCAAAAGTGCTTAAAAATGTTTATTCAGGATAACTAAGCATGTACTCCTTTTTTAACTTGCTGGAAGACTTGCCTCTCCAAACTAGCACCCCCAAAAGACAACTTCTTTCAGAAACTGGATGTTTTACCTAAACATAGTAGCTTCAATGTTAGCCAGCGGTAGGTCGGCACTAGTGTTTTCCACGGTTATCACCTTTGACAGGTGATGTCCATCTATAGATAGTGGAAGCCACCCCATGGGGAGGTGTTAATAGCAGCATGGTTTCACTTTTGGTAATCAGGTAATCATGTGTATATACTTAGATTCGCATTATTTTAACATTCCTCTGCTACTCTGCACTTCAGGTTCGTTAAGCTGTTTCAATAATTACTGGGGTTCTGGCAAACACCAATGGAAATGTATATGGCAACTGCTTTCCTGAGCAAGTGTAATTTGTTTTATGGCTGTTCAAGTTATAAAATTGTTCTTACATTGTAGGTAAACAAAATCTTGATGTTTTTAAAGGTCACTGTAACTTAAGGTTCAAATTTCTGGCACAGTTTTATTAGTATTCACTTCGAAAGCTAATAAGATACCATGGTTTTCTATGTTACTCTCATTGTAACATTAGTAAACTGACTTTCAATAAAAGATTTATGTTATTTTGATGCACGACTCTTTTCTTTTTTTTCTCCCAGCCAGTTTCTCTTTCAGAAGCTTCGTTAGGGGTACAGTCAAGGGATTGTTTCTTTTCTGTTCACTGGTGTCCCAGAAGGGGTCACTAACATGATGAGAAATTGAGAAATACAAACCCTTTAGCAAAGCCTGAGTGCTCAATTTGTTGCAGTTTCCTCATCTGAATGGCAGAGGTAGTTTACTTATTTATCTGTTTGCCTCTCCTCGTAAGCACTTCCTCTCTCACCCTAATGAGGATCAATTTCCTCTATCCTGTCCTGTAGACCAGGCGGTGGTGCTTAGTTAATAAGCTCACCTGTGCTGCATTCTAAAGCACTGCGCCTAGGATGGGCTCATGAGTTCATTGCCTAAAAACTGTTCCACCCTGGCCGTTTCATCTTCCAGGCAGGCATGTTACCTGCCCATCATTATTCTGGCATTTGCAGGGTCCTTGCCATCTGCTCATAGGCTGCATAGGAAATAAGTTATAAGCAGTCAAGGTACTGTTTTAATGTGAGAAAAAGAGAAGGAAGTCACTGATGAAGGGCTTATACATTTATTATGAGATTTTAAAAGTTTATGGTGATTACATGCTCCATTTCTTGTATTTATAATATTTTAGTCATATAATAATTCATTTAGATGAACACTGAAACAGTAACACACTCGGCTGAGCCAAAGCAAAGTCTAGTTCACAGATGGCTGAAGTTTTAGCTCACATGCCATCTCACGGACTTCACAGTACCACCTGGAACATCATGCTGAAGGAGAGTCTAAACTCCAGTTTGGCTCAATAGAAGCAAGAGCTTTAATTTAATATGACTGCTGTGGTGCAAATCTATGCCAGCTATCCCCAGGAAGCACCAGGTCTCTGGCAGCCACATTCCTATGTAAGTGCACGAAATGTGTTAAAAGTACTTTATAAATCATGGATCTCTTGAAACACATGAGTAAAGCACACATCTCCAAAATAAAATTAAATCCTAAATGAGGGTGATTTGAGGAGCTTAATTCTGCAAATAGTTGAAGTATTCGAGCTTGAGCTCGCAGCTTTACCATGCTCCAACTGGATTCTTTAAGAAAAAGTAAACAGACCAGGAAATAATTTTAAAGTAGTGGGTGAGGCTACACTAGAAGTATACAATGAATGAAACACAACCCAACATAAAATAGAAGTAAGGCAACAGATTCCACTTGTAATGAAGACTGGCTGTAATTAAAGGAGATGAATACATCAAATTTGTCAAGGGGAAGGAAACTTTCTAACTGCAGGGACATGCTGAAGACTATGCTCCATGCTTTTGGAAAGAATGGGTGAAAGCAGAAGGGGAGGAGATAAAGAGATTCGTTTTGAGGTATCAATAATTAAAACAGAATTAACTGAATGATGTCTGATATGGTTTGGCTCTGTGTCCCCACCCAAATCTCATCTTGAACTGTAATCCCCATGTGTCGAGGGAGGGACCTGTAAGCCCCACATCAAGGGAGGGAAGTGATTGGATCATGGGGGCAGTTTCCCCCACTGTGTTAGTGAGTTCTCATGAGATCTAATGGCTTTATAAGTGTCTGGCATTTCCCCTGCTTGCATTTCTCTCTCCTGCTGCCTTGTGAAGAAGGTGTCTGCTTCCCCTCCCACCATGACTACAAGTTTCCTGAGGCCTCCCCAGCCATGTGGAACTGTGAGTCAAACCTCTTTCCTTCATAACTTACCCAGTCTTGGGTAGTGTCTTTATAGCAGTGTGAGAACAAGCTAATATAATGTCAGAGGGATGGTTTTGTAATACTTTAGCAGTTACCCAAAGCCAATTCAGAACCACAATTGATACAGCACACCTTGGGACTTGTTCAAATATGGCCCATAACCTTCAGCAAGGGCCTTCTTCCTTACTGCTTATCCTCAACCAGGAAATTACCATTTCCTTACACTATGATTTCCTCACACTATGATTTCCTCAGAGGACCCTGGTGAGTTGAAACCAAACAGCAGGCGCTGGGACACTGAAGGTAAGCTCCCTGCCTCCTAATCCTCTGAGCCCCTTTTTGGCCCTTTTCTAGACAGCCCAGGCTCAAGCAAAGCTTTGTGGCCTCATAGACAATATATGGAGATACAATCACCGTGTAATATATAGCAGGCTGCTTAGTCTGCTGTAGTCGCCGTGTAATATATAGCAGGCTGCTTCACATTCTGATACGTAACCTGGGCTAACTAACTTGTCATAGTTACATGTTAGGTTTGAATAATATGTATTTTAACAACAGTTTAAAAATTAATAGTGAAATGAGGCTAAAGATGCTTAGAGAAAATGTTTTATTTTCAATGGTTGACAAGTAATTGTTCAGTTGAATGGTGAGTCTCACCCTGCATCCTAAAATAAGACAGATACTCTGCTGGCAAGTAGAAAATAGACTAATTTCATTTTTTAATCTGTTAAGCTCTCTTGATAAAAAAGGCAAACCAGGCCACTTTTAAATTTAAGAAACAAACATTGTTAGTGCTTCTTGTATCAACACACTTTTCATATTCAGAACTACTCCCAAGAGATAACATATTATCTCCTTTTCAAAGATGGGGAAACTGAAACTTGGCATTATCTATAATGACCAAACCACATAGAAAGAGGCACAAGCCAGCATTAGCATTCAGATCTTACTTGAAAGTGTACAGCTTAAAATTTTTTAAAAAATTTCTTCCATTATAAATGTAGTACCTGCTGACAGGAGAATGTTTGGAAAAGCAGTAAGAAGGGAGAAGATGAACTCATGCTCCTGACTTCCAGTGGTAGCCACATCAATGTTTTGGTACATACTTTCCAATGCTCTGCTATGTGTATTTTTTAAAGTGTGAACACATGGTATATCAAAATGGATGTATCAGTATTTTAAAAACTAGAATCTGATTTTAAAAGGAAAGCATATAGAAAATCTGAAAAATACTGAAATACATAAAGAAAATTAAAGTCATCTAGAATTCCATTAATCAAAAATAAACATTGTTAATATTTTCATATATTCCCTTAGTCTTTTTCTATCAATCAATTTTCTTTTTATATAGTTAAGCTTATAATGTACAAGATTTTTAAGTATAGTTAACAAAGGTTTAAATAGATGACAAAAAGGGACTTGGTGACAGACAGTATTTGCCAATCAAATTATTCAATAGGTTTTAAAGGGCCTGTGCTAAATTTCTACTAAGGTGAATCCTGACATGGATTACTGGATTACCTTTTTTGTTGTTTTTTTGCACCCAAGTGGGTCTATGTCATTTACATAAGTTTTTATGTGTGGAGTATTCTTTCTAGGAGAGGAAAGGTAACAGTTGTAGTCTGATTAACAGTTTTTAGTGTCTCATAATGAAAAATAAATAATGTGACTTAAACATTTTGCATACTTAAATTTACACAGTTTTAGCAAGAAAATAAGGCATGACTGATAATGGCTCAGGAAAGTTCTAAAGGGTGTAACAGACTAGATCTTATTAAAGTTCCAAAGAATTTATTATCAAAATTAAAAACAAAACTTCAGTTTTACATAAAGTAATAAACTTTACAACAGCGTTGAAAGTCGTGATGTAAGTTTACACATATTACTGAAGGCAAAGAGGACAAGCAAAGGAGGATATTCCAGTTGGAATGTCGATTACATTCATGCAGCTTCCTCTTGATTTAAATGCTCATGACACATTGAATGAACTGAAAGAAAAATCAGCGTTACATGACAGACCTCAAAACACTTATACAGCACAGCCTATTTCTGGCAGCTTGCATTGGGTTTTCTAATTTGAACGTGGGTAAAACAACCCCTACAACTTTCTAAGATATGAGTAAATGACAGATGGAAAAGTTTCCTTTTCTTAGGGAAGCAGTGTAATATAAAATCCATAGGGTTTCTCACATCAAAACTTCTTAGAGAAAGCAGATACAACGTCAATGGATAAATAATTTAAATAATATCTAAGAGTCTAGAAATGGTCGTGGTCAAAGGCACTTACCACAAACACAAATAACTGGAGTTTATACTGTTGTATCACGTGGGGATTTCCGAACTGCACAGTATTACCCCATTACTCTAATGGAACACCTTAAACAGTTTATTCCCTTAAAATCTGCTTTATTAAAATAAATTGTAGCATGCAAGTGTATGTATGCACAGAAAAAGAACAGCTAAGCCTTCAGATACCTGAGATTAGAAATACTGGTATTTGCTCTGAAATGTTGGCTTCCCCACTAAACATAAAGCAATAGATTCTGCTCTATCAGTGTTCCCTATACTAGTAAGGTACTGTAAGCTGCTAACCCTTGCAGCTCTATCGCAAGGTCAAGGTGATTATCCCTATTTTAGAGAAAAGGAAAATAAGGATCAGGATGTTTAGAAATCTTTTAAGTAGCCCCATCTGAAGTCAAGGCCCATGGTCTTTCCATTCCCCAGGCAGCCTCCTGATCTTTAGAAACAGGAAGCGGACTGTCAACTAAGAAGTTAACGCATGTTAAAGAGAACACACCCGTAAGCAGGTAAAATAAGCATATTCACACACACATACTAAGCTTTTAAAAGTGTACTTATAACTGCAGCAGCTGCTAAACCAAAAATATATGCATCTTATATTTTGTAATGGAGAATGGAATATTCAGTGATTACAGTCATTTCAGTTCAAGTTTTTTTTTTTGTTTTTTGTTTTTTGTTTTTTTTAAATCAATGGCTGAGCAAAAACTGAAGAAACAAGTAACCAATCTCCCTAGCTTTGTTATATACATCCAGCTAATGCCATCAAAGATGGCACTTGGCTATGTTCACACTGGTTACATGGCCTTACCCTAACCTCGTTTAGTGTGGCTGTTTAGTAAATAACTTGTTTTAAATTGTGATTTGGCTGGGAGCAGTGGTTCACGCCTGTAATCCCAACACTTTGGGAGGCCTAGGCGGATGGGTCACAAGGTCAGGAGATCGAGACCATCCTGGCTAACACAGTGAAACCCCGTCTCTACTAAAAATACAAAAGAACTTGCTAGAACCCAGAAGGCGGAGGTTGCAGTGAGCCAAGATTGCACCACTGCACTCCACCCTGGGCAACAGAGCAAGACTCCATCTGAAAAAAAAAAAATTGTGATTTAAGTTGGTGCCTGCCTTATGCCCTCAATGAAGAACATAGGTATGCAAAGCTATTGAGCTGTTACCTATTCTCAATGACAGACATGATTTGTTTATAGAAGACAAAGGCAGATACTATATCTGCATAGTGTTTTTCAAGGGCATTTTTAGTAGAAATCTTACAACAGCTCAGTGAAAAAGGCATTACTACTGTATCTTCTTTATTCATATAGTGTCACAGCAATTAAGAAACCCGCTTAAGTGATCCAGCTAATAAATACAACAAGCTGGGTCTTGAACCCAGGTCTTTGAATGCAAATCAAACCATAGTCTAACTATAGTTAAGACTAATACATGAAATTAATAAATTCTGGATGATAACTCTTTCTAACTTTTGAATCCCTTATGTCTCTGGCATCCTTAAGATGTTCTTAACAGCTAATTTCAAAGGGATACCCATCTGGTGTACATCTTTTTCATCTACTGTATTTCTTAATTTCTAAGACTTACATCATCATATGGGAAATTCACAACACCTTGCTGAGCAGTATCCCGTCTTCGAAAGCTGTCTGTAAAACAGCACAGTAAAATTTATGGTTTTTCTTTAAATGGTTTTTCTAACATCATAAAAGTTAGTTATTTTAGCATTTAATTCACATTGCAATAACATTTAAATTGTGCAACCAATTAACATAAACAAAAGACCAAAGCAAAGCAGCCAACTATATGAATAGTAAAATATTTAATATGCAACAAAATAACAGGCAGAAGTTGGCCGGCTGTCTTTTTCATGTGGATCTGGAGAAAATACCTTACCCAAAGTCAGTAAAAGCTGTGCAACTTCCATGGCCATTACTTAATTGTGATAAAAGCACAGAATTTCTAGCTTCTTAATAACAAAGATACTGCTTAAGAAACAGAGTCCCCGATATGATAAATGGGCTGTGATCAATTTCTCCACCATTTCAGCTCTGCCCTACGGAAAAGGATTTTACTTTAATTTCATTCTTTCCAGATATGTCACATTATAGGGAAAAATTCATCATAATCTGATCAAAAATGCACAAGTTAGCTGATTATGTTTTAGAACATTTTAGTAAAATTTGTTTATTTAAATGGCAGATTACTTACTAATCTAAAATAAATTCTGGAAAAAAACCAAAAAATTATTCTGCTAGATATGCTTAACAGTAATTTGAAATACTAGAGCAAGAAAAAAATTGGGGAAGAATAAAAGGAGAAGCACTGAGAGATGAAATGTAATAACTGTGTCTTGGCTTGTGGTGATGACATGACCTTATAGAACTCACCTGTAAGAGCCCTCAGTTTGACGCAGCAGGCGATGTAGTCATCGAAGGTGATCTTTCCATTGGTGCTGTATCGTTTTGCAATTGAATTCACAGCCTGGGGACTCAACCTAAATCCTAAAAGAAAAGTCACCCAGTAAAAAGGTTAAAGGATGGCAAAAGCCCATTAAAAAATAAAATAAAATAAAAATAAAATAAGCACTCGTCTCTACTAAAAATACAAAAAATAAGCACTATTTTATTTTTTAAGACTGTGAACTCATATTAATTATGAACACACACAATTTCTAAGAAAACAGAAACTGCCTTCAGGTAGCAATTATTTATTTATTTATTTATTTATGAGAGGGAGTCTCACTCTGTCGCCCAGGCTGGAGTGCAGTGGTGCGATCTCGGCTCACTGCAACCTCTGCCTCCTGTGTTCAAGTGATTCTCCTGTCTCAGCCTCCCGAATAGCTGGGATTACAGGCACATGCCACCATGCCCAGCTAATTTTTTTCTATTTTACTAGAGATGGGGTTTTACCGTGTTGCCCAGGCTGGTCTTGAACTCCTGAGCTCAGGCAATCCACCCTCCTTAGCCTCCCAAAGTGCTGGGATTACAGGCATGAGCCACCGCGCCCAGCCTAGTTTTAAAAATAAAAAACAACTTACTTCTACCAATGAATGGAGAGTTCTAGTAAGCCATACCCACCCATTGTTGTCAGGGCCTTCTGCAATTCTTGTGGATCTACTGTTCCACTCCTGTCAGTGTCAAAACTGATAAAGTGTTGTCTCCAGCCATTCAGTACAGCCCAGAGTTCTTTAAATTCATTGAAACCCATTTTGCCAGACATATCTCTCTGAACTGTAATCAAGGATCAGAGCTGTATTTTGCAATATTTTCTAAGGATTAAATGAAAGATCAAGGATAAGGGGAATTCAATATTCAATGACTAAAAAAGTTATTGTAGATTATTCTTGGTATGATGTAAGATTAATGATTTAAAAATAGAACAAAAAGGGGCTATGGAGAAAAAGCTCAAGTACCTATTTTTACTGCGGGGAAAAGATAACTTACATAACCTGATTATAAGGAAATAGCGTTGCCACTGTGAACCACTTATAAAAAGCGGTCTTGTTACTGGAACTAGGCTGTGCTTTCTGGGTGCTTCAGGCTATGCTGTTTGCCCTTCTGTCCTACCATCATCTCTGGTACTAATATTCCCTTGTTTAGTGCTCCCAGACAAATGACATGGGATGGACTGGTGGATAGCTAGTGGATAGTCAGCACTAGCTAAACTCAGTCCAACAACTGGGATATGAAAAAAATCCCATCACTTGCAGAGGAATCAATGTTAAAGAAAAAAAAAAAAGCTCTCCTGACACTCTGGACTCTATACTTGTTCTATAATACTTTGATATTTCCTTGAATTTCTGAACAACATTCTGTTTACTAAATTTCTTTTCTTCCTTTATTCACACCAAATTATACCCTATAACAGAAGCTAATTATTTCAGAAAGCTTTTTAGTGATCATTTATTACTTTGTGTTTACTAGGTATTAATTCTAAGGTGAATTCCTTTAGAATTTTAGAAAAAAATATTCTAGACAACAATCAAGGTAAAGGATACATCCAGCATTGAAACCATAAGCCGGCAAGTCTCCAGGTTAAAAGCTGTTAAATCAAGAAAAGTACATACATATTAACACAAATCCAAAAATTCACATTACACTGGATACATTCAAATTAATTAGAAATGACTATTATACACTTTTATTTTTACATGCTACTCAATGTACATGTGACTAATCACATGGAACTTCAAAGTAGCCTTTTCTCCATAAAGAGGATTTTCTGCTAGGAACCCAAATTTGATTTAAATAACTTTGATAGAATTCCTTTTAAAAAGTATTACATAGGCCAGGTATGGTGGCTCACACTTTGTAATTCCAGCACTTTGGGGGGCCAAGACAGGTGGATCACCTGAGGTCAGGAGTTTGAGACCAGCCTGGCCAACATGGCAAAAACTCGTCTCTACTAAAAATACAAAAATTAGCCAGGCGTGGTGGCGCATGCCCATAATCCCAGCTACTCAGGAGGTTGAGGCAGGAGAATTGCTTGCACCTGGGAGGAGGAGGTTACAGTGAGTGAGCTGAGATCATGCCGGTGCACTCCAGCCTGGGTGACAGGGCAAGACTCCGTCTCAAAAAAAAAAAAAAACAAAACAGTATTACATAGTACTGTTCATACTTTCTTGCTTTGAAAGTGTAATATAGAGAGTTCAAGTCACCATAACGAACCATAATGTATTATATCCAACATGGTTGGTGGGAAGTTGGGGTTGCTTTGTTCCAACTCATAAATGACTATAAATTGCTGGTTTTGCTAATTTTGTGTCTGATTGTTTTTCTATTTTCCCTTCAATGTCACGTACTGAGCAGTAACCTGCTACCTCAAATAGTGTATGAGCTCTTAGCTTATATATGAAACCAGGTAAATACGGGTGTTAGAATTATGTGTTAAATAAGAGTACTCTAGATAAGACCCCATGACCAATTCAGTGGTGGCCACTATTTAGAAGGCTTTTTAATTTACCTACAGTTTAGGAGTGTTCTGAGGGCATTTTGGTACCTCACTTATGTAACCAAACCAGAGCACACGCAGTGGGTGTGGTTACTGGTAATCTAAGCATTAGGAAATTAAAAACAAATAACCTCTTACATTGTATTAATGGGAATCAATGACTGAAGAAATTGTATGGGTACAAAGAAACTATAAGGCTAAATGGCAGAAGTGACAAGGGTCACGTGAAAAGCTGGTATAAATTCTGCAAGTTTGTTAACATACAGAACTAACATTTTTTACAGCTCTTTCTAGCTTCATCATTTTTCTCTAACCAAACTGAAATTAAAACACAACTGCGCTAATTACTGTAATGTCTCCCAACAGTGCAAACTATAGGTTTTACACATTTAATAGATTCCTGTGTTTGGCATATTCTTTAGTGGAAATAAAAGACTAGTGACTATTTCTATTTAGGTCCTTCAATCTCCATCCGATCCACAGATAATATTCTCTTAGATGAGAGGAGGAGGAAGCACTTTTTACACTTTTGGGAAAGAGCTGGGAGATTCTTCATTCTGACTTTTAAGTTGTGTGGAGGTATGAAGTTCCTCTAATCCGGAGCTGTAGTTTTCCACCCTGGTGCTTATCAAAATCAAAGCTTTAAAAGATTCTGATACCTGGGCTGCACCACAGACCAATTAAATCAGGAACTCTGGGTGTGGGACCCAGGTATTTGTATTTTTAAAAAGCTTTTCAGATTATTCTAGTGAGCAGCCAAGGTTGAGACCATCATTCTACTCTTAAGTGTGATTCCTGGACCAGCTGTATTAGCATCACCCAAGAGCCTGAAGAACTGCAGAATCTCAGCCCTTAACCTACACCAATAAAATCAGAAGCTGAATTTTAGCAAATGTGCAGGTGATATATATTTATGTTAAAGCAGCTGGCTCAACCTGAACTAGCATCACATGGAAACCTGTTAGAGGTAAAATTCTCAGGGCTCACTCCAGACCTCTGAATGAGAAACTCTAGCGCAGGACCCAGCAATCTGGTTTTTGTAAGCTTTCCAGGCGATGCCAATGCTGCTCAAGTTTAAGAACTACTGCTCTGGATGGCCTGACAACCACAAGGCAGAGCCGACTGTGTTGGGCTCACGTGAAGGTACTGAAGAGGCTATGAGGCAGACAGCTTCTCTATCTCTGTTAATGAATCGCACCCTCATCCACTCAGCAGTCACCCAAGCCAGAAACCTGGGAGCCTCCTCAATTCCCTCTCCACCAATAATCAATCACCTTCTAAACAGCTGTAAAGTCCATTTCCAGCCCCACTGTCTCTTTAGTTAGCATTTCTCTCACCTGTATGACTAACAGCCCTGACTCTTGTTTTACTTCCATGTCCCCCAATTTATTTGTCTTTACCCTACAGTCAGGGGTGGTATGTGCTCTCCTATGTAAAACCCAGTATCAGTGATCTACTGCTCTCAGGATAAAGTCCAAGCACCTTAACTGGCACATAAGGTAACACACTTATTTTGCCAGTCAAGCTCATCTCTTATTCTCATTCAACCCCGTACACTATCTTCATGGAGAATTTCTCAGTTTCTTGACTGAACCACGCTATTTCTGGGTCTTTTGCACATGCTGTTCTAACAGCCTAGGACACAACTTCCCCTCATTTCATGGTCGGCCTCAATTTTGATGAACTTTCACTTCTGCTCAGCTTAGGTATCAATTCTGCAAGGAAAATTTTCCTGACTCCTGTCTGGGTTATGTGCCCATCTTATGTGATTCCACAGCCTCTCTCCTTACTTATCCCAGTGCTTTTCCCCAACACCCAGGCATTGATTGTGGCTACAGAGCCAGCACCTAGCTCACAGGAAGTGTTCACTAAAAATGCACTGGTTGAATGAATGGATGGATGGCACCAAATTCTCACCCCCACGCAGGAAGCTGTTAGAGCCTTGCATTTTATATGTACAACCCTCTTAGATCGTCTAAGAAAGAATGTTTTTTGAATAAAATTTTCTGATCTTTACTAATGTTCAAAAATTAATGTATAATCTTAAATCAAAATGCCAGTGAGGCTACAGGGCTATGATTTTTCTGACTTGGAAAATTTTCCATATTCATTAACTCAACAGCCACCTGTTAAGTCCGTATTATGTTCAGGGCTCAGGGTAACAGCAACTTTGGAGATACAATTGTGAAATTGCATACTGCCCTAGCTGACAGTCTAAGGAAAAGATAAGTCACATACACATACAACCCTAATCATGGTAGAGTGCTGAATTATAATGGAGGCGCCAGAAAGTACTAGACGGGATTGAGAAGTGAGAGGCTCCTTCTTAGTAAGAGAATCAAGAAAGACTTCATAGAAGACATAGAATTTAAGCCAAGCCTTGAATGACAAGAATGATGGGGGCATTTGGTGACAGCTAAGGACCAGCATAAGCAAAAAGAGAAGTAGAAGGCCCAGGACAGGCAAAGTGTAAGTGAAGAGCTCAATATGACTTTCAAAGAGTACAAAAGGAGTGGGAGAAAATATGTTTGGTCAGGGGAGGCTGCATTACAGAGGATCCTGAATTCCTTCTGAGCTGTTAGTAAAGACTGAGGAGGAGAGGGACAGATCAAGATCAGGAATCTGGTCATCTTTTGTGAGAAGGATCTGAAAGGGCAGTGAGATGGCAGTGAACAAAAGTCAATGAACAAAAAATATACCATTCCAGACAGTTCCAATGAACTAGAATGCTGATGTCCAATAAGTTTGGGTAAGGGAAACTCTTTCTCAATTTTGTTAATAGTATAGCTTTTATTAGTGTTAACTCTACTTTAAATAATTATTTAAAATTAAAATTATAAGTATTATATATTACATAGTTGTGATATATAAGTGTAACAACATATAATTATAACTATAAATTATTAAATTACCAATTCAACATTTTAAAATAAATTATTTAAATTAAATGTTAATTTTAATAATTTCCAAAGAATCTCTGCTGTAATTTTACCTTTACTCTTTTTCTTCTCTTCTAGTCATTGTACTAGAATGCTTCAAACATCTTTTCTTCTCACAGAAATATACAATATAATAGACCTAGAAGGAAAGCCCTACCTCCAGCTGTTTCTCTCAACCTTACCACAGATGAACAACTAAATTCAGGAAAACAAGAGAAGCTGAATTACAATCTTTCTGACTGGAACATAACTTCTCTCACCAACTCCACCTCTAGGTACGACTGCTTTCTTTTAAACTGGTTAAGAAGGGCCCATAGGCTCTGAGCTGGAGTATCCCACCAGCCCATCCAATTCGGATCTGTGCTTTTTGGTTTGGAAGCTGGGTTTAAAAGACTAATCTCCATATAATATCTGTATTACAAAACCCTGACACTTCATAGGCAGGATGGTTCTGTGGTTCAGTACAGCCACCAGAGAGGAGGCAAATGGATTCAATCACATAGTCCCCATGACTCAGGAAATGCTTTCTCTTTAATGCATTGATCTAAGGCCATCACTAAATGTGGCTTTCTCAATGAAATTTTAAAAGGACTGCTCTCTAAGAATATATAACCCATTTTGTTAGTCAGATTCTAAAATCTACCACACCTCATCTACTGAAAGGGTGTAGAATAACAAGCCGTGCTGTGATCTCACTGCACTTTGATAAACCTTGCTATTAGGCAGGCCTACCTTGTTCACCAGCTCAACTGCGTAACAATTAACAATTTAAATGTACTACCTACACAGTAAAGAAGAACATCCCCTAATCCAAAAAGTGCTTATTTTGTTTAGGACTAGATTAAATAACAGGAACTTGAAAGGTTCTTTGTTTGTATTAATTCCTCCAAACTAAAGTCACATAAAACAAAGGAAGTTCTGGCTAGGGCAATCAGGCAAGAGAAAGAAATCAAGGGTATTCAGTTAGGAAAAGAAGAAGTCAAATTGTCCCTCTTTGCAGATGACATGATTGTATATTTAGAAAACCCCATTGTCTCAGCCCAAAATCTCCTTAAGCTGATAAGCAACTTCAGCAAAGTCTCAGGATACAAAATTAATGTGCAAAAATCACAAGCATTCTTATACACTAGTAACAGACAAACAGAGAGCCAAATCATGAATGAACTTCCATTCACAATTGCTTCAAAGAGAATCAAATACCTAGGAATCCAACTTACAAGGGATGTAAAGGACCTCTTCAAGGAGAACTACAAACCACTGCTCAGTGAAATAAAAGAGGACACAAACAAATGGAAGAACATACCATGCTCATGGATAGGAAGAATCAATATCGTGAAAATGGCCATACTGCCCAAGGTAATTTATAGATTCAATGCCATCCCCATCAAGCTACCAATGAGTTTCTTCACAGAATTGGAAAAAACTGCTTTAAAGTTCATATGGAACCAAAAAAGAGCCCGCATCTCCAAGACAATCCTAAGTCAAAAGAACAAAGCTGGAGGCATCACGCTACCTGACTTCAAACTATACTACAAGGCTACAGTCACCAAAACAGCATGGTACTGGTACCAAAACAGAGATATAGACCAATGGAACAGAACAGAGTCCTCAGAAATAATACCACACATCTACAGCCATCTGATCTTTGACAAACCTGAGAAAAACAAGAAATGGGGAAAGGATTCCCTATTTAATAAATGGTGCTGGGAAAATTGGCTAGCCATAAGTAGAAAGCTGAAACTGGATCCTTTCCTTACTCCTTATACGAAAATTAATTCAAGATGGATTAGAGACTTAAATGTTAGACCTAATACCATAAAAACCCTAGAGGAAAACCTAGGTAGTACCATTCAGGACATAGGCATGGGCAAAGACTTCATGTCTAAAACACCAAAAGCAACGGCAGCAAAAGCCAAAATTGACAAATGGGATCTAATTAAACTAAAGAGCTTCTGCACAGCAAAAGAAACTACCATCAGAGTGAACAGGCAACCTACAGAATGGGAGAAAATTTTTGCAATCTACTCATCTGACAAAGGGCTAATATCCAGAACCTACAAAGAACTCCAACAAATTTACAAGAAAAAAACAAACAACCCCATCAAAAAGTGGGCAAAGGATATGAATAGACATTTCTCAAAAGAAGACATTCATACAGCCAACAAACACATGAAAAAATGCTCATCATCACTGGCCATCAGAGAAATGCAAATCAAAACCACAATGAGATACCATCTCACATCAGTTAGAATGGCGATCATTCAAAAGTCAGGAAACAACAGGTGCTGGAGAGGATGTGGAGAAATAGGAACACTTTTACACTGTTGGTGGGATTGTAAACTAGTTCAACCATTATGGAAAACAGTATGGCGATTCCTCAAGGATCTAGAACTAGATGTACCATATGACCCAGCCATCCCATTACTGGGGATATACCCAAAGGATTATAAATTATGCTGCTATAAAGACACATGCACACGTATGTTTATTGCAGCACTATTCACAATAGCAAAGACTTGGAATCAACCCAAATGTCCATCAGTGACAGATTGGATTAAGAAAATGTGGCATATATACACCATGGAATACTATGCAGCCATAAAAAAGGATGAGTTTGTGTCCTTTGTAGGGACATGGATGCAGCTGGAATCCATCATTCTTAGCAAACTATCACAAGAACAGAAAACCAAACACCGCATGTTCTCACTCATAGGTGGGAACTGAACAATGAGATCACTTGGACTCGGGAAGGGGAACATCACACACCGGGGCCTATCATTGGGAGGGGGGCGGGGGGAGGGATTGCATTGGGAGTTATACCTGATGTAAATGACGAGTTGATGGGTGCAGCACACCAACAAGGCACAAGTATACATATGTAACAAACCTGCACGTTATGCACATGTACCCTACAACTTACAGTATAATAATAATAAATAAATTTAAAAAAAAAAAAAAAAAAAAAAAAAAAACAAAGGATGATGAAAACAAATGCAAAGAGTTCAAAGACAGACATCTAATACATGGCATGTCAAATAGTTTTTTTAAAAAGGCCACTATAAATTCACAGGTGTGAATTCTAGTTTGAACATTTTAATCCACAGCTAACCATGAAATTGAGTCTTCAATTTGATGTTCTGTCTCAATTAATAACTGGCAAAGAAGTTGGCAGGTAATGTATTTGAAGCAAGACATTATTCTCTACCCTGGAAATCTATCATGTTCAAGATCTAATTTCAAGAGGAACCACTTCATGTGTGTTGGATGACGAGAAGCCCCCAATTGGGATGCAGCAATTTTTTGGACTTTTTGAGACAGGCTGTCACCCAGGCTGGAGTGCAGTGGCACAATCTTGGCTCACTGCAACCTCCGCCTCCTGGGCTCGCGTAATCCTCCCACCTCAGCCTCCTGAGTAGCTGGGATCACAGGTGCATGCCACCATGCCTGGCTAATTTTTAAATTTTTTGCAGAGACAAGGTCTCACTATGTTGCCCAGACTAGTCTTGAACTCCTGGGCTCAAGCAATCCTCCCACCTTGGCCTCCTAAAGAGCTTGGATTACAGGTGTGAGCCGCTGTGCCCTGCCACGGATGGAGCATCTTTGCAGTATTTCACTACTCTCAGCTCATGGCAGAGTGCTCAAAAGGCAGTGGTAGGGTTAGGGCTGAATTATGGAGCAGCAGGTCCAATAAGCAGAAAGGGCAGTTCCCACTTAGCCTGAACACATTCTATGATGTGGAAGAGGAAAGACCTGAGGGATGTCATGGCGACCACTTATGTTAGCAGGAGCATGCCCAAAGCTCAGACCAGGAGTTCAGGATAGGCCACTCAGGGACCAGGGGTGCAGAAGCAGCCACTCAAAGCCCTAAGTGCCACCAGGTCAGGACAGAGTAGGCTTTTGGCAAATAACAGTAAATGTTAGTTCCTAATGTCAGTTAATGACACCTGACCTGGCACATTCCATTTCAGCACCCTACCTTGTCCTCTGTGAAGGAGGCCACCCAAACTGTCTCACTGGTTCTAGGTACACAAAACCCAAATCTGAGAAATCCACTAAATTGGCAGGTAGGATGGAATAATTTATTATTACTATTATTTTAGAGACAAGGTCTTGCTTTGTTGCTCAGGCTGGAGTGCAGTGGTACAATCACAGATTACTGCAGCCAAAAACTCTTGGCCTCAAGCGATCTTCCTGCCTGGGCCTCTGAAGTACTGGGATTACAGGTATGAGCCACTGTGCCCAACCTGGAGTGATTTAACAACTGTTTTCAAATCAACATTTTGAAATAGTACTCTATTTTAGCTTTCGGAATTCTAAACTTTGCTAGATCAGACAAGCTCAGTTTTCTTGAAGGCTGTAATCACAAGTAATAGCTAAAATAGGAAACACAAGTACATTTAGACAAACTTTGGGACTGTCAACTTACGTTTGTATCCTCCAGCAATGCCAGACTGTGTCAGACATCTCTGCAATTCATCAGCATCTATCTGCCCATCCTTTTGAAAAACAAATTAGAGGGATCATAATAGCGATTTGTACTTTCAAGTTATTTGTTTACCTTCAGCATTCAATGAAGCAATAACAACCAAGAAAATCAGTATCATTATGCATGACCTTTTATTAAAAGGAATGCCTTCCAAAAGTGGGCATTCTTTTCCTTAACCCACTGCCAAAATTAATGATGAAAAAAAGAGTCTGTCTTGGCAACTACTCTTCTGTCAATCTGAGCTAGGAAACTGCTACAGCTAAACATTTTAAAATAATTTGTGTAAGGTGCTTAATCATAATTCCTTGTTTTCTTTTCTTTTCTTTTCTTTTTTTTTTGTTTGAGGCGGGTGGACAGAGCAAGCTACACACCAGACATAAGTAAAGAGAAGGCTTGGTTCAAACAGAAAGAGGCCTCTTGGTCACTTTTTCTTATGACATAGTGAATGTTTTTTTTCAGAGCACAAATACATCTGGAAGATACACATTAAGTTCCCAGTGCCTATTCACTGGCTGAACTGGGAAAGAACTAGATATATGTGATTTTTAGGGACTTTAAAATAAAATACCTAAATCCTCAAGTCACTGGGTATTATAGGTTATAAATGAGGAGCAAGAGCAACAATTTGAAACACAATGGGTATGCTGAATACAGGCCAGGGCTGCTGAAAGCTAAGCAGGTGGGGTCACTTACATGCTGGAGGCACTGGCAATCTAAGAATGCTGGTCTTGAGGTTTGCCATGTCTTGTGGTTTCAAAGATACGGATCATTAACAGATTAAGTAGACACTTAAGGGGAAGGTCTTCCAGTTTTAGACTATTTTTCCATTCAATTTCTTAAGCTGTATTTCTTAGAGTACTACCTTAAAAAGTGGTCTTCGGTTTTTTTATCCCATAATATTCTACAGTTTTCACATTAAAATTTTGCTATTTCTAGCTTTTGGTCAAAATAAGACTAGGTTGAATTCATAAGAACAAACATCCCCTCTGGACATGTCTGGGTTGTACCGACAGTATATTTACTGTACACAGTGACCTCATGAGCTAGGGAAGTGTCCTCTCACAATGTAAGATAGCACCTGTCAATGTAAGACAGCTCCTGTCATATGACGCAGAATGCAGACAAGTGAAAGGTCTTGGGGAGCTGACCTTCTGCTTCTCTGGGTCAACAGGCCACAGCACCTAATAAGGACACGGAGGGGGAGGGGCTAACCTAGTAACAGCATCTGCGTCAAAGAGAAACTACATTGTTCACAAGATTAACTTCCTGACACTAATAAGGGGACAGTAACTTGCTTATTTAGAACCTGGTGGGTTTTTACCATATTTCCTAAGTGGGTGAATGATTAGCAATCAAGCTCAACCCAAAGGAAGTGCCCATGAGAATCGGGCTATGTAATTACTAATAAACGTCTTTAAGTTGTACAAACAAGGGTTTATATTTACCAGATCTAGAATTTCTTCGCTGGAAACCACCCTGGAACATTTAATTCAACCACAAGTTTGGTTTCGAACTGAACTCACATAAATACGAGTAACACTTTGTCCTAATTTATTCTGAACATTCAAAAATAAACAACTAATATATGAAACAAAGAACTTTCTTTTTTTCTTTTTTTTTCTTTTGCAGAAGCAAAGGGACTCAGTACCAGTGGAAGTTCGCTTTTCAGTGTCACCATATCAAAAGCTACCACAAATGCGGACAATAACGGCTCTTTAATATTAAAGGTAAAAGCTAACCTGTCCAGCTACAGCAGCAAAGTAACCATACAGCGGATCCTGAGTTTGTCCGGGAAACGCAGGTCCTCCGGGAGCCCCTCCGTACTGTGAAACAGGAAACACAAACCCGTCATTCAAGTTTTCTTCTTTCACCACTGAGGGCTTTCGTGCAAGGCCAGACAACTGCCCGCCTGCCTGCCCTTCACAAGGCTCACCTCCCCACCCCCAGGCACACTCTGCCAACACTCCACCCCTCTCTTCCATTCACACCCCCGTAATTTAAAAACTGGCGACTTGAACCATAAAGAGTTGCTGTGGAAGTGATGTCTGCATATGTAAAGCAACTTTTAAAATCCCTATTAACTTGAAGGTTACTGAGGTGAGTGCAAACTAGGCAAGCCAATGAAAGGGCTTGGAATTCTCCTTTTGTTGTTACAGCATTTATGGTATTTTAAAAGCGTTTTATGAACGATGGAAGGCTGGAGTTGGTAACATTCTGAGACGGGTGTAGCCTAGGGAAGAGTAAGGTGTCTGACCGGGCTGTATCTCGTGGGTGGCGAGGGAACACTGCCTGTCTCGGAAACAGTTCCCAAGACAACGCGCATCCCAGACGCCCGGCAAGGCTGCCTTCCTACAGGTCTTTTACTTCAGTAGGTTTTCCTTTTTTTTCTGTCCCCTTCTCACTTTTTTTTTTTTTTTTTTTTTTTTGAGGGAGGAAGGTATATCGCAGTATAATTCTAGAATAAAATGACTGTTGTTGCTTTGGGAGGCAACCGAGAGGACGGGGGTGGGGTGAAGTGGGGGTTAGTCAACACCCAATTAACACGATTTCACGCCCCGTATCCGAGAAGCCGCAGGGCGGGCTTCTGGGGTCCCAATCCACCTTCACCTTGGGCCCGCAGAGCCATCCAGGAGAAGGGACGGGGGAAACCAGGGGAGAGGCCGAACCGCAGGGGCCTAGGGCGAGGCCGCGAGCGCAGGCAGAAGCCGAGGGCGGAAGGAGCCCGGGCAGCTGCCCAGCAGCGCCTCACCCCGCTGGCCGCAGCATCTCCAAGGTGGCCTCTTAGTGCCCCGGAGCCGCCTGGGCAGCGATCCCGCGCAATCAGCACTTACCCCGCCTGGGTAGTACCCGCCACCGGCGCCAGGATGCCCTGGGTACGCCATGGTGCAGACTGCGCCGCCGCCTCCCTGGCTCTGTGCACCAAGCCTCCCAGCCGCCTGCCCCGCCCCGCCCTGCCGCGAGGGGGCCGCCCCAGAGCGCACCACACGGGCGTGGGGGACGCGCTCCGCAGCTGTCTTCAGTTCCTGCCGGTGCACGCGGCCGTGGTTCCACCGCCTGCGCGCTTCTTCCTATCTTTGCCATTACGGTGCTAACGCAGTGCACGACCGAAGGTCCAGTGGTGGCCTACGACCTGCGAGGCAATTCACACCAGGGACTTTCCTCCCTCCGAAACTAATGGCACATTCCAACATCGATACACCGCCCCAGGAATTCTTTTTTTTTTTTTTTTCCGTCGGACTTGGCTATTATCTGGCACATTTCTTATTTTAAACAACTTTACTGGACAGGACGGAGCTACTATAAGCGGAGCGCACCATCGCGAGGCAGGGGCTGAATTCCTTCGGGCAAGTCTTAGGTGCTAGTGGGTGAAGGAGTCGTTGAACGATGGAAATACGAAAGCTCCCTTGGAAAACAAGAATTAACTTGACGAACGGTGTGCAAGGGAGAGTCTGGCTTGCGGTTGATTGCAAAGTTCATTCAACGACAACGGCGTATTTCCTTCCTAGGGGACAATTCCTTGCCTGTTTAAGCTGGGCGTGGCTCGTGTCCTGAGTGGGACAGGGGGCATTTTCTGGGCAGGACAGCCTCACCCAGATCGTTCTTAGCAAAATGAATTGTTTGAATTATCTGGATGATTCAGACAAAACAATCCATTTCCCTAAAAATTATTCAGCTACTTTTTATATAAGAAAAGTTTAGAACAAAGTAAGAGTGTGTTTTTTCAGTATTCAGGAAGGTAAGAGATAGGAACTTCAATGTAGGTTATTCTTCTTTACTTCACATAGTTTTCTATCTCCCAGTTGAATAGTCCGAAGCAATTCAGGCGTGAGCTTTTTGTTTTGTTTTGTTTTGTTTTGTGTAATTTCAATGACACAGAAAAATGTTTGCTTGCCCTTCAGTGTTAAGGACTAGACTTAATGATTTCCTGAATTTTAACATACTGAGAAACGCATTAATAAGCAAGATTCACAGTATTTGTTGTGGAGGTTGCACAGAAACATTTAAAGGGTCATCAACATTTCACAAATATTGGAACACCCGCCAGTGTGCTTTTTCGCTGTGGTGGACGGGCTCCCTCCATTCTAAATTCGTGGGCTATTGTCCTCATTCGGTTCATTGTTTTTCTCTTCTGTGTAACTTCCCTCGCAAGCCCTATTGAAAACCAAAGTCCGAATCGTGAGAAAAATTCTAATAGTCCCTGTTGTGGCATAGCAAAGACACTGCATGTTGCCTGTTTTGTGTTTGATTCAGGAAGCAGGTTACAGTTTTCAATCATCAAGGTAGCAATCATCAAGGTAGATAAGACATCTAATAATGTCTGGTCTCTACCCTGGTCTCTCTTTGGAAGCCTGTTTCTTCAGAAAGAGGCAACCAACTATAAGGAAGAGATGTCAGGGCTGAACTCATTGTTGAGTATAAGCTCAAGACTCAAGTTTGAAAGAAGTATAAAGCATTTAAAATATTTTTAAGTACTGCAGAATTAGCTTCGTGGATAAACGGCTATACGAATTGTCATATCAGTTGTGCTTAGACATCTTCCTACTGCTTTACTGCTAAGGAATTGCATTTTAATGGAGTTTGCAAATTCGATTCTTACAATTATTGCTAACAAATTGGTCAGCTGCTAATACTTTAGTTTGCAGGAAAATATTGTGGCAACTTATAATAACATCAGACATATATAATAATAAAAATATGCCAGATCCTCATCGCATTTTACTTATTTGCTCAATCTTAATAAAAAACCATGAGATAGGTACTATTATCTTTCTCATTATACCGTTGAGGAAGGGGAAGGAACAAAACAGAGCTGAGGTGTGCTGCCAAGCCATCTGACTCCAGAGTCTGTGCTCTACACCCAGGGGCAAGTAAAGGGCCAGGTAGTAAATATTTTAGGCCTATGGGCCATACAGTCTCTGTATGAGAGAGTTTACATACATAGTGGTATGTAGACTATGTAGTCATAGTGGTATGGCCACATACCACTCAGCTCTGCTGTGTCGGCCACAAGTATCCGTAGACAATAGATAAATGAATGGCTGTTGATGGGTTCCAATGCAACTTTATTTATAGACACTGAAATTTGAATTTCATATGACATGAAATATTATTCTTCATTTTATTTTTTCCAACCATTTAAAAATGTAAATATTATTCTGAGCTCCTTGGTGTACAGAAATAGGAGGTGGGTCAGATTTGGCCTTTGGGCAGTAGTTTATCAACCACTGCTGGAAGCCCCTTCAGAATGTGGGCTTATGACTCTCGGAGGTTAGTACTTTAGCAAATGATTTGCTGACTATAAGATAAAGCCTATGGGTAGAATACAGTTATTTGTCTGAATGATTTACTAAGTTCTAAAAAAAAAAAAAAAAAGACTGTGGGAGGGTTATGACAGCAGCATGGGTTAGGGAGAGAACTATGTGAGGTTTATAGATAGGATGTGGGTCATGGTTATTTTGGTAAGTCATTGGAATTACAGAAACCTTTCTGATCATATGCTCCAATCCTGCTGTTTTGCAGAAGAAAAGACCAAGGCTGAGGGATGGCAAATATCTGGCCCCAGCCCTTGAAGGGCAGACCTAGCCAGATGTAAATATTTCACCCTTCCCAGTTAAAGCTGTGACAGTAGCTAAACATGCTCTCAGAGAGAATCCCATTCTTTTGTGGTACACCTTCCCCAATTATGTTTTCAAGACAAAAGGCAGTGTGGATACTTCCTTATTCCTGGAGAAAAGTTAATGTAAAGCTCTACATATAGTATCCAAGCTGGACTTCTTCACTCAGATAAGTGGTGAAAGAAATAGTATAACTAAGTAACTGTAGTTATTTCACCATATCCTGCAGTTGAATTAACCATAGGTCTTCACTTGTCAGGAATAAATGAGCAATGACATTTGCCAATTTAAAGTCTCAACTTTTGTTTAGTTCTGATCTGTGTGTGGCACCTCGTGATTTAAAGACCTCTGCCTTAGAGAGAAACTCAGATCTCCAAATGTAAGTGGAAATGAGCGTTTGATAACAACATAGGTAACCAATTAATACTATCTCCATTTTCTTAAGATTGTTGGGAAAGAATGTGAAGCCTATGATGTTCATTTGGGAATAAAAGCCACCCTTTTTCTTGAACTGTCCAGAGTAAGAGCTCAGTTAATCATGCTATTATGTAATTTTTTCAAGGGATAGAAAACTTCCACTATTGATGTTTTAGTGCTTGCATGTAGAGTTTAACTGGTCCCTGGCACATTGTAGGTAGTAATGAATCATCAACCACAGCTCTTCAAACAACTTCTGTCACAATAGAAATGTTTGATATTTGTGCCACAGAATAACTAATCACATATGGCTATTGAGCCCGTGAAATGAGGAACTAAAATTTTAATTTAATTTAATTTAAAATGAAATAGCTGTGTGGCTAGTGCTACCCTCTTGAACAGTGCAGGGACCCTTTTATCTGTGTTGGCTTCCTCCTCCCTGGAACTCAGAGAAAGCAAACTCATTTTCCTTGCCTGGAGTAGGCATGATAAACAAGATAAATCAGTTATTAACAAAACACAGCAAGGGCAGCCATCAGCTCTGTGACAAGTGTTCCCATATTCCTGTTCCTACAGAATAGATTCTTACTGACCTGTTCCTTCCCTTAATGAAGCTCTGAGCTAGAGTTGATGATCAGGATTAACCAGGAAGCTGAGGTTGGAGGAATTTATTATGGCTAAATAGATAGGCCTATATACATATATGTGTATGTATGTATATAGGTGTGCATATGTAAATATGTGTGTATTTTTACACACACACACTTTATATATATATATATATATATATATATACTTTCTTGTCATTAGGGCTGTCAAAAATGACCTTCCAAAGATGAGTTCCCCATCACTAGAAGTGATCAGGAAGAGGCTCTCAGTGATGTAAAAGGGCAGGTTTGTACTTTGAGTAGGGGCTTGGATGAAATAATGCGCTATAGACTACAAAATATTTTCTGATGGCCTACTTAAACTTTACCCAGCCATGCCACGTAGATTATTCCTACTTCACAAGATGAAGAAACTGAGAATCTGACTTGCTCTAGGTTACCAGACTAATAGCAATTCCAGTATTAATTGCTCGTCTTGTCACTTCAGATCTTTTCTCAACCTCACACTATTTTCTCAGGACTCTTCCTTTTAAGATTATGCAATTTATATTGGATCAAGAATTTGGAGACATTGTTTTTCTTTTCCTGAACAGAATGTTTCAGAAATCAGAATATTAAATTTAAAGCAATTGTCTAAAATAATGTACATCTAGGTAATACTATTACTATCAATGATAAGAGTTAATTTTAGTGCAGATAATTATTTTTTGATGAACAAGATGTAAATATGCATGGCTAAATGGGTGGCTAAAGTGGTAGCTAAAGGGAGGTCAAGAAATGAATGCAAGAACTGGCTGTAATTAGTTTTTTTCTGAGGCTTGTACTGATTATCAAGTCTTTACAACTTTTACTTGTGACCATTACCATGTCTGGGACTACATAGAAAGCAGAATATTGAATACTGGACCTGTATGCTCAGGTAGAAAATCACCTGTGTTCAGCACCAGAGTTCTGTTAGGATGACTCTTCCTAAGAACATTGGACTAGTATATCATGGGGGTGTTAATTCTAGAAGCTAATTTTTGCAACCTAGGTCTATTTTTTCATAAAGGTCACTTTATGTCTGGTTCTCAGGCAAGCCCTTGAAAATTCTTTAAAGCCTTCAGTGTTCTCCTAAGGAGAAGCAGTCCTGGAGCCAGGGTAGAGCAAGGTAGGGACCCGAGAGCATCTAGGGCGTGGTTATTGCCTGTCCCCATTCCCATCTCAGTCCCTTTATCCAGCCAATCCTGATGTAACCAAGTTTACACAGAACCAGAGATAAATAGAGAAGCCAGACTTGTAGAGAAAGGAGGGGAAGATAATACAATCTCCATCTGTTCAATAAGCATGGGAGAGGAGGGAATTTGGGAAAAAAATTCCAAATTAGTCATATTGCAGCTCTGGGGAAGAAAGAATGACTATTCTTGAGTCCTAGGTGGCTAGGTACAGTAGGTATTTCCAGAAAGCCAAAATTCCATGAAGCTTATATATAAGTCAGCTACATGTAAATTGGGAGCTTCTTAATTAAAATAAGATACCTCTTACTTTATATAATTATTTTTCAGTAGTTACTTGCCTCTTTGCCATAGCACTGGGAAATCAGAGGCAAAGCTGAGAAAGGAAACTGGATTAATTGATTCTCAGCTTGAAAACCCATGGGTCAGTAGAACTACAAAGATTAGGAACTTTCTTATTCCTGATTAGTAGAATTAGAACATTGGAGCTGCATGGAACAGTCTAATATTATGTACATATCGTTTACTTGCCTGCATCTTGAATTGAAGTCTTATAGGTAGAAGCTGGTGTTCCTTAGAGGATTGCCTTCTTGCAGGGTGGCCAAATAGAAGAATCAAGAAGTATATAAACTGTAATAGCAGAGGAATCACATTGCCTTCTTGACCTTTGGAAATCAGTAACCAACTATAAACATATTCAACAGTGTAGGCAGCTTTCCAATAGGCCCTAGAGAGGCCTTCTATGAAATGTGTTTACTTCACTGTTAGAAAGAATGACCTACCTAAGGCAGCTAGGAACCAATAACAACAGTATTAAACGCACGTACAGGTAAGTATTTGACATTCCTTCAGGATTATTACCTCTGTCTGAGAATTCTTAAGACCTGCAGGGCTTTGCGTTGGAACACTCACATGCGGGAGCTGGCTCATACTGGCCAGTGAGCCTATTTTCAGGCATTTTTCCAGCCTATTTTTTTTTGAAAAGGAGTCTTACCCTGTCTCCTAGGCTAGAGTGCAGTGGTGCAATCTCAGCTCAGTGTGACCTCTGCCTCCCTGGTTCAAGCAATTCTCTGCCTCAGCCTCCTGAGTAATTGGGATTACAGGCGCCTGCCACCACGCCCAGCTAATTTTCGTATTTTTAGTAGAGACGGGGTTTCACCATCTTGGCCAGGCTGGTCTTGAACTCCTGACCTCATGATCCACCCGCCTCGGCCCCCCCGAAGTGCTAGGATTACAGGCGTGACCACTGCGCCCACCCTTTTCCGGCCTATTTTAAAACACAGCCAATAGTATAATTAGAACTTTTTAAACTTACTGAAAATCAAGATAATAAATAATCCAAATGCATCAATTGTTAATGATTTTTCTATATGGGTAGTGTGTAACTTTGTGCTGTTGGATGTTAATTCTCAATTCCAGACTCAGTCATACCATGTTAGTAGTTTGAATTTGCGAAAAGTTAGCAGTTTATTCCACCATGTTGGGAATATTTACACCCTGGAAATCAGTTTGCACAACAAACAAAAGATTCATTTATTGTTTTTTTTTAAAATTTTTTATTGTGTACTCTAGATTTGGAGGTGGTATTTTGGAGAATATGTTAATAAGGTTTAAAGTTAAAAGTGTGTTGTTGCCAGGCACAGTGGCTCACACCTGTAATCCCAGCACTTTGGGAGGCCAAGGTGGGAGGATCATGAGGTCAGGAGATCGAGACCATCCTGGCTAACACGGTGAAATCCCATCTCTACTAAAAATATAAAAAATTAGCCAGGCATGGTGGCAGACACCTGTAGTCCCAGCTACTCGGGAGACTGAGGTAGGAGAATGGCATGAACCCGAGAGGTGGAGGTTGCAGTAAGCTGAGTTTACACCACTGCACTCCAGCCCAGGCAGCAGAGCGAGACTCCATCTCAAAAAAAAAAAAAAAAGTGTGTTGTATCTACAGCCCTTACATTGTGAACTGCATGAACAGTTAAGGAAATATTCTCCCAGAAATATGACATCCACAAAGGAGCACACTAATTATCCAGCAACAGATTTCAATGAGAAAGAAATTTATAAAAATCCTTAAAAAAAAATTCAAAATAATGATACCAGAGAAGTTCAGTGAGACATAAGAGGACACAAATAAACAATATAATGAAATCAGAGAAATAATTAGGGATATGAGGGAAAAGTTTACCAAAGAGAGATATCATAGTAACCAAACAGAAATCCTGGATTTTATTTTACTGAATGAAGTAAAAAGTACATTCAAGAGCTTCAACAGTGGATTATATCAAGCAGAAGAAAGGCCTTCAGAACTTGAAAACAGATCTTTTGAAATAATCCAGTCAAACAAAAATAAAGAAAAAAATAAAAAGAATGAACAAAGCATAAGGGACAACACAGAGTGATCAAATATTCAAGTTTCCAGTGTTCCAGAAGGTGAAGAGAGGACCAAAGGAATAGAAAACCCGTTTAATGAAATAACACTGAAAACTTCCCAAGTCTAGCAACAGATTTAGACATCCAGATACAAGAAGTTCAGAAATCCGGCCGGGCGCGGTGGCTCAAGCCTGTAATCCCAGCACTTTGGGAGGCCGAGACGGGCGGATCACGAGGTCAGGAGATCGAGACCATCCTGGCTGACACGGTGAAACCCCGTCTCTACTAAAAAAATACAAAAAACTAGCCGGGCGAGGTGGCGGGCGCCTGTAGTCCCAGCTACTCGGGAGGCTGAGGCAGGAGAATGGCGTGAACCCGGGAGGCGGAGCTTGCAGTAAGCTGAGATCCGGCCACTGCACTCCAGCCTGGGCGACAGAGCGAGACTCCGTCTGAAAAAAAAAAAAAAAAAAAAAAAGAAAAAGAAGTTCAGAAATCCCCAAATAGATACAATTAAAGAAAGTCTTCCTCATGACATGTTGTAGTCAAACTTTCAGCAAAAGAAACAATCAACAGAGTAATGAGACAACTTTTTGAATGGGAGAAAATATTTATAAAAATTATTCATCCAACAAGGGACTAATATCCAGAATATACAAGGAACTCAAACTACTCAACAGGAAAAAAAACAAATAATCTCATTCAAAAGTAGGCAAAAGACATGAATAGACACTTCTCGAAAGATGACGTACAAATGGCCAAACAGGTATAGTTTAAAATGCTCAACATCACTAATCATCAGGGAAATGTAAATTAGTGGAGTTCCCATGAATGGACTAGTGCCCCAGAGAGCAGCCTTGTCCTTTCATCATATGAGGTCACAGCTAGAAGATGCCATCTATGAACCAGAAAGTGGGTCTTCACCAGACACTGAATCTGCCTTGATCTTGGATTCCGCAGCTTTCAGACTTTGAGAAATACATTTCTGTTGTGTATAAGCCACCTGGTTTATGGCATTTTGTTACAGCAGCCTGAACTAAGACAATATCCTTTATGTCAGTAAAATTTACAATAACCTTATGTACATATATATGTACATATAATGTCCCACCCTGCCCTATCTTGGAAGGCTACTTGTTAAACATTTACCAGCACACCACTAAAGGGCAAGAAAGTGTCATTCTGAACTCAAGGACTTAGAGAAATATGTCTTGGCTTCAGGCTGTTGATAGAGATTTTCAGGCCCATCTAGGAAATATTTCAAAAGGTAATTTAGGAAAAATTTCAAAAGGTAATCTTTAGGGCCTTCACATACTCCTGTCTTTCAGGTTCTGGAAGCAGCTATCATAAGTGCTTAAATGTTCCTCCTGTGCCTCTGTGACTGTCCAAAGTCCCTGTTTCAAGTTCAGCTTTCTTTGAAAAGCCCTTGAGCTTTAATATCACCATCATGCCTCATTAAAACTCCTATTCACTGGGTGCAGAAGACTGCTCATTACTGAAAGTAATTTGATTAATATATAAATACTGCAAAATGTAAGCATGTTTTCCTTTCATTATATGTTCTTTGTCCACACTATTTTTATGGCTGCAGAATATTCAATCATATGAGCCTGTTACACTTTAATCAATGCCAAATTATTTAGATTGTAACTAAATTTTTTTATTACACACAATGCTGTAATAAAAACATCATAGTTAAAATTTTGCTCACATCTTGAATTGCTTTCTTAGACATATTCTTAAAACTGGACTTACTGGGACAAGGTTTTTGAGAAATTCTGGATAGCTATTGCAAATTGCCTCCCAGGAAGTTAGTAACCGATTTATCCTATCATCAGTAGAATATCAGAGCATTTAAGTCCATACATAGAGAGGTACACAGTTATGTGCAATGACATCATTGCATATATCTTCCTCTATAGACTTGAATTGTAGACTGAGTTGTTAAGATTATCACTGGGTTTTGAGTTTATGTGAAATTTTTATTATTCCTTATGTGTAATTTGTAGTATTTTTTACATTGAACATTAAAAGAAAAGAGGAGTACTGTTAATTGAAACAAATAAATAAGATTTGTTACATTACCACAGTTCTACGCTTAACACAATTCAAAGATAAATGACACTCTATAAAAATATTTGCAACATCTCAAACAGTGAGTTTATATCCTATACATAAAATATAAATCAGTAAAATGGAGAGTGTTTTTGATAGAATAATCCTGTCATTGGCCTACTCTGTGCTTTGCCCCACCACTCCCTCACTTATAACCCCAAACACACCCACACACACGCACGCACACACACACATGCACCCTTTCCCTCTTGCCCTACCCACATCCACCATCACCTACAATCTGGTATCCACCCACATTCACACGTACAACCTGCCCTCAGTACTCATTCTTCTTATACTTCTGCATTCCCACACCAAGCCTTGCCCTCACACATCCATACCAACCTTTATCTATAGTCCCACACACGTGCGTGCACACACAGACACCTCTGCCCTACCCACCCTAACCTTCCCCCTTCTACAATCCTGCATATACTCACATGCACACCTTCACCCATACATACCCACTCTCACTTACAAACCTATATCCACGCATATTCATACCTGACCACAACTACCTACCCAGAGATTTGATGCCACACTTTAGAAAGGTTCATAAACCCTACTTTAAAAACCCATCATGATTTAGGCTGGAATTAGTAAACTACTCTTTGATTTTACACATAAAGTTTCAAAAGGCTAAGTAATTGAACAAGGTCACGCTGCTAGCAGTTTCCAAGAGTCCTAAAAAGAACACAGGTATCTGAAGCTCTGTCCAATGTTCTGTCATTCACATCACAGCTGTCTACAAACATCTATTTGAAACAACCTTAACTCTTCTCTCAATATAAAATCGAGGTGAAATACCAAATTGAGGCAGATGGGTCCTGTTATTGCCAAAGTGATAGATTTCCTGGCAACCATTCCACCCAGAAGATATTTTTTTCCCAGAGATAATAATCCCATCCACCTTGCTGGTGGTTAACTTAATAATACGCGTGACAATCAACAAACAGATTGAAAAGGCAACCTACTCAGAATGGGAGAAAATATGAAACCATGTACCAGAGAAGAAAGTAATATCCAGAATATATAAAGAATTCCTACAACTTGATAACAAAAACACCCCAATCTAAAAATGGACACAGAACTTAAATAGACATTTCTCCAACAAAGATGTCCACCACACATGTGAAAAGATGCTCAACATCACTAATCATCAAGGGAAAGGCGAATCAAAACCACAATAGCACAATGAGATATCATTTCAGACCCTGTACACTGTTAGGACGGCTACTTTCAAAAAAGAAAATAAGTGTTGGTGAGGAAACACCTGCACACTGTTGATGGGATTATAAAATGGGCAGCCACTATGGAAAATAGTAGGGAGGTTCCTAAAAAACTGAAATTAGAATTCCCATATGATCCAATCGTCTCCTACTGCATATATCCAAAAGAATTGAAAGCAGGATCTTGAAAAGATATCTGCTCTCCTATGTTCATGCAGCATTGTTCACAACAGCCAAGATGTAGAGGTGATTCAAATGCCCATCAGTGAATGAATAGATAAAGAAATGTGGTATATACATGCAATGGAATCTTAGCCTAAAAAAGAAAGAATTCCTGTCATATGCTACAGCATGGATGAACCTTGAGGACCTTATGGTAAGTGAAATGAGACAGTCACAAAAAATGAGTACTGGATGATCCTACTTATGTGAGGTATCTGAAGTAATCAAACTCATGGAAATAAAAGTAGAATAGTGGTTACCAAGGGCTGGGGGAGGGGAAAACACCATGTTGTTCAATGGGTACAGAGTTTCAGTCATGCATGCTGAAAACATTCTAGAGATCTGTTGTACAACAATGTGCATATCATTAACATTACTCAACTGTACACTAAAAAATGTTAAGAGGGCCAGGCACGGTGGCTCACCCCTGTAATCCCAGCACTTTGGGAGGCCAAGGCAGGAGGATCGCTTCAGCCCAGGAGTTGGAGACCAGTCTGGGCAACACAGCAAGACTTCATTTCTACTAAAAATAAAATAAGTAAATAAAAAATAGCCAAGCATGGTGGCAAATGCCTGTAGTTCCAGCTACTTGAGAGGCTAAGTTGGGAGGATCCCTTGAGCCCAGTAGTTCAGGTTACCGTGAGCTATGATCTTTCCACTGCACTTCAGCCTGGGCAACAGAGCAAGACTCTGTCTCAGAAAAAAAAAAAAAAATGTTAAGAAGATAAAGTTATGTTATGTGTTTTTACCACATTAAATAACAATAACAAAAAAGAATGAGCATCTGGCCTAATTCTGACCAGTAAAATTGGAAGGGAGGTCAGTTGGGGGCTAGGAAATCATTGCTTGCTCTTAAGAAAGTGATTTTAGAAATGATTGTCTGGAACTGTTACATCTCTTTTCCTACCAGTCCGAGGATGAACACACAAGAGACTCACAGGAACAAACCAGACTACTGACTTGCTGCACCGAAGCTGCAATACTTCTGAGAAGTAGATCTCTTTATTAATCTCGCTGAGTGTTTTGTTACCTGCAGCACAGAAACACTTTCCCTGAAAAACAAATAAAACTCTTAAAGCATAATTCTTATTCTTTAGGTATTCTGGTAAGTGATCTGAATGATATGTCTATTTTAAAAAATAAACCTACATTAGACCTAGGATTAATTTATGAATTGTGGTTACTTATTTTCAAGTGGGGGACTGTTATTTTAAAAATATAGGGAGAACATTTAAAGTCAGGTTTATTGAGGTATAATTTATATTCAGCAACCTCCCCCCTTTAAATATACAGTTTGATTTTGGCAAATGCATACTTCTTTATGGATAAGTCTTTATGTTCATTCGGCAAGTAAATAATTATGAAGAAACTATCGTTAACTGCAGTTTTAATTTAAGAAAAGTTCTCTCCAAATGGGGTAAACTCTTTTAAAATGGGTGGCACCACTTTAATTTTTAAAGGAGCCGTGAAGCCATCTGTAGGCATAGAGATAAGAGTTCTATTTAGATCAGTATTTTTTGTTTTTTGGAGACAGAGTCTCGCTCTGTTGCCCAAGGTGGAGTGCAGTGGCTGAGATTATAGGCACCAGCCAGCATGCCTGGGTAATTTTTGTATTTGTAGTAGAGACAGGAAAACAAATACATATGTACATGACATACCTTGTTCACTGAACACTGAACATACCTGTTGAATTCCACATTAGAATTGAAAAAGATTCAACAACAACAAAATTTTTAAGTGTTCTACAGATAGCTGAAAATTTTAAAATATGGGTTTAAGTAACTTTTTCATTAAACAAGGCATATAAAACTAAACTATAAAAATTTGGAACTAGGCTGGGCATGGTGGCTCACGCTTGTAATCCCAGCAATTTAGGAAGTCAATGTGGGCAGATAACCTGAAGTCAGGAGTTCGAGACCAGCCTGGCCAACATGGTGAAACCCCGTCTTTACTAAATATACAAAAATTAACCAGGTGTGGTGGCGGGCACCTGCCATCCCAGCTACTTGGAAGGCTGAGGCAGCGAGAATTGCGTGAACCTGGGAGGCAGAAGTTGCAGTGAGCCGAGATCGCACCACTGTACTCTAGCCTGGGTTACAGAGTGAGACTCTGTCTTGAAAAAAAAAAAATTAGAAATAAGATAATGAAAGTAGTACATTATTATGCATCCAAAGTAGTGTTCAGTGGAAAATTTACATTTTTCTTTTCTTTTCTTTCTATTTTTTTTGAGATGGAGTTTCGCTTGTCACCCAAGCTGGACTGCAAAGGTACAATCTTGGCTAACTGCAAACTCCTCCTCTCAGGTTCAAGCAATTCTCCTGCCTCAGCCTCCCGGGTAGGGTAGCTGGGATTATAGGCACGTGCCACCATGCCCAGTTAATTTTTGTATTTTTAGTAGAGAAAGGATTTCACCATATTGGCCAGACTGGTCACGAACTCCTGACCTCAGGTGATCCACCTGCGTTGGCCTCCCAAAGTGCTGGAATTTCAGGCATAAGCCACCATGCCCAGCCTACATTTTTCTTAAATGTTTGCTTTAGAAAAGAAAGATTGAGTATAAATGAGCAAAGAAGCTGGAGAAATAAACAACATAATAAACTCAAATAAACTAGAATGAAGGAATTTAAGAAATAAATATTGAAGAAAAATAAAACAAAAAAAAAACCAATTTGAGCTTATTAACAAAATTCAAAGCTAGTTCTTTAAGATGTCTAATACTACAGAAATGTCTTTGGCCTGATGTATGGAGAAGAGAGCAAAAGGAACAAAGAAAGGATACAGTAAATTTGAAAGTGTGTTTTAATACAATACAATCTATGGTAGAATGCATAATTGTTCACAATACTTTGCATATCCCTATATTCATCTCCTTTGTTATGTAAATTCGAAGTTTCTCCTGGTAATGGTAAAATATATCCAGCTTCATTCATGATATTGTGCTGGACAATTGATCCAAAAAGGATCTGACATTTTCAGATGTGGAACCAAGACCAGCCAAGCCCAGACAAGCCCAGCACAGATCCGCCAATGCCCAACTGTCTTGCAGATGTATAAACTGGATTAAATGTTGCTTTACATTTAGTTTGGGGTGGTTTACTACACAGCATTATTGCGGCTACGCTGACTAGCACACTATGTTACCAATACATTGGAAAAAACAGAATATACACATAATTTTTCTAGAAAAATATTCTGGCAAAATAGACCCAAGACGAAGTAGAAAATCTGAACAAAGAAGTTAACACAAAAGAAAAATTAATGATATTGCCAAGTTCTGCCACTACCAAATGATATGTTCTACTATGTCTTCAAAAAGACAGATTAGTCTTGTCCTGTATAAACTATTACAGAACAGGAAAAATGGTGAGAAATGATCCAATTCATTTTTTTTAAAAGGTAGTATAACATTGGTAGCAATCCCAGACTAGAACAGGAAGAGAAAAGAAAATCATTGATCAAGCTTAATGTACCTACACCCAGAAATCCTAAATAGTAACAAATCAAATCCAGCAGTGAACTGAAAGAACAACCATGACAAGTGCAAGGATGACACTTTTCTCTGGCAGATGATGCCATGAACAAAATTAAACAAAAATGCCAAACTGTGAAAAATATTTTCAACATATGTAATAGTGTCTAGAATATATTTTTAAAAACTTGTATAAACCATTGACAGAGAAACTAACCTAACAAAATGTGTACAACATCTAAGTAGGGATTTTCACAGTAGAGGGACTACAAATGGACAATAATACAAAATATTTAATCTTATTAGAAATCAAAGAAACACTAGTTGAAAAAATTAGTTATTTCATGCCATCAGATTAGTCAAAAATAATAAATTGGGTAATACCAAGTGTTGGAGAGATGTGGGGAAACAATTTTTTTTTTGAGGCGGAGTCTCGCTCTGTCGCCCAGGCTGGAGTGCAGTGGTATAATCTTGACTCACTGCAACATCCGCCACCCGAGTTCAAGCAATTCTCCTGCCTCAGCCTCCTGAGTAGCTGGGATTACAGGCGCCCACCACCACACCCGGCTAATTTTTGTATTTTTGGTAGAGATGTGCTTTCGCCATGTTGATCAGGCTGGTTGAGCAATCCTGGCCTCAGGTGATCTTCCTGCCTCGCCTCCTAAAGTGCTGGAATTACAGGCATGAGCCACTGCTCTTGGCTTACAACTTCCATTTGACACTGCTTAGATTATAGTTTGTTACAACCTCTTTGTAAAGCAATTTGCCCATATTTGATAAAGCTGAAAATGAGTATACTTTATGAAGTAACGGTTTGTCTATAAGTTTATACTGGGGATAAGTATAAGTTATACTGGGAGGTGGGGGAAGAAAAGATAATTAGTGGGGCCCTGAGGTCTTGAAGGAAAACTGGGCCTCAATTATGTGTCATAGAAATATAAATCCCATAAGAATATTTTTTACCTGGTCCACTTTGTAGGAGGCCCATGTCTTGTTTTGTGATCACACACATACCTAGAAGCCACAGAGGAAAACGTTCATTAAAGTATTGTTTATATAAGCAAAAATCAAAAACAATCTAATGCTAACTATTAAGAGTATGATTAGATAAATGGTATTAAATGCACTGTACATTTATTTAGTGGAATATTAGGCAACCACTAGTATATGGTTATGAAACCTAGGTAGTTCCATAAGAACTTGTTACAATACTTAAAAGCAAAAAAAGCAGTATACAAAATAATATTCATACTATGATTACACTTGTGTGAAAAATACACGCATAGGCAGAAAAGAATTGAAAAGAAATATAACAAAAACATAATGACTGAGTGAAGTTCACGCAATTAAGAGGTTTTTTTTGTTTTGTTTTACTTCTTAAATAAACTGTAATGTAGCAATATTAGCTTGCATTTCAAAGAAAAATTAAAAAAATCTTATGGAGATGTGAATAGAAGACCCATGAACCTTACAAGAATTATAGGGAGAAAAACTACTTACAATTAATTTTTACAGGTGAAAAAATACTAACCTTAACATTTATTAAGAGAGAAGTCAAGATAATACATAAGATGTGAACCACGAATTGCACCCCATCTCTAACAGTTATAATATTATCAGGAAATTACAAAAAATAAGATGCTCTACCTAATTTGGTTAACAACATCTATGAAATTGTAATGTACTTTATATTCTATTCTACTGAATACAACTTAGTCCACTTCAAAGTGTACACACATTATTAGAGCCTAAGGTACCACTACTAGCAGCCAAAAGAAAAATAAAAAACATCACATAGAACCCCTTCTTTACTAAAAGCACACAAAAAGTTAGCCAGGCATGGTGGTGGGTGCCTGTAATTCCAGCTACTTGGGAGACTGAGGCAGGAAAATCTCTTGAACCTGGGAAATGGAGGCTGCAGTGAGCCGATGAGTCAAGATCGCCTCACTGCACTCCAGCCTGGGCAACAGAGTGAGACTCCCTGTCAAAACAAAACAAAACAAACAAACAAAAGGACGTAAGTTGCACAGTGTTGGTTTTATGAATGTTACCTTTCTTCAAGAGTACAGTCATTTAATCTGAAATAACATTGCTCCATGGAATCAAATACTTAGATCTTTTACAAAATGAAGCAGTTGTTACCAGTTTTAAAAAAAAAACCACGTGACAACATCCCTGGTAAATTGAAGTCTTCCTTTCAAAAGTAAAAGTTCCGTAAGTGACCTAGTAATTGGGATTATTAGTTGCCTAAACTACTCCCATCCATCCATCCATCCATCCATCCATCCATCCATCCATCTATCCATCCATGCACTAATTAATTAAAACAAATACACACTGGCTGTCTTTTCCATGTCAGACACAGTGCTGGGCTAATGCTTTCTTTTTTTTTTCTTTGAGATGGATTCTGCTCTGTTGCACAGGCTGGAGTGCAGTGGCATGATCTTGGCTCACTGCAACCTCTGCTTCCTAGGTTCAAGCCACGCTCATGCTTCAGCTTCCTGGTAGCTGGGATTACAGGTGCACACCACCATGTCCAGCTCTTTTTTTTTTTTCTGTATTTTTACTAGGGACCGGATTTCGCCATGTTGTCCAGGCTGGCCTTGAACTCCTAGCCTCAAGTGATCTGCCCTCCTGGGCCTCCCAAAATGCTGGGATTACAGGCGTGAGCCACTGTGGCTGGCCCAAGTCTAATCTTTTTCATCCAAGATTCCATGTTTCCAAAAATTGGGCACCAATTCACTTTCCCACTTTTTTCCTTCCAACAAATCTGGGTAATTCCTATGGGATTGTTAGCCTGTTCTTGTCTGCATTTTTTGTTTGTTCATTAGTTCATCTGTTTATTAACGTTTTGAGTACCTATTATGAAGCTAATATAAAGCTTGGTGCTCTGGGATTATATGAACAAAATGCAAAAATTTGTGCTTGGCCGGGCGTGGTGGCTCACGCCTGTAATCCTAGCACTTTGGGAGGCCAAGGCGGGCAGATCACGAGGTCAGGAGATCGAGACCATCCTGGCTAACATGGTGAAACCCCGTCTCTACTAAAAAATACAAAAAAATTAGCCAGGTGTGGTGGTGGGCACCTGTAGATCCAGCTACTCGGGAGGCTGAGGCAGGAGAATGGTGTGAACCCGGGAGGGTTGTAAAAATTTCTCCGAAATTATGTGATGATTTTGTTTGCCAGATGCATGGAATGAGTTACTTTAAATTTCACACAAAAATTCTAAAGTAGACTCTTATGAATAAAACATTGAATGTAATGCATACGTGCTACTTTAACTACTTGTATCTGTGTAATGCTTTACAGTATTTAAATGTTTTATGTACATTTTACTGCTGGATATTTTAAAATTTGTAAGTCATGTTTGTAATCTTTGTTTTGCAGATGATTATACTCAGGTTATTTAAGTCAAAGTAACTTGCCCCTGCTTTCACTAATAGCCAAGTTAGATTTGAATTTAGGTCTTCTCAAACCAAATCTCTTGTTTTCTAATAATATTATATAGCATACTAAATTTCCACATTAATTTAATTATAAAACACGAAAGCAATTAGATTCTGCTTAAGTGGTAACTGACATAAACATCATAAGAAGTAATAGGTTGTTATTAAAAAAACAAGTTATTAGCAAAAGGCAAAATTTACAAAAATTAGAAGAAGTCATGAATACACTGTGATTATATCAGGGCTAATTTCATTACCTCACACAAAAACAGTTAATTTACAAAGACAGGTTGCTAAAACCTCAGGTTGTGTTTTTTTTTTTTTTTTTGACAAATTGAAATTTTTAATGTAGACCTCTGCAAGACACTACAGAAAAAATATATAATGAACATTAAAAAATTTAATTCTCAGAAAAGGATGAAAAACACTGATTTATAAGAAAAGATAAAGGAGGTGTTAAACTCGGGAAAATTAAAATGGCAGTAAATTGAATGGAAGAGAACAAGTGATCTTAAAGAGTGATCTAGTGCTGTGTCTCACAGGAATATGGAAAATATATCACCAACTTGTAGTTTCTATTACTCTATGTTTATTTGTTATTCATTTTTTTCTAAGTTAAGTAGCTTTTTTTTTAGTTTCAAAATGTGTAGTATTTTATGTTTGGTGATTTTACAGCTAATGTTGCATTTCACTTAAGTTTGGTCAGTGGTATACTGCCAATATCCACAAGGTGTCATTATAACATTATATTTGGTTTGAAACCTTGCTTGCATTTTTCACTCATTAATTTTCCCATTTACAGTAAGCTTCAACTTGGACATTTCACAGGGGGTGCCACTGGAGGATGCTAGTTGCTCTGAGGGAAATTGCCAAGGCTAGTGGAGTTTTGAAAAAAGCTGAAGGCTGGACCAATGAAGCTACTATGGGCAACGCTGACCAGAACTGGAACAATTGGAAGGAATGTTGTTTTCCTCTTTTCTCACCTTTCACTCCCATTTTGTAACCCTAGTAACAAAACGCAATAGGCAGTTAGTGAGCAAGGGAGTCTGGGAAAGATATTCCGCAGAGTCCCAGCACAGAGCAGAGTAGAATAGAGTAGGATTGGAGTTGAGAGATAGTAAGTAAATAAGCAGCAGGAATATGTCAAGCAACAATACCCCATGTAAGTAGAAGAGGGTGGTGGTTGGAATCCTTGCATTATTTAGAAGGAGAGTAAAAATGTTGATTCTCTTTAAACTTCAAAAAAGTTAAATATGCATATTACAGTCTCTGGGGTACCTACTATAAAGACCAAAATAAACTTTCAAAGCAGAAACAAGAAGAAAAAAATGGAATGAGGGCAAATAGTCCATTAATCCAACAAAAGGCAAGAAAGGGGGAAAATTATTATTATAAAGCAACATAAAATGAACAAAATGAGATATGTGAAATAAATCCAAATACATTAGTAATCACAATCAATTTAAATGGTTTGAACTTTCCAGTTAAAATAGATTTGATTTAACAAAACAGCATAGTACAGGCATACAAAGACATACAAACCAATGGAACAAGATAGAGAACCTAGAGTTAAATCCACACATTTACAGTTAGTTGATTTTCAACAAAGATGCCAAGAATATATAATGGGGAAAGGATAGTCTCTGTGTGAAATGATATGTAACCTTTAGTATCTTCTATTCTTAATGCACATGCTATTTAGAAATCTGGAAAGCAGTTGGAAATGGAATCATTTGTGTCAAGTATAAACACTGATATGATCTTCAGCTTAATTAAAACCACAGGAACGGATCTGAAAAAATAATAAAATTTCCAAGCAGGTATTTGGAAAGTCTATCCTGAGATAGCTGATTGACTAGACATCCTGGAAGCAGCAATGCCTTTCTGTAGCTATCTCTCAGAAGCTAATGCTTTTATGTTAGTCATATATGCAATTTCCTCCCACCGGCTATTTATGACTTTTTATTTTTATTTTCTAATGGAAAAAAATATTCAACTACATAAACATAGTCAGCATTAGAAATTATTTTAAATCATATATGAGGAATTTCATTTGTATATTTCTAACATTTGGGCAACCTGTTAGTATAGATTTTAATTCCTTTGTACCTTTCTCCCCCTAAATCAGAGAAACAACTTATTTTATCCTGTATTTCAAAGCAGATCAATGACTGAATTCTGTAAAGACTTCAGAATTATGTTATGTGTGTATTTGTTTATGTGTGTATACCCTTACGTTTACACACATGCATATATTTACATTTATTGATTTATTCAACAAATATTTACTAAGCACGGACTATGTGTAGAACAGTCTTAGAGATACAGGGAGGGCATAGAATAGACAAGACAAAGTTATTGTTCACTGTGTGTACCTTCATTTATTTTGTATATTCTTCCATATATTTTTAGGTACCCTGTTAACTCTTTAGGCCCCTTTATAGCTCTAAATATTTCCATCTATTATACATACATGTGTAGTTTGTTTTTCTATTCCTGTCATGAAGACATCCTATCATTTGGTGCTTTTTAAAAAACAATTGATTTACACAAAATAATTGTATATATTTGTGTACATAAGGTACAAATATGTACATAAATATGTGCACATATTTACACATTTGGTACAATGATGTTTTGATACACATATATATTGTGTGATGATCAAATCAGGGTAATTAGTATATCCATCATCCCAAATATTTATCATTTTCTTGTAGTGAGAACATTCAAAATGTTCTTTCTAGCTATTTTGAAATATTCAATACATTATTGTTAACTGTATTCACTCTACTGTGCAATAAGATAACAGAACTTACCCTTCCTGTCTAATTGTAACTTTATACCCATTGATCAATCCTCCCTATTCCCCCTCCACTTTCTCCCTTCCCCAGTTGATGGTAACCACTGGTCTATTCACTCCTTTTATGAGATGACCTTTTTAGATTCTACTTATAAGTGAGATCATGCAGTATTTGTCTTTCAATGTCTGGTTTATTTCAAGTAACATAATCTCTTTCATGTTGTCTTATACGACAGGATTTTATTCTTTTTTATAGATGAATAGTATTCCATTATGTTTATATACCACATTTTCTTTATCCATTCATCCATGGATTAACACATAAATTGATTTTATATTTTGACTATTGTGAACAGTGCTGCAATGAACGTGGAAATGCAGATATCTCTTTGTTGTGTACTATGTACCTTCTACTCCTAATATGGTAGCTCTATTTTTATTTTTTTGAAGAACCTCCATACTGTTTTCCATAATGGCCATAATAATTTACATTTCCACCAAAGGTTACAAGGGTGCTCTTTTCTCCACATCCTCTCCAATACTTGTTATCTTTTGTTTTTGATAATAGCCACTCTAACAGGCATGAAGTGATATCTTGTGGTTTTAGTTTGCATTTCACCTATGATTAGTAATTTGAATATCTTTTCCTATGCTTTCTGCCATGTGTATGCCTTCATTTGAGAAATGTCTATTAGGGTCTTTTGTCCATTTTTAAATCATATTATTTGTTTCTTTTCCTATTGAGTCATTCGAATTTTTTAGATATTCTGGATATTAATCCCTTGTCATAGGTATAGTTTGCAAACATTTTTCTCCCATTCTGTAGATTATCTCTTCTCTCTTGATTGTTCCCTCTGTCCATTTTTTATATTGTTGCCAGCGTTTTTGGAGTCATATCCAGCAAATTATTTCCCAGGCCATTGTACTGCAATGTTTCTCCAAATTTTTCTTCCAGTAGTTTCATAATGTCAGGTCTCTTGTTTAAGTCTTTAATCCATTTGGAGGTGATTTTTGTACATGGTGAATGATAGGGGTCTAGTTTCAATCTTCTGTATATGGATATCTAATTTTCCCAGCACCATTTATTGAAGATACTGTTCTTTTCCCCAATATGGGCATCTTTGTTGAAAATCAGCTGGCTGCAGTTACATGAATTTATTTCTGTGGTTTTTATTCCTTTTCATTGGTCTGTATGTCTGTTTTTAATCCCTATACCATGCTGTTTTGGTTGTGTTGTGTTTTGGTTGTGACAGGGTGATCCCTATGCCATACTGTTTTGTTGTGATGCCACCAGATCATTTTTTTTTTTCTGCTAAAGAAAAATTTGGTGTATTTTGTTGTTCCATACACATTGTAATAATTTTTTTTCTATTTCTGTGAAGATTGTCATTGATATTTTGATAGGAGCTATATTGATTCTGTAGATCCCTTTGGGAAGTATGGACATTTTAACAATATTAACTATTCCAATCCATGAACATGGGATGTCTTTCCATTTATTTGTGTTCTGTTCAACTTCTTTTACTTACATTTTATAGTTTTCAGTGAAGAGTTCTTTCAGCTTCTTTTAAAATTTATTTCTAAGTACTTTTTTTGTATTAATAGTTATATAAATGGGATTGTTTTCTTGATTTCCTTTTAAGATAGTTTATTATTGGCATGTAGAAATGCTACTAATTTTGGTATGTTGATATTGTATCCTACAATTTCACTGAATTTGTTTAAGAGTTCTAATGGTTTCTGGTGGAGTCTTTAGGGTTGTTACAAATACAGTCATGTCATCTGCAAATGAGGACAGTTTGAATTCTTATTTTCCAATTTGGATACCCTTTATTTGTTTCTCTTGACTGATTGCTATGGCTAAGACTTCCAATACTATGTTGAATAGAAGTGGTAAAAATCAGCCTCCCTGTCTTTTTCTAGATCTTAGGGAAAAAACTTTCAACGTTTTCTCATTTAGTATCATGTTAACTGTGGGTTTATCATACATGGTCGTTGTTGTATAGTATGTGCCTTCTAATCCTAAATTGTTGATTTTTTTAAAATCAAGAAGTGATGTTTGATTTCATTTAATGCTTTTTCTGCATTTATTGAAATGATTATATGGTTTTGGCCTTTCATTCTGTTGATGCGATATATGTCACATTTATTGACTTGCATATATTGAACCATATTTGCATCGCTGGGATAAATCCCACTTGACCATTGTAGATAATCTTTTTAATGTGCTGTTAAATTCAGTTTGCAAGTATTTTGTTGAGGAGTTTTGCATCTATGTTCATCAGCGATATTGTGTTCTTTTTGTGTTGTGTTTTCCTCTGATTTTGGTATCAGGGTAATTCTGGCCTTGTATAATGAACTAGGAATTATGTCCTCTCTTTCAATTTTCTTGAGTAGTCTGAGGATAATTTGGTATTAATTCCTCCTTAAATGATTGGTAGATTTCAGCAACAAAAAAAGCCATCAGCTCGTGGGTTTTTCTTTGATGGGAGATGTTTTACAACTTATTCAATTTCCTCACTTTTTATTGATCTACTCAGATTTTCTATTTCTTCATTATTCAATCTTGATATGTTCTATGTGTCCAGAAACTTATCCAGTTACTTATCTATGTTATCCAATTTGTTGGTGTATAATTGTTCACCAACAATTGATCTTTTGTGTTTCTGTGGTATCAGTTGTTATGCCCCATTTTTCATCTATGAATTTATTTATTTGAGTCTTCTCAATTTTTTTCTTAGTCTAGCTCAAGGTTTGTATATTTCATTTATCTTTCTATAAAACCAACTCTTGGTTCCATTGATCTTTTGTATTTTTAAGTCTCTAGCTCATTAATTTCTGCTCTGGTCTTTATTATTTCCTTTCTTCTATGAACTTGGGGTTTATTTTCTTCTGGCTTTTTTTTTTTTTTAGTTCCCTAAGGTACATCATTAGGTTGTTTGTGATCTTTCTTCTTTTTTGATGTAGGAACTTATTGGTATAAACTTCCCACTTAGAACTTCTTCTGCTGTATCTCAAAAGCTCTGGTTTTCGTTTCTGTTTGTCTCAAAAATTATTTATTTATCTATTTATTATATTTATTTTGTTGAGATGGGGGTTCAGTATATTGCCCAGGTTGGTTTTCACTTCCTGGCCTCGAGCAATTCTCTCATTTAGGCTCCTAAAACATTGGTATCACAGGTGTGAGCCACCATGCCCTGTCCTGTCTCAAGAAATTTTTAAATTTTAATTTTTCCACTGAACCATTGATTGTTCACAAGCACGTTATTTAATTTTCATGCACTTGTGAATTTTCTGAATTTGCTCCTGTTGTTGATTTTTGGGTTTATAACATTGTGGTCAGAAAACATATTCAAAATTATTTTGATCTTAAATTTACTAAGGGTTGTTTTGTGGCCTGATGCATGATCTGTTCTGGAGAGTGCTCCACATGCTATTGGGAAAAATGTTTATTCCACAGCTGTTGGGAGGAATGTTCTATAAATCTCTATTAGGCCCATTTGGTCTAAAGTGAGGTTTAGATCTGGTGTTTATTTATTTATTGTCTGGATAATCTGCCCATTAGTGACAGTGGGCTGCTGAAGGTTCCTACTGTTATTGCATTGCAGTCTATCTCTTCATTTAGATCTAAAAAATAATTGTTTTATATTTGGGTGTTCCAGTGTTATATGCATATATATCTACAATTATTATTAACTCTCATTAAATTGACATCTTTATCATTATATAATGACCATCTTTGTGTCTTTTTGCAGTTTTGACTTAAAGTCTATTTTATCTAATGTGAGCATAACTACTCTTTCTCTCGTTTGTTTCCATTTGCATGGAATATCATTTTCGATTCCTTCCCTTTCAGTCTTTGTGTGTCCTTATAGGTAAAGTGGGTTCTCTACAGGTTGCATATAGTTGGATCTTGTTATTTATTAATTGACTTGTGGTGGGGATAGGGAAGGAGGATTAAATAATAGAAATTTATTTTCTTACAATTCTGAAGACTAGAAATCAAAGATCAGGGTATCTTTGGGATTGCTTTCATTCTGAAACCTCTCTCCTTGGTTTGCAGATGGCTGCCTTCTTGCTGTGTCCTCTTATGATTTTTCCTTTGTTGAAAACACCCCTGGTGCCTGGACTTGCTTTTTTTATACGTTGGACCACAATATATCTTTAAAAAATTTTTTGATGGGTACTAGTAGGTGTATATATTTATGGGGTACATGAGATACTTTGGTACAGGCATGCAATGCATAATAATCACATCGTGGTAAATGGGGTATCCGTCATCTCAAGAATTTATCCATTGTGTTACAAATAATTCAATTATACTATTTTAGTTATTTTAAAATGTACAATTAAATTATTATTGACCATAGCTACCTTGTTGTGCTATGAAATACTAGGTCTTATTCATTCTAAGTACTTTTTGAACCCATTAAGCATCCCTACTCTTCTACCCCCCACCCCCTACTACCCGTCTCAGCTTCTAGTAACCATCCTTCTACTCTCTATCTCCATGAGTCCAATTGCTTTTATTTTTATCTCACACAAATAAGTGGAACAAGTGATGTTTGTCTTTTGGTGCCTAGCTTATTTCACTTAACATAATGACCTCTAGTTCCATCCATGTTGTTTAAAATGACGGGATCAGGCTCGGCGCAGTAGCTTATGTCTAAAATCCCAGCACTTTGGGAGGTCAAGGTAGGCAGATTCCTTGAGCCCAAGAGTTCTAGACCTGCCTGGGCAACATGGTAAAGCCTTGTCTCTATAAAAAAAATACAAAAATTGGCCAGGCACGGTGGCTCACACCTGTAATCCCAACACTTTGGGAGGCTGAGGCAGGCAGATCATGAGGTCAAGAGATTGAGACCATCCTGACCAACATGGTGAAATACCATCTCTACTAAAAGTAGAAAAATTATCGGGGCGAGGTGGCATGCGCCTCTAGTCCCAGCTACTCGGGTGGCTGAGGCAGGAGAATCTCTTAAACCCGGAAGGTGGAGGTTTCAGTGAGCCTAGATCGTGCCACTGCTCTCCAGCCTGGTGACAGAGCGAGACTCCATCCCCGCCACAAAAAAAAATCTGGATGTGGTGGTGCATACCTGTAGCCCCAGCAACTAGGGAGACTGAGGTGGGAGGATCCCTTGGGCCCAGGAGGTGGAGGATGCAGTGAGCCATGAGCATGCCACTGTACTCCAGCCTGGGTGACAGCACAAGACCCTGTCTCGAAAAAAAAAAAAAAAAAAAAAAAAGACAGGATCTCATTCATTTTTATGGCTACATAGTCCCCCATTATGTAAAAGTACCACATTTTCTTTTCCTTATCCATTCATCTATTCATCTTTAGATGGATACTTAGGTTGCTTCCAAATCTTGGTTATTGTGAACATTGTTGCAACAAACATAGGAGTACAGATATCTCTTCAATATACTGATATCCTTTTTTGGGGGTGTATACCCAGCAGTGAGATTACTAGATCATATGGTAGCTCTATTTTTAGTTTTTTGAGGAATCTCCAAAAAAGAGTGGTTGTACTAATTAATATTTCCACCAACAGTGTAGAGGGGTTTCCTTTTCACTACATCCTTGCCAGCATTTGTTATTGCCTGTCTTTTGGATAAAAGCCATTTTAACTGGGGTAAGATGATATCTCATTGTGGTTTTGATTCATATTTCTCTGATAACCGATGATGTTGAACAGCTTTTCATATGCCTGTTTGCCATTTGTATGTCTTATTTTGAGAAATAGCTATTCAAGTCTTTTGCCCATTTTAAAATCACATTATTAGAGTTTTTCCTATAGAGTTAGAGCTATTTATGTATTCTGATTACTAACGCCTTATCAGATGGGCAGTTTGCAAATACTTTCTCCCATTCTGTGGGTTGTGTCTTCCCTTTGCTAATAGTTTCTGTTGCTGTGCAGAAGTTTTTTTTTTTTACTTGATATGATCCCATTTATCCATTTCTGCTTGTGTTTGTGGGATATTGCTCAAGAAATTTTTTCCTGGAGAGTTCCCCCAGTGTTTGCTTGTAATAGTTTAGTAGATTGAGGTCTTAGATTTAAGTCTTTAATCCAGTTTGATTTGATTTTTGTATATGGCAAGAGATAGGGGTTTAGTTTCATTCTTCTGCATATGAATATCCAGGTTTCCTAGCACCATTTATTGAAGAGGCTATCTCTTCTCCAATGTATGTTCTTGGCACCTTTGTTGAAAGTATGTTTACTGTAGATATATGAATTTGCTTCTGGATTCTCCATTCTGTTCTGTTGGCCTATGTGTCTATTTTTATGCCAGATGCCAGCACTATGCTGTTTTGGTTACTGTAGCTCTGAGGCATAAGCAATATGATTCCTCTGATTTTGTTCTTTTTGCTTGGGACAGCTTTGACTATTCTGTGTCTCTCATATTTCCATATAAATTTTAGATTTTTTTCTATGTCTGTAAATAATGTCATTGGTATTTTGATAAGGATTGCATTGAATGTATAGATTGCTTTAGGTAGTATGAACATTTTAACAGTATTGATTTTTCTAATCCATGAACATGGAATATCTTTAGATTTTTTGGTGTCCTCCTCAATTTCTTTAATCAGCATTACATCATTTTCATTGTAGAGATTTTTCACTTCTTTGATTGTTAATTCCTAGGTATTTAATTTTATTTGTGGCTATTGTAAATGGGGTTATGTTTTTATTTCTTTTTCAGATTGTTCACTGTTTGCATATAGAATGCTACAGATTTTTATATATTGATTTTGTATCTTGCAATGTACTGAATTTGTTTATAAGTTCTAATATAATCTAATAGTTTTTTGGTATTAGAGCTTATAAACAAAGGTAGAGTCTTTATGTTTTACTGAATATAAGATTATATCATCTGCAAACAAGTATAATTTGACTTTTTCCTTTCTAATTTGGATGCCCTTTATTTCTTTCTTTTGCTCAATTGCTCTAGCTCAGGCTTCCAGTACTATGTTGAAAAATGCCACTGTGTATGTTTTAAATGAAGAATTTAATCCATCTCGTTTAATGTTATTATTTTTTAACTTTTATTATTTATTTATTTACTTAAGAGGCAGACTCTCATTCTGTCATGCAGACTGCAGTGCAGTGGTATAATCCTGGCTCACTACAGTCTTGATCTTTCAGGCTCAAGTGATCTTCCTATGACAGCTTCCCAAGTAGCTGGGACTACAGGTACACAACATCAGGCCTGGGTAATTTTTTAATTTTTTGTACAGACAGGGCCTTTCTATGTTGCCCAGGCCATTCTCAAACTCCTGGGCTCAAGCAATCCTCCTGCCTTAACCTCCCAAACTTTTGGGATTACAGGCATGAGCCACCATGCCTGCTCAAGATGATTATTGATATATCACAACTTACTCTTGCCATTTTGTTGTTTTCTAGATCCTTTTAAAAAATTATTATTTATATATTTATTTTTGAGATGGGGTCTCTGTTGCCCAGGCTGGAGGGCAATGACATGATCTCAGCTCACTGTGATTTCTGCCTCCTGAGCTCAAGCAATTCTCCTGCCTCAGCCTCCTGAGTAGCTGGGACTACAGGTGTGCACCATCGTACTCTGCTAATATTTATATTTTTTTAAGAGACAGGGTTTTGCCATGTTGCCCAGGCTGGTCTCAAACCCCTAAGCTCAAGTGATCCACCCATCTTGGTCTTCCAAAGTGCTGAGATTACAGATGTGAGCCACAGCTTAACTTTGGTTGGATACAAATACTCCATCTTTTCCTCTCCCTACAATTTATATTTTCGTTGCCTCAATTTAGATATTTTTGTATTGTAACTTTATTAACAACTCATTGTAGATATAATTATTGTTGGCCATTTTGACTTTTAATGTTCATACTGAAGATTTCAAAATTATATAGTTATACAGTTATGTAATATTCTAAACTTATTATGAATTTACCTCTTCCAATGAAGTTTATACTTTTTTCTTATGTTTTCATGTTATTAGTTATTATCTTTTCATTTCTGCTCAAAGCACTCCTTTAAGCATTTTTTGTAAGGTCAGTCTTGTGGTGACAAATTCCCTCAGCTTTTGCTTGTCTGAGAAAGAATTTATTTCTTCTTCATTTCGAAAGGATGGTTTGCTGGGCATAGTATTCCTGGTGAAAGCAATTTTTCTTTTATGACTTTGAATATAACATTACATACATTGCATTCTCTTTTAGCCTGCAGTTTCTGCTAAGAAATCTGCTGATAGTCTAATGGGGCTTCCCTTATATGTTGATATTTTTCTCTTGCTGCTTTTAGAAATCTTTCTTTGTCTTTGACTTTTGACAGATTATAATGTGCCTCAGAGAAGACCCCTTTGAGTTGAATCTATATGAAATTCTCTGAGTTTAATGGAACTGGATGTCCACAACTCTCCCAATACTTGGGAGGTTTTCAGCTATTATTTTGTTTAAAAATTTTTTTCTGTGACTTTCTCTCTTCCCTGTCTTTATCTCTCTTATTGTAAATATTTGTTTATTTAATTGCATCCCATAAATTCTCTAGGCCTTCTTGGTTCTTTTCCATTCTTCTCTCCCCATGTTTCCTCTGACTATGTTATTTCAAAAGAGATGTCTTCAAGTTCAGAAATGTTCTTCTGTTTGATGTAGTCTGAGGTTGAAGCTCTCTGTTATATTTTTATCTCATTCACTGAATTCTTCAGTTCTAGGATTTCTGTGTGGTTCTTTTTATGATATTTGTCTCTTGTTGAATTTCTCTTTCAGGCCATCAGAAAGTTTCCTTAGAATTGTTATTTGAATTCCTTTTTAGGCAATCTATCTGTTTCCATTTCTTTAGGGCCAGTTACTAGAGCATTATTGTGCTCCTTTGGTGATGTTAAGTTTCCTTGCTTTTTCATGTTTCTTGTGCTCCTGTGTTGATATATGTGCATCTGGTAAAATAGTTGCCTCTTCCAATTTTATAGAGTGGCATTTGTATTTTATAGACAGACTTTCACCTACAGATGTGTCTTAGGGTGTCAGTTGGGTAGGATGTGTATTGGCTTTGGTTCTGGGTGGGCACAGTAGGGGTCTCCATGCAGTTTCTTCAGCTGTAGTCAACTTTGGTAATGCTTCTGAGTGCCTTGGTGGCCTAGGCTGCAGGAGTTTGTGTGCTTAGGCTGCCACATTGGGGTGGGTCTCCTCTGGGAGCAACATGCCTGCCTGGTGAGTGAGGGGTTGGTCCGTCAACTCAGGGTGGAGTCTTTCTGGGAGAACACAACTTGGCTGGTGAGTGGACTGGTGGCATGTGAGGAGCGGTCTGCTGATTTGTGGTGGAACTTCCTTAGCAGCAGCATGCCTGCCTGATGAGTGTGCTGGCAGTATGTGTGGATAGGTTTGCTGACTTATAGTAGCTCTCCCTTAGAAGTGGAGTACCTGGGTGGCGACTGTGGGCCTGACTCACAGCTTGAGGCAGGACCCCTTTGGAATCAACATGCCTAGACTGTGAGCTTGCCAGTGACACACAGAGGCCATTTTATCAGCTCTGGACAGGACTTCTATAGAAGCAGCATGCCCAGCTGGTGATCATGCCAGGGTACATGGTGACCACTTTGCTGACTCAGAGGAGGGCCTCCCTGTAAGCAGTGCACTTTTATGGTGAGCACTCTGCTGGCGCATGGGGGCTGATTTGCCAGCTCAGGGTGGGCCTCCCTGGATGCAGCATGCTTGGCTGGTGAGTGTGCAGATGGTCTGTGGGGGCCTGGTTCACTGGCTTGTGGCAGGACACCCCTGAATTGGTGTATCTGGCTGGTGAGTGCATTGGGATATGCAAGGACCAGTCCACTGGCTCGATGCAGGGCTCTCTTGGAAGTAGTATGCCTGACCGGTGATTGTGTTGACTGTGCATATGGCTGATCCAGAGTAGGTTTCTTTGCTGGGTAGGATCATCTATTACTTTGGGGGCAGTAAGCTGCATGGGCTCTGGGGCCAGGTTGCTGGACCTAGGTTCTAAGAGGCTGGAGTCAGGATGCTACAGTCACTAGGATGTGAAAGGCAGAGATTGCCTCCTAGGCAACTTGTTCCCAGGGTTTGGGGATCTGTAGCAATGGGGGAATGGTGCACTTCTTTACGTGAAGGTGGTGTATGGCATTTTAGTCTCAGAGATGAAAAGATGCAGCTTCTGGAGCAACGTGCACTCTATCTGTTGTTCTGGTTTCAAGGTGGGTACTATATAGCTGCAGATTGGGTTGTGAGGGTCAGAGTGCACACAATGTGGGCTTCTTTTCTGGGGGCAGTGCATCTATATGAATACCAGGCCCCTCCCCAAACTGGGCTCAAGGACTGTGAGGACTGAAGATTTCTCTGGAAGCAAAGACTGCAGGTGTTCATCACATTAATGGGGGGTGCTACAGGCCTCCTACATACCTTTATCCAGCAAGTGCCTTCTTGTTCCTAGATAATTCCAGCTGAGATCATGTGGTGGAGGCAGGATGTTTCTGTCTCTTCCGTATGTGGTCCTCCCTAAAGGTCTCCTTGCTCCACAGGTTTTCTCTCTTCCCTGCTGTACTGCAGTGCTCTCCCTCAAACACCCCAGCCCAGTGTAATTTGCATTCATTGCTTAGGTCCTTTTTTGTAGGGTGTACCAGCATTATGCTCCTTTAGTCAGCTATCCTGCTCTGCCTACTGGTGCTTTTTTAATTTTTTTGATTTTTGGATTGAAAACAAAATTTTAATTATTTCAGTAATTAAACACCTAGAATATATCTTCTTTTTCTTTCTTTTTTTTGGTAACTGTTTTACTGAGATATAATTCATAGACCATGAGATTCATCCCCTTAAAGTATACAATTAATTGACTTTTAGCATATTTACAGATCTGTGCAACATTTCCGCTACTTGATTTCAAAACATTTTCATCACCTCAAAAAAGAAACCAAATCCATTACAGTCACTCTCTGTATCCCCTTCAGCTCTGTCCCTGGCAACCACTAATCCACTTTCTATCCCTATATAGAATTGCTTGTTCTGGAAATTTCATGTAAATGGAATGGTACAATATGCAGCTTTTCACGTCTGACTTCTTTCACTTAGCATAATGTTTTCAAGGTTCAGCCATGTTGTATCCTATATCAGTACTTCATTTCTTTTAATGGAAGAAAAATATTCCATTTTGTGGATATACTACATTTTGTTTATCCATTTATCAATACATAGACATTTGGGTTGTTTTCACCTTTTGATCATCATAAATAATAATGCTATGTATATTCATTTAAGAGTTTTGTGTAGACATATGTTTTCAATTGTAGGAGTAGAATTGCTGGATTATATGGAAACTCTATATTTAACCATTTGAGGAACTGCCAAACTATTTTCCAAAGCAACTGCACCATTTTATATTCCAGCAATGAATGAGAGTTCCAATGTGTCTACATCTAATGAAGAGAAACTCTGTTCACTGGTCTACTTGTTGCCTAACTTCTCTACCTCTCAAAAGTATCCCCAACTAGGCATGACTCAGCCTCATTGTGTGTTTAGATATTTACAAAAAGGTGATTTTTTCCTTTTAGGTTTGCAAAGTTTGTTTCTTCACAAACATTTTTTCCTGTGCTCTCTGCTCCTTCTTTTAATCACTTTAATCACTAAAAGACTGGTCTATAGAATGCCTTTATACTTTCCATTTATTCAACATTCCCCCTGAGGCTTTCTTTTAAGGAATCCCGTTTCATCCTGCTTGACTACTTCACAATGAAATCCCAGGATCCTGAATAGAATCTTTCATGAGGTTGTACATTTTGCTGAAACTAATCCTATCTCATACCTCTCTTTCCTTCACTTTTCCACTGTGCCTTCAAGAACTTACATCTTATGCCCCTTCTATGCAATTTGTGCTCTGTAATCTCCGTTGATCTTTTTGTTCATTGTATCTTGATGGTCGCCTAAGACCACAGCTTTTTCTGCCACGCTTTTGGATGGCGGCTGTTTTTTCTCAAATATTCCACATGACTAAACCTGGAGGTTGGATAGGTATCCTCTTCAGTCCACACTATCTCTTCTAGACCATTTACTTTCATCATTCCTAACACTCCTAGGCTTTAGCCTAGGCATAACATCTGCCTCCCCTCCTCTTTCAATCATCTACATCCCCACTGCCAGGTACTACACAGCTGTTTGCTGTCCTTCATAATAAGTTTTCTCAAATTTGTTCATACTCACTGTCACAATTTTCTCTCCTCTCATTCTCTCTTGAACCCATAGCAATCAAGCTTTCATCTCCATTATTCCACTGAAAGAGGTGTTACTAGAATCACCTGTGTGTTCCATGTTGTCAAATTCAGTGGTCAACTTTCAGTCTTTATCTTATTGGGCATATTGGAAGCCCTCATTCCTTCCTGCTTGACTGTCTTCATATGACCTGTAGGTCACCACTCTTTCCAGGTTCCCTTACTTCCTCACTGGTCACTTCTTCTCATCTCCTTTGCTAGATCTTTCTCATGTTTCTACTCTTTAAGGTTAGGCTGCTCTGTGTCTCAGTCATTAGCTCTGATTTTTTCTCTATCTATACTCATGTCTCTGGTGATTTGTTCAATCCCATGGCTTCGAATACAGATCTGTGTATTGAGGACTCCCAAATTTACATCTCCAGCCTGGTTCTCATGCATATATATCCACCTATGTACTTGACATTTCCACCCATATGTCTAATAGACTTCTTACATTTGACCTGTCCAAAATGGAATTTTCTCTCTTCAAAACTGTTTCCTCAAAACCTGGGATCATGTTTTACAATTTATACTGCTACAACACCCATCCAAAGTACTGCATTTTCATTCCTGGATCATTGTCTTCTAATTTCCCCATTCTTTCTCCTCTTGCCCCTACACAGTCTATTCTATATTCAGCGAAGTGAGCAATCCTTTTGAAATATGTCACTCCCAGCCCAGCTAACATGGTGAAACCTCGTCTCTACTAAAAATACAAAAATTAGCCAAGCATGGTGGCACACGCCTGTAATCCCAGATACTTGGGAGGCTGAGGCAGGAGAATTGCCTGAGCCTGGGAGGCAGAGGTCGCAGTGGGCCTAGATCGTGTCACTACAATCCAGCCTGGCAGACAGATCAAGACCTGTGACACACACACACAAATACAGACACACACACACACACACACACACAATTAGCTGGGCATGATGGCATGTTCCTGTAGTACCAGCTACCAGGAAGGCTGAGATGGGAGGATTATTTGAACCCGTGAGGCAGAGGTTGCAGTGAGCCGAGATTGTGTCACTGTACTTCAGCTTGGGCAACAGAGTGAGATCTTGTCCAAAAAAAAAACAAAAATAAAAAACCAAAAACAAAACAACAACAACAACAAAAAACAGAAAAGAAAAGAAAAGAAACATGTTACTCCTCCATTAAAAACCTTACAATGACTTTCCCTTTGTAGAGACAAAAAAGTCCAAGTCCTTGCCCTAATCTAACGGGGTTCAAAGGCTGAGTGGCCCTGTCACTACCTGTTTTTCTTCATGCTCATTCTATTCCTGCCATGCTTGCCTCTTGGCTCTATTGTGAGCACCAGACTCTATCCTGCCTTGGAGGTCCTTGCACTTGCTCTTCCATCAGGTATCCATATGGTTCACTTTCTTAATTCTTTTTTTTTTTTCTTTTAAGATGGAGTTTTGCTCTTGTCACCCAGGCTGGAGTGCAGTGGTGCGATCTCAGCTCACTGCAACCTCCGTCTCATGGGTTCAAGCAATTCTCCTGCCTCAGCCTCCTGAAGTAGCTGGGATTACAGTCACCTGCCACCACACCCAGCTAATTTTTTTGTATTTTTAGTTGAGATGGGGTTTCACCCTGTTGGCCAGGCTGGTCTTGAACTCCTGACCTCAGGTGATCCACCTGCCTTGGCCTCCCAAAGTGCTGGGATTACAGGCGGGAGCCACTGCGCCTAGCCACTTTCTTAATTCTTTCAGGCCTCTTTGCTGAAATGTTATCATTTTAGAGATACTTTCCTGGAAACCCAACCTAAACAGTAGCTTATCCATTCTGTTCACTTAATTTGTTTTACTATTTACTTCATAAAGCTTACCACCTGACGTTTATTTATTTTTTATTGTTTATTATCTGTCTCCTCCAGCTAGAATAAAAGCACCATGAATGCAGGAATTTTGCCAACTTCTGGCACAGAGATGGCTTTCAAAATCTATTTGGTGAATGAATGAATGAATTGCATTTTCTTCCTAAATTTCACAATTGTGAGTTCTTATGTACTTATTGATTTAACAGATATTTATAAACATTCTCCTTATTTCATATACAGAATAGTCAAACTTGAATTTCCAGTTATAAATTCCATTACTTGGGAGTTGAAATTTTCTCAGGTAAATAGAAAACAGTAATTACTAGTAATCTAGAGCTCTTTATCATACTCTTGTGACAGTATCATAACATACATTAAAAAAATTGATGAAGTGGCTTATTTGAGTCCCACTTCCATTATTCTATAGTTTTAAAATTGTGTAAATTGTGTCATGCCCGAGGCTTGAAAGCCCTTTAAAAAATGCACAATAACCTCTGGTGAAATAATCTCCAGTGTAGTGAGCTCACTCTCGAAATGATTCATTTTATCCCTTCTTCAGACTGCGGTAGCCCTTATGAAATACGTTTCATATGAGTCCAGGTTTGGTGAAAAATGGCTCCCTGCAACTTTTACCTGTTGATCCTAGTCAACTGCTTCCCCTTACTTCCCTCCACATACTATGACAACTAATCAAATATAATATTTTAAGATCATTTACCATGGTTGCTTTAAATCCTTGTCTTCCTTTTAAATTGTAGATACTCTACACTCTATAGCTCAGTGTCAATTACTGTCTTAATCATAACTTTTTTTTCCTGAGAGCTTATACTAAAGGACACTCATCTGGGGTTACAGCATTAAGTGTCTCTTGAGATATTGCAATACAACACTGAAAAAACCTTAACTTGCTCCCTCTCCATTATTAATAGGCTCCTTCTTAATACAGGTCATGGATTATATCCAGGGATAAGAAGGTTGGAGAACACCTGGTCTACCTATGTTTTTCTATCTTATTGATTAATAAGTGTGTTGTCTTTCTAGCATACGGATACATTAGCCTTGCTGAAACTGAGAGATAACATCAGCAATTAGAATTTGATGTAAAATAATTATTTGTCTGGCCCATGACTACAGCTATTACATTTCATAGAATTTTAGGGCTAGGTAACATCTTAAAGATAAGTTAATCTAATCCACATATTTCACATATGTGAGTAACCTCAAGGAAGTCATTCCGGTTAAGCTGCTCTTTCATGCTTTTTTTGCTGTTGTTACTCAATTCTGTGCCCTTTGCTTACCAGCAAGAGTGCATTCATATTACTTTCTAGTGATTAGAGGTGAACATAAGACATAAAGTCATCTGGACTAAGTCCCTAATTTACAGATGATGAGATCTGAAAAGATTAAATGATTTGCCCAAATTCAAAAGGTTTTGTCCAAAACCTGGCCTGGCCCCAGGTTTCCTACTGGATTTGTATTCTAGTACACTTTCTATTACTCTGGGGTTTAGATTAAAGTCTCAAATTATTGAAAAATATAATTACCAATAATCTGGAATCTTCCATTCTATTTCTTGAAAAGTGACATGGAATACTTTTAAAAAGATTTGACAGAGTTTTTCTTTGAGCCAACTTTTACCTTTTAAACGTGTTTTGAATTTTAAATATACATAAAATAGAAAGGATAGTATAATAAATGCTCATATGACAGATTCAGTAATCATAATTTTATCTCACTTATTATCTCCTCTGTCCCTTTTTTCTTTATTTTTTACTGAAATATTTTAAATCCAAAACATTGTGTTATTCTACTGTGACATATTTCAGTAAGCTAAAAAGTAGACTCAAAAAATTGTGAAACTATCATCACCCGTAATGAACAATTCCTTGCTATAATGTAATACATTCAATGCTTACGCTTTCTTGAATGTCTCAAAAATAACTTTTTACTTCTGTTTTTTTCAATTAAGGAACCCACACAAGGTCCACATACTGCATTTTGTTACATCTCTTTTAATCTAGAGCTGTTCTATATCAATGTTGTTGACTTATTGAAAAAAATTGGGTTACTTATTCTGTAGAATGTCACAAACTCTGGATCAATCTATATGTTTCCTCTTGGTTACATTTAACTTGTTACTCCAACCCTTATATCCCCAATTATCCCTGATAATTGAAGGAGTTAGCATTGAATGTTAGATGAGATTCAGGTTCAACTTATTGGCACACACTTGTGGTGCTGTGTGCTTCATTAAATGTACATAGTGTTACTGTCCAGTCATTCTACTTTTGTGATGCTAACAGGATACAATTTCCTAACAGTTTGTCATGTAGTAATTTCATCTACTGATAAAAGCTGCCTGTATCATTTTGTCAGGAAATGCAAAGTGACAATTTTCTAATTTTCACTTTCTTTTCACTTTTATTAACTGGCATTTTTCTGTAGAGAACTTTTCACTGTCAACTAGGACTATTCAGTCACTCTGCAGTACAGAAAATGCAGGATGAATGCTTAATTCTTTTCTTTCTACTGCCAACTTTTAAGGTAAGGAAATGTTTAAATACTTATAATGGTGACCAACTAAATTTGTGTGTGTGTGTTTTGCTTTTTAGTGATGAAATGAACTGATGGATTACAACAAATTAATTGCAACCATTATTCTTTTCATTATTCTCATATTTGGCCAGTGGATTCCTCCTGCATATTTATTTGCTCCTATGGCCTTTGGACATGTCCTGCCAGCTTTTTATTTTATTTTTTTTTTTAAGAATGGAGTCTTGCGCTGTTGCCCAGACTGGAGTGCATTGGTGTAATCATAGCTCACTGTAACCTTGAACTCTTGAGTTCAAGTAATCCTCCCACCTCAGCCTCCTGAGCAGCTATGACTACCAGCACATGCCACCATGTATGACTATTTTAATTTTTGTAGAGACATGGTTTCACCATGTTGCTCAGTCTAGTTTCGAACCTCTGGCCTCAAGCAATCCTCCTGCCCCAGCCTCCCAAAGCATTAAGATTATAGGCATGAACAACCATACTCTGCGTCCCATTAGTCGTTGATTACCCTCCTTGCTTTCTGGTACAACAATTTGTCACAGACCCATTTCATGTGTTTTCTGCCCCAAATCTGGAATCAGAATTCTGCCATAGAACTCTGGTTGCTTTTTGTGGGAAATGCTAATCAGAGACCAAAATGTGGGCAATAGGAGCAATCTTGTTTTTGGGTGGTCATTGTCCTCCAGATTTTTGCAATTATAGCGCTAAGGAACATAATGTTGAAAAGAAAAGCAAAATCTGGAAATAATACTGATATTTCCAATCAAAATTTGACATTATAGAATTTTCATTTAACTTAACTTGAAACTCTTTTCTCTTATACTAACAATTTTGGTTCTTAACAACATTGACAACATAACCTATTTGATTTATCTTCATGCACAGATGTATGTATGTATTTGTTTGTATACAAACTGGTTTCGAATTAATAATATTAATATTGCTAGTAGTTTCTTAATTAAGTTTGAGATTCATCTTAAGCTCTGTTTATAATTGGAACTCTTTCTACTTAAGATGTACACTCGAAATACTCAAAAGTCATTTCAAACAAATCTATTGTCTGTATATAATATAATTAATTTGATATATTAATAGGTTCAACTATTTTCATTTGTTTTTAGTTTAGCAAACTGTGGTCTCCAAAACAGTTGCTTCAGTATCACCTGAAAACTTGTTAAAAGTATAAATTTTCAGGTCCTCGATTTTCTTCTAGATCAGAAACTTTAGGAATCAGTTCCTAAAGACAATTTTTATGTACACTAAAGTTTGAGAACCACTGATCTAGTAATCCATTTTTTATTAGTTTTTCTTTTTACAAATAAAACACATTCATGTATATATTAATAATCACTTTTCTTACAAGTGGTATCATGCTATGTATACTGCTCTGCATCTTGCAGATTGGAAAATATTGCATGTTGCATCTTGGAAAATCTTGCATCTTGCCATTGGAAAAATATATTTTGTATAAATAATTTTGTACTTTTAACCAGAATATTTTGGAGTAGATTCCTAGAAGTCAGATTGCTATACAGATTGCTTGTACATTTTTTCCTCTAGACATTATCAAATTTCTTTGCCTAACAGTTGTACCACTTTGCATTCCCATCAGTTCTACAACCTTGCTGATAGAGTATGTTATCAGATTTTTGGATGTTTGCCAATCTGATAGATGAGAAATTGTAGCTTGCTGCACTTTTTACTTGCATTTCCCTTGGTGAGAGTGAAGTTGAGCATTAGTTCATGCATTTAGTGCCATTTCTTCTTTGAACTGCCTGCTTATATATTTTGCCATTTTTCTATCAGATTTTAGTTTTTTCTCAATTTGTAAGAAATCTTGGTATATTAAGAATATTAGCCATTTAATTGCAAATACATTTTTTTCAGTTCATCATTCGTCTTTTGACTTTGCTGAGTCAAAGACTAAGCCTTCACATCCAACCCATTTTTATTCTAATTGTTACTTTTGGTCTGGTGCTGTCGCTTACGCCTGTAATCCAAGCACTTTGGGAGGCTGAGGTAGGTGGATCAGTTGAGCTCAGGAGTTCAAGACCAGCCTGGCCAGCATGACTAAACCCTATCTCTACAAAATATACAAAAATTAGCTGGGCATGGTGGTGCATACCGGTAATCCCAGCTACTCAGGAGGCTGAGGCAGGAGAATCACTTGAGCCCAGGAGGTGGAGGTTGTAGTGAGCCAAGACTGTGCCACTGCACTCCAGTCTGGGTGACAGGGAGACACCTTGTCTCAAAACAAAACAAAAAAAATTGTAATAATGCTTTTAATCTTCTCATTTTTTAGATATGGTCTGTTGATTTCTATGAGAATCAACACTTAAAATAACTACCTACTGCTTTCTCTTTTTCCCCTACCACTCAATTTTATTAAGTACGTTTGTTACAGGAAAGGGGTCCCGATTTGGACCCCAGGAGAGGGTTCTTGGATCTCGTGCAAGAAAGAATTCAGGGCAAGTTTATTAGGAAAGTAAAGGAATAAAAGAATGGCTACTCCATAGGCAGAGTAACCCTGGAGGGTTGCTGGTTGCCCTTTTTTATGGTTATTTCTTGATGATATGCTGAACAAGGAGTGGGTTATTCATGTCTCCCCTTTTTAGACCATATAGGGTAACTTCCTGATGTTGCCACTGGATTGGTAAACTGTCATGATGCTGGTGGGAGTGTAGCAGTGAGAATGACTTTCTCTCGTGGCCATCTTGGTTTTGGTGAGTTTTAGCTGACTTCTTTACTGCCTGTTTATCAGCAAGTTCTTCATAACCTGTATCTTGTGCCAACCTCCTATTTCATCCTGTGACTTAGAATGCCTTAACCATCTGGGAATGCAGCCCACGTGTCTTAACCTTGTTTTATCCAGCCTCTAATCAAGATGAAGTTGCTCTGGTTCAAACAATTCTGACAGTTTTGCCTTCATTTTAATCTTTGTATTCTTAAGTATACTCAAAATACTATTTGGTTTATCACCTTCAAGTGATATCCTTAGTTCATATGTTTTTTTTTTTTTTTCACCAAGTATCTTAAAAGATATAGGTGGGAAGCTAACATCTGATATCTACTCTACTTTTCATGTGCCCTTTTTCTTCCCTTCTCCATTTTCCTTACTATTCTCTATTTTCCATTACTTACTATTCTCCATCTTCCATTCTCCATTTCTTTACTATTCTCCATTTTCGATTATTTACTATTCTCCATCTTCTATTCTGCATTTTCCTTACTATTCTCCATTTTTCATTACTATTCTCCATCTTCCGTTCTCCATTTTCCTTACTCTGCACTTGTGGCATCTGTTTGTGTATTTCTTTAAGTATAGTTCTGATTTCTCATTGTTTGCTCTTTTACCCTCCGAATTCTTCTTGGCATCTGTTAATTCTTATTTTCTTTTCTTCTATAAACTTGTGGCACAACTCTAAGGAATGCTACAATTTTTTCTAATTCTGTAAGTCAGAATAACTTTTTTTGGAGGTACTGTGCACCTAGCCAATATCACATTCAATTTAAGTTAATTTTTGTGTCTTTTTTTCTCTCATCCTTTTCTCAAATCAGGGTCCAGAAATTGATTAGGGCTATAAGGTGGGGAAGGGGTCTGGTCTGTGCCTGTGGTGGTTGACATCTTTATTCTGGCTCTTCTGGCCACATGATACTGCTGTTAAGAGTTGGGTCAATTTAGTCACTTAGCTTTTTGTGACCTTTGAAGTGTTTCTCAGAGAACTTTACTGTATTGACTGAAGATTCTTACTAAAAGCTTTGTGTCTTACTGAAGTAGTGAGGCCTCTCTCAGCATTTGGGATACTTCATTCTACAATCCTTGTTCCTCTGCCTCACATTCAGGGTGGCGGAGGGATTAAATCCGTACCTTTTTCTCAGATTCAGCCATTTTCAACTTTTGCCCCAAGCATCTTTTCTTCACTATCTCTTTACCACATTTAGTCCTTCTCTGAGAATAGCAGCTTCATAACGTTCAGTGAAACAGAAATACATTTTTTTTCTTTTATATATATCTTTAGACCTTAAGAATCACATATTTTCTTCTCTTTCATAGATAGGGGATTGGAACTTGGAAAAAGAGATATGCTTCCCTAACACACTCTGTGATGTACATTTGTCATTTATTTATGCTTAACATCTTAGGACATAACAATTGGCGAAACTATCTGTTGAGGATTATATTTGAGTGAAAGGGTCAATAAATGTCATAATTATTATCTAATGTTATTAACAGAAGTTATTTATTTTGCTGCTTTTTTGCTTGTGATGCTTTGTCAGTTAGGTTCTCCAAGAAGCAGATACCAAGATAAGATGGGAGATTTATTGGAGGAAATGACTTAAAGGATAAACGAGGAGGGAGCCTTCATATTGCAATGCTGGCCTTAACACATGCAAAAGATGAAGGCGAGGGAAACATTGGAGAGGAGGAGATCCAAGTCATAGTGCAGATGTGAAAAAGTCTTGGCTGGCCCAATGGGAACAGCCAAGCAAACGCTGCCCATTAGAGGAAGCTCGTATGAGGCAATGATCCATTAGAGGATGCTCATATGAGGCAATGATGGCTTTGTTCTAGTATCTCTGTTATGCATGGTCATTGGCTGGGAGCAGCCCAAGGGCAGTGTGGATCATGTGAATAACGTGGTGCTTATCAATAATGTGGGCCAGTTGAAGGCTGTTTATTTATTATGTTTCCTTGCAGCAGGGTCTCTTGAAGGAACATCTGAGTAGGTCATCTTCCATGACTGCCACTGATGTCTACTTGCTAGTTTTAGCCAGTTTTATAAAAACTATTTTTATTGTAAAATTATTTTATATTAAAGCAGTTTTAACAGTCTTCTTCATATGGGGAAGAATTCCAACAGAGATGAAATAATGGACAACTTTTTGTTGTTGAATATTCCTAAAATGTTTACTAAGACTTTAAATATTATTTTAATGAGAGAACATGAAAGAAGGGGAAAATGTTGTGTATCATTCTTTAGAATTCCAATAATCACAGTCAGCCTAAGTGTACCACTAGATAATTCTGTTTCTTTAGTCTTTGTCATGTTTTTTAAAGGCAAAGTACTCATCACTGACTGAAAAGTCCAAAATTGTAACTGGATATACCTGTTTCGGATCAGTCCTTTTGACCCCCCACTTTTTTTTGGATCTACAACCAACTTGTTTTCAACTTAATCAACTGATTTCAAAAGGATCGGAAAAAACCCTAGCCTGAAAATCAGGTAATCTGTGGTCTAATTCTGCTTTGTTGCAATGTAGCTATGTGACCTTGCAGAAATTACTTCACCTTCTTGGGTTCAGTTTCCACATCTGTGAAATGAATTTATACGATTCGATAATCTCTAGGCTTCATGTAGTCTAAAAACACTATAGTTGGAGTAGGAGGTTATGCATAAAGTTTCTGTATTTCTTATCAAAAACTAAAATAAAGACATGGAGGCCATGTTTAGGAAATATGTGTGGAGCATATATTCTGGAAAATGGTATAAACATTTAAAACAATTTTCTATGCTGAAGGATAGGTTAATTTCTATGAGATAAACTTTAATAAGAATAGGGTGAGTATTTTTTTTAAATAAGCCTTTTATTTTAAAACAATTTTAGAGTTACAGTACTTTAAAATATTTTTAGATTTATAGCATTATTGCAAAGACAGTGCAGATAGTGCAAGATAGTTTTGCTTTGCACTTAGGTTTAAAAATATTAATGGTAATCATTATAGGGCGGATGGTTTGGTGGTGGAAGCGGGCAGAGATGGGGTAGAGGGGCAGACTATGGAGAGACTGGAATTAGTACTTTATGTGAAAAGGCATTAGGCATATTATTTGATGTGATCCTGAAATTATGTGACTATAAAAAAATTACAGTGAATGTGTACACTTTATAGAGACTCACAAGTTAGAATAACAGAAGCAACAATCATATTATATTCTATACCTGCACCTCATCTGGAGTTATATTTTTGATGCTTACTTGATATTTTTAGCCAGTTTTATAAAAACTATTTTTATTGACAATTTATTTTATATTAAATTATTTTAAGTCTTCTTCATATGGGGAAAAATTCCAATAGAGATGAAATAATGGACAACTTTTGTTGTTGAATATTCCTAAAATTCAAGAATTTAAATACTATTTTAATTACAGAATGTGAAAGAAAGGAAAAAATGTCCTGTTTTTGGCTTAAGGAACTGTGTTTCAAAAGGAACATCGAAATGTTTGTAGATCTGAACAAGAGGCACCAGAAAGATGAAAGATTTAGAAATGTTTATATACGAGAAAAGAATGAACGTGCTGGTGAGGTTTAGCATGAGTAAGATAAGATTTAGCAGGGATAGGCAATCAATTACTTAAAAAGTTTTTTTGTTTATAATTTTTTAATTAAAAATTTTTAATTGACACATGATAATTATACATATTTATGGGGTACATAGTGACATGGCAATACATATATAGCGATCAGATTAGGATAATTAGCATATCCATCATCTTAAGAATTTAGCATTTCTTTCTGTTGAGATCATATCTTCCTTCTAGCTATTTGAAATATATATTATTAACTATAGTCATCCTACAGAGCTATAGAACACTACAACTTAATCCTCCTATATAGCTGTAATTTTGTATCTTTTAACAAATTTTTTCCTATGCCCCATTACCTTTTAAATTAAATTTATTTTAATAATTAGGTAACCTACTCATGTAATTAAAAAACCAAAATGATATGAAAAGGTCTATGGTGCTTCTACTCCTGTCACTACTCCTCTGTTCTCCCATCTTGTTTGGTATGGATCTTTTGAATCCTTCTAAGAGTTTCTTTAGGCAATTAAAAGCAAATACATATACGCAAAAGGAATCATACTATATATGTTATTTTGTACCTTTTTAAAAATTTCACAGTATATGTTGGACATCTTTCCATATATGTAAAAGAAGCTGCCTTGGTTTGTTTTAAACAGCTGTATAGAATTCCATTCTGTGAAAGCATCATTGTTTCTTTGACCAGTCCCAAAGATGAATTATTGCGTCACTGCCCATATTCTACTTTTACAATGTCATTCATGAAAAACAAGAAAAACAAATAGCAATGCTTATTTTTCATCTCGAATGCCTGTAGGCGTATCTATAGCATAAATTCTCAGGAGTGAGACTCCTGGATCAAAACTTAACTCTGTGTTTTTATTTTGAAAGACATCGCCTAATTGCTCTGCACAGGAATGGTCCTAATTTACATATCCAAGAGCAATGTATGTGAACCTACGTTTCCACAGCCTCACCCACAGAATGTGTGCTCAAACTTTTGGATTTTTACCCATCTACTAGGTGAGAAATGGTATTGATGCAGTTACAATTTTCACACGTCTCATTATGAATGAAGTAGAATATCTTTTTATATGTTGAAGAGCCTTGTTTCTCCTGTGAACTTTGTTCATACTCTTTGTATAATTTCCAGTTGGATGGTGTAGTAGTTGTAGTTGGCATTGCCAACTGCAAGTTCCTCTTGGCAGCCACCTCTACAAGCTGAAAGCTGGTTGTATGAATGCTGGTACCTCTTTGCCTGTGGGCCTTTTTCCCCCAGACATGGTGGCATGCACAGCAAGTGTGTAGGAAAAGCCAGAGTGCCAGAAAGTTAATGTCTTGGAAGCATCTATATTCCAATGTTAAGCAAGGATTTGGTAGATGAAAAGCACAGTTTCCTTTCCCCTTGATGGGAATAACTCTTAGTTATGTCTGACACTGTCTTCCAGAGTTTCCCAGCAAAATTGAGCTCCAGTTGCCCAGATGGGTGACCAGCGGGAACATTCATACTTTATTCCTTCCCTGCTCTGTCTACTTTACTACTCCATTCCTAGAACTTAATAATTTGATGATTTTTAACTTCCAGTATAAACTCTTTTACAAGAAGTCTTGCCTCAGGATCAGTTTCTAGAAGTGCCAAGCCAAGCCAGGTTGTTAGGCCTACATTTGAGCGCTGTGCAAAGTGTAGTCTGCCCGTGGTGCTGGCTTGTGAGCTGTTTGTTACCAGTCTGTAATAAATTCAGAAATTGGGGTGAAAAGCTTAGAAACTTTTACGGCAATTTGATGTTGCCATCATATTTAAGCATGTGATTTTGTGTTTTACAGACATATGCATTGATTTGTAATGAACTGGAGAAAAATGAAACAAAAATTACTGGCCCTCATCTCTAATAGTTGGTGAGGCACTGCTTTAAATGACCACACTAAGAAAAATGGGTAGGAGTACAACTAGGAAAACTTTGGTTATCTACAGAGAGAACTCCCTGATAATTTCCTGGAGTGCTTAAAATGAAAGATTTCTTCTTGGTGATGGTCAATACTCTATCATGAGAAGAGTTAAGCCTGCTTAGAAGGCTAGCTATAAGAGACTCTATAGAAAATTCCTGCATTTGGTAGCAGATCTCTTCGCTTTTTTATTTTCTAAAACTGACAAGTAACAGTTGTACATAGTCATGAGGTACATAGTTAATGTTTATGTATGTACAATGTATAGTGATCAGATCATTGTAATTAGCATATCCATCATCGCAAACATTTATCATTTCTTTGTGTTGTGAACATTCAATATTCTCCTGGCTATTTGAAATTATATGTTGTTGTTAACTATAGTCATGCTACAGAGCTATGGAACACTAAAACTTATTTATTTTACTCTGATGAAATGAGAGCAGGAACTCTGTCATTCTTTTTCATCTCTATCTTAGAATGAAAGAAAGGATTAATAAAAATGAAATGAATACACTGGTTGGGCTCCTTCAAAATCTGTTGATTTTCTAAAACTCATAAGGCCAAGTTTAATTCTAGTTTTCTATTTTATCACAATCTGATACTTTTTGATATACAATACTGTGAGTTCCAGTCCAGCAACCTTTCGTTTTTACAAAACTGAGAAAAAGCTCATTTTTACAGCTATAGGTAACGGAACTAAGCCTGATGTGTGTGTGTATGTGTGTGTGTGTGTGTGTGTGTGTGTGTGTAACCCTAGATTCTTCAACTAGTATTAAAGTACTAAATGAGAAGTGTTATGAAATTTCTTGCATGGGTTACTGGGTCTCAAGAACAAGTAAGTTCACTCAGTATGCAAAGCAATAAGGTGAAACCAGGGAAAAAGAAAATATTTGCCTTTAAGCTCTGGAGAAGAGCTATCCTCTCCTTGACTGCTCCTTTGAGTCCTCAGGTCTGGGGATTTTACCTACCTCCACCAGAACAAAGCTCCCTTTATAGTTTAGGAAAGCTTGTGGCCAGACTAGAGTGGGAAGATTAAAATGGCAATTGCAATGAAATTGAACTTAATGCGGGAACCACAGATCCTGTGTTTCTACAACCTTAGAGGACGAATTGAAATCAACATAGGTAAACCTGGAGTATTGAGGACTGGGCAATCAGGAATATTTAAAATGCAAATAAGCTTCTTGTCTTTAAAAATGTTTTTAAGAAGCGTTGCAGTGGTTTGGTTCACTTAGTCTATTTTGTGGATTCAAAGGGACACTTAGGAGGACAGCATTGTTGTCCCCCATTATATTGTTGTGTTAAAAGGAGATGGCCCTGGAGTCAGACTGCCTAGATCCCAGCTCTGCTTCTTATTAGTTGTGTGAACTTAGTTAAGGTACTGAGATTTCAAATCTCAGTTTCCTCTTCTGAGGATAAGAAGAGAACCTTAGAGAATTGTTATGAGGATTAAATAAGGTAAGGCATGTGAAATCGTTAGCATAGGCTCTGCTGCTCACAGCATTATGCAATAAATATCATTAAAAGCCTTCCAAAATTCCCTTACAGCAGAAAGCAAGTAGCACTGGATCCTTTTGGCTTTTGCTGGGTAATGGCAAGAGCACTGTCTTGCTCTTCCACATTCCCCTTTTCTCAGTCCCTTTGCTCTCAATTCCTTCATCCTTCACCTCCCTCATATGGGTCTTTATCTGAAACTTTAGGACTTTGTCTTGAGCTTGAGGAGAGGTAATGCATATGTTACCAGAAAGGGGGTCCAATCCAGACCCCAAGAGAGAGTTCTTGGATCTTGCACAAGAAATAATTTGAGGTGAATCCATAAAATGAAAGCAAGTTTATTAACATTGTAAAGGAATAATATGGCTACCTCATAGGGCTGCCTGAGTATAGTTATAGTTATTTATTGATTATATGATAAACAAGGGATGGCTTATTCATGAGATGTTCAGGAAAGGGTCAGACGATTCCCAGAACTGAGGGCTCCTCCTGCTTTTAGAACATATAGGGTAACTTCCGGATGTGGCCATGGAATTTGTAAACTGTCATGGTGCTAGTGGGAGTGTCTTTTAGGCTCCTAATACATTATAATTAGCATATAATGATCAGCTGAGACGACCAGAGATCGCTTTCATTGGCATCTTGGTTTTAGTAGGTTTTGAATGCCTTCTATACTGCATCCTGTTTTATCAGCAAGGTCTTTGTGACCTGTACCTTGTGCTAACTCCTAACTCATCCTGTGACTGCGAACACCTGCTGTCCTGGGAATGTAGCCCAGTAGGTCTCAGTCTTTATTTATTTATTTATTTACTTATTTTTTGAGATGGAGTTTCACTCTTGTCACCCAAGCTGGAGTACGATGGTGCGATCTCGGTTCATTGCAACCTCTGCTTCCTGGATTCGAGAGCTTCTCCTGCCTCAGCCTCCAGAGTAGCTGGGATCACAGGCATGCGCCACCACACTGGCTAATTTTTTGTATTTTTAGTAGAGACAGGGTTTCACGATGTTGGCCAGGCTGGTCTCAAACTCCTGACCTCAGGTGATCCACCTGCCTCGGCCTACCAAAGTGCTGGGATTACAGGTGTGAGTCACTGTGCCTGGCCAGTCTCAGCCTTATTTTACTCAACCTCTATTGAAGATGGAGTCACCCTGGTTCAAATGCCTCTGATACATTGAAGAGTAACTTATACTCTTTTCCCAAATTCTACTGAACAAACCTTGAGAAGAGTGAAATATTTTTCTAGAATGTAAACCTAATTCATTATAGAAAATTGAAGTAGGATCCTGTAAGGCTACCTGTGGGTGGTGGGGTGTGTGTGTGTGTGTGTGTGTGTTGGACAAGTGGTAGTGAAGATGATGGTTGTGGTTGTGATGATGGAGAATGAAAATTGCAACTACTGTGTGTAGTACCTTGACTGCCATTATACCTTAATTTTGGAAAGGAGCTCCAGAAGCTTTTACGCTCTCAGAGCTCTCAGAGGTGAAATGCACAATATATATTTATCATTATCATGGCTCTTTTGTGATCCCTGAACAATAGATGCATGAAGAGCTCCTGAATGAATTTCTAATTGAAATGGCTTTTTCAGTAGGGACTTTCCATTTGCTTCTAGCTTCCTCCAGGTTGTCAGCCCTCTCTTTATTTATAAGTTTTAATACTATTTTTGAAAGCAGGATAACACCCATCAGGGCTGCAGCAGTCCAGTTGTGCAAGGCATTTAATGCCCAGTCACGCAGTCTGAATCCAACCTAAAGTCTGCTTGTCGAGCCATTAGTCTTACCCCTGTGGCGTCTGCCTGGAGAAGGAAAGCTTTTTTACCTCCTAATTCTCACAAAAGTCCAGCGTGGGATGGTGCAGTCCTCACCATTTAGCCATCTGATGCTCTCCCCTCTCTAAGGGTAATACTGAAGCACACACAAGATACTGGACTGTGCCACCCCACTGAGCTCCAGCTTACATTGCAAGAAGCTGCAAATCTGTTAATGCACTTTCAAACCCATGCACTGCCTTCTCTTTTCCTTATCCCTGAAGGGAAGTATTTTTAGTCCTAGATGCTGGAACTACTGTGATTCAAAACCTTTTAGTAACTTTCTTTGGAATGCTGATGAGTTAAAACCAGAATTAAACAAAACTAGAAAATACTTTTAAAGTAACATTTAATGAATACACATTTACAAAAGTCATCATCCCTTAACATGGGGAAAGTGCACAAAAATAATATGAAAGTACAAAAATTTTTCTAGAATACAGGAAACATATCAGCAGTAAAGAAGTTTAGTTTAACTTTTGTTTTAATGTAAAATAGTTTGGATCTGTTAAAAGGAATACTGTTCACCCAAAGCACCTATTTTCATCTGTTGTAAACTCATTTTTTCTACCTTAAGTAAACTGGAGGAGTCAGCTGTGTTAATATGGTCAAATTAATTTCATGGTTTTGGGAGGAGGGAGGTTGTGGGAAGGACAGAAGGAGAACTTGGGCTTTCTTTGGTCAGCTGGTGGGGCTTGGAGCTCTTGTGGTTGGGGCCAAAGGTCAGGTTTGGCAATGCAGCTGTTAGGCCAAAACCACCAGAGTGCTCTTTAGCTTCAGGCTTCATGGATTGCTTTTAAGTACTCAGGTAGAGCATTTTTACTAGGCTATAAAAGTAGAGTTCATTTTTTTCTATAGGTCAGCATTTTACCTATGAATGGCATTTTCTATTTTCGGTGATGGACTGTGAGCCAGGATAAACACATTACTCCTTTCTTTAACAAAAAAGAGCATGGTTAACTCCAAAGGCTTCTCTAGACCAACCTGAATGATACTTAAACTTTAATCAACCAATGCTCAAGTCAAAGAGCAGTATCCAGCCCCGGTACACCTGACTGTTCTGCATAACATAGATGAGTAGTGACATTTTCCCTGTCTTTTCCACTGATACTGTAGGTTCAGCACCATATAACATGACTCTACTCAATGTCTTCCAGCTTTTTGTATTCTTGCTTGGGTTTATCAAAGATAAGTTGAAGGAGCATGTGTTCTGTGTACCTTTGCAACTAGTTTTAAATAAACACAAATTGAAATAAAAAAGACTATCTACAATAGTGTGATGAAAGCAACACCCTCATCCAATGGTAATGAAATTGATAAGGTCACTTTAGAAATGACTTGGCAATATATAGCAAATGCTAGTAAAAGTTGTTTAATTCTATACTCCCAATTCTTGGCAGGTATTCTGAGGAAATAATTAAAAATATGGAAAAACATTATTAGTGCAAAGATACCTGAAATGTTATTTGTTTTAGTAAAAAAAATGGATATAGTCTACATGTTTAATAAGGAAAGAGGTTTGAAAAATGCCTATTTGATGTGATATTATGCAGCCATTAAGAAAATATATCACGTAAGGCCAGACTAATGCCTGTAATCCCAGTGCTTTGTGAGGCAGAGGCAGGTAGATCACTTGTGGCCAGCAGTTCAAGACCAGCCTGACCAATGTGGTGAAACCCTATCTGTACTAAAAGTACAAAAATTAGCTAGGCATAGTGGCATATGCCTGTAGTCCCAGCTACTCGGGAGGCTGATGCACAAGAATCGCTTGAACCTGGGAGAAGGAGGTTGCAGTGAGCTGAGATTGTGCCATTGCACTCCAGCCTGAGCAACAGAGCAAGACTGTCTCAAAAAAATAAAAAATAATAAAAAAAGGAAAACAAAGCCTCTAGAAAAACAAAGCCTTTAAAAAAGGATGTAAAATTAAATATATAAGGTAGACAGAATTATTTTCAAAAAGTTTTATAGAAAAATATCCTGGATTGTTGATGTTGTTTTAATATATTTTAATCATTTTTGTATAATGTCATGTATAATATGTTATAATGAAAGTAAAAAAAAAAAAAGGTCTTAGTAGATCAGGCAGAAAAATGCCAAACTCAGTGCCTATTGGTTATTTTGGTATGTGGGAAGATCATGCATAAGGCTCCTTTTAGCTCCATGCTTGAGCTAGGAAAGTTAATCCCCCTGCAGGTCACCTTGGAAAGGGTACTATCAGCACAGAAAAACAGTGAGAACCATCCTAAATTTCAGCAAGGATTTGAGAAAGATCCACATAATGACGAATCTTCACACCTCTCTGCCCCATGACTTTCCGTAATTTTCGATCATCTGTGCATTGTTCAAATTTATACCTGCAGATTATTTATTTAATTTTACTGCTTACAATTATAATAGACTAAGACAGGTATAGAAGCTACTTATTTATACTAGAAATTAATAGATGGCAAATATTGAATAATATTTGGTATATAAAATTTACAAAGCATATTATAATACCTAAATAATACTAAACCTAATATAGTGCAACTTTACAATGTTTATTTAGCTTGCTGTCTAAAATTCTGGTTTATTTGAACTTTTTGATCCAGAACTTTTATCAACCCTTCTTTGCTTATGCACAATGCAAGTGAAATCCAAGTGGATATCCCTCCATTTTTATTCAATCTTTCCTATACCTATTCTTTGTAGAGGAAGAATTACATGCCAACTCTATAGATTTGCATGTATCCAAGACATGGTTACTTTTAATCAATTGTAAATTTTTCTTGTGTTATAAAAATAGTTCCCCTCAGTAAATATCTGTATTGAGAAAAGCAAAGTCAAGGTGTCATTTCACTAGAATTCATCATGGTAATATTTATGTTTGCCTTTACTTCCAAAAAACAACAAAAAAACTCATTCCCTTTTCACATTTCATGTGACCCACTTCTTCAGATATACCTAATAAAGCCTTTATCAGTGGTCACCATTGTGCTGTTTTTCCTTTCACTTAACTCAGCCCTTGAGCCAGAGAAGGAAGTTGCACATACTTCTACTGGATTTTGCAAGATATTAGGTCATACATGTTGCCCATAGTAAGGAAACTCTTTAGTGTAAAACCACAAAGCTAATTTCAATCTCAGCCCCATAGCCTCCGGGAAAATAAGAGGCAGGGATCTGCACTGATTCTTCACTAACCTGAGATAAAATGGTGATCTCTTCCAGTATGTCAATTTCTCAAACACAGGCAGTGTTTCCTTCAGTCACGGTGTAAGAAAAAAGCTTTCCTAACTATATCCATCATTCTTCTTTAAACATTCAACACTGTAGTTCAGAACTCCATGTAAATTGAACTTTGTTTTAAATATTTGATTTTCCATTCAATGCTGATTTCTAGTGTTTTGAGTTCCTTTCCCAGCCCTGGCGGATCCTTGTAAGGGTGTTGTCTACACATGGCATGATTAGGACAAACTTGATCACCAGCACGGTGCAAGGAATGATGAGCCCTAACACATAGGCTGCCGGAAGATACCATTTGAGATTTGAAGGGCTGAGGAATCTCTTCCCACCGTACACCAGGGTATGGGCTGTACACAAGATCAGGGTCAAATAACCCAGTTTGGACTATAAACAAGAAACAAAAATATGTAAGTTAACATTATTTACATCTTAAAGTGAAACACTCTAAGCCAGTGATGGATATTTGTCAACAATCACAAACATTTGAGACCTATAATGTTTAGGACACTTTGTTAAGTACTGAAAAAAAGCACTAACCCTTCCTCAGAATGGTAAATACTTCATTTAAAACAAGATCATTGCTTACAAATGACATAGTAGCTTCACCTTAACCTAGCTGGATGGAAAAAAGTTTCCCAGGAGTAAACTCTTCCAAGTTAGAATAAATCATTAGCTTGCCTTGGTTCCCAAAGGTGAAACTCTTTTATTTATCATCTTTTCTAGAGGTCAGAAATGAATATGACACAGTATGACCTCAAGAAGCACCATCTTAGTATATGTTACTGACTAAAACCAGATCCTAGCTCATTTCTATCACAACAAAGAGCAATAGCCAATCTTACTTGTTTCAGCCTACATTTTAAAGCTTATTGTTTATTTCGACCTTAATACTTTGAACAGAAGTGTTAATGAGAACATGTTGACTGAATTTGGTCCCTGGGAGAAATTGCAAGATTCCAATAGTTCTAAAAAATTCTAACCTGATTTTAAAGACTAATGGTCTTTTCTATTATACTCATAATAAGCATGCATCGGAATCATCTTGAAGGCTCATTAAATTTCTGGGCCACATTTTCAGAGTTTCTGATTCAGTAGGCCCAGGCGTGGCCCGGGGTTTTGTGTATCTAACAAGGTTCCAGGTGATGCAGATGCTGCTGGTCCTACTCAAAGTGCCATACTTTGAGGACCACTGGTCTACAAGAATGTGTAGTTACTAACTGCCTTTAAAGAGGGGTTGGTTGGTGGTTGACATGTGGAAGAAAACAATTTTCCCTCTTATAGGAGAGCATTAAGTCTTCGGGTGTGATGACATCTATCAAATCTTGCTGTGAAGATTTTAAACTTTATCTCAACATCTGGTTTTCCATATCTATATGTCCATGTTGTAAGGTTAATTTTTAGATGGTGAAATTTTGTCTTGGGGTTTCTTTTCACCTTGTACCTAGTACATCTCCTCACATAAATCATAATAGTTCTTGGTACTTTTCACCCTGTAGTCTTAGCTGTAGATCTGGAGGCAGTCAGGAATCTTGGCAAGCATTAAGAAATCAAACCATTATGGATTCTGCCTTTTGTACCTTGGTTCAATGTTTTCTAATTTGAATTTTTAAATGTGATTGCTAGGGAAGTGATGGAGCAAAATGAAAAGTTAGGCATGATCTTGAAGTTCTTACCTGGACAAATCGGAACTCTCTCCAGTTGACTGCATTGCTAACAGATGGCAAAGAAGTGATTCCCAAGAGTACAAACAGAAAAAATCCAAGTATTCCCAAAGCCACATATGAATCACTAAGCCAGGCTGAGGAGGTACTAAATGGATTCTCCTTCTTGAGTATTGCCTAAGAAAAATTATAAGCAATTATAAAACTACATTTTTACAAACTGCCCACACTTTGAAGGGGACTGAAAAATACCTCTGCATGAATTATTTGCTCAAAGCAAATTGTATGGCATTTCTTAAAAATTATGTTAAAATAACTTCAGTGAAAAATGCACTTAGAAATTACATTTTTTGGCAAAAAAAAAAAAAAAAGTAATTGGTTCTGTTTGGACTTGATTCTAGGAGTTGTGTAGAAAGTTTTGATTTTCCCTGTAAATTCTAAAAGACAGTAAACACTCACTTATACCTTCATTACCATCTGCATTTTGATCCCCAAGCAAAACTTGATGCTCTCAAACAATTACATCAGAATTCTGTTTTTCTGCTTTGTATGTGGATTACTCACACTCTCACAGCAGGTTCTTTCACGTTTGTTCTGTCATAATATAATACATCAGTCTTGCACCACAAGTTGAGAGGAATCAGACACTTGTAGTGTGACTCTTACCCAGGAAACTTACATATATTTCTTAGGAAAATAATAGAGAAACCCATAGAAGCAACATTAATGACTAATAATTTTTGAGACTGAAGTAAGATCTATCAAAACTAGCTATTTCTAAACTAGAACTGACTTATAGCACTTCCTCTGGGAGTTTTTTTAAAACTCCTTCAGCTGATTCTCACTGAATCTTTTGATTATGCATAAGATAATATTTGATATTTGCTCAGAATTATTTGGTTTTCTAGTTATTGAGGCCAACTTCTCCCAAGTCAAACATTAAGGGAATTATAAGCACTCTTTTGTGAATTTGTTTGCTTTAGTGTGGCACATGTTTGGTTAGCCCCCTTACTTATAAGATGGTTGGTTTTGACTTCCAAAAGGAAGTAACATGCATAAGAATAGAAGCTTGAAAACACATTAGTTAACATTTGACTGCCAACCAGAGGGATTCAAGCAGGTGTCTTTAGGTTTCTTGAGCCATGAAATCTGTCGGTTTGCCAATATCTCTATGAGCCCTGCAAATACAGCTCTGGACCCAAGTGAACCTGAAAAGTAAACATTTATTCCTTTTTTTTTTTTTGAGATGGAGTCTTGCTCTGTCACCCAGGCTGGAGTGCAGTGGCATGATCTTGGCTCACTGCAACCTCCACCTCCTGGGTTTAAGCGAGTCTCCTGCCTCAGCCTCCCAGGTAGCTGGGATTACAGGTGCCCACCACCATGCCCAGCTAATTTTTGTATTTTTAGTAGAGATGGGGTTTCACCATGTTGGGGCCAGGATGGTTTTGATCTCTTGACCTCATGATTCACCCACCTCAGCATCCCAAAGTGCTGGGATTACAGGCGTGAACCACCACACCCAGCAAACTTTTATTCTTAATAGTTGTATGAGATCTAAACTGGATTCATTTTAAAAAACTGACATGACATTTCTAATTCTAGTTACTTTAAAAAAGAAGATGCTTAGAAGAGTGACTTTCTATAATTATGAAATGGAATATGATGTAGCAATAGTCTCTGATTTCAGGAGTAAAGGAAAATACATAAGAAGAGATTTACCTGGGTAACGGTTAGGTTTCCCAACCTCCATCGTACATAATATCGAATAGGAATCACAAGTGTGTAGAGGACATGAAGGAAGGCAAATCCCAGAGCCAGCAAGCCAAGCTGCTTTCGGCAAAGCATCCAGTGGTCCAGCCAGTCTGGGAATCGACGGTATTTTGTGCCTCGGTACAGTTGTAGAATGGCAGCAATAACACCAGGGAGGTAAACCAAAGCAAGCAGTGTAAGTGCTGTTATTGGAAAGACACGATTTGGAATGGAAATAGCCATACGAAATGTATTATCTTTCTTTTCATAAACGTAAGGGTAGATTACGTCTCTTATAACACAATAGAAAAACAAGAAGATACACAGAACAGCAGACAAATAGAAGGGGAACCTCCACATTGGAAATAGTTGCAGGGGGTACTTTTCAATTTCTTTGGCTGCTGTGAGTGATCCTTGATCCATTGGAGTAAGTCCAAGATTACGAACAATATCCATCACTCTTTGCTTGGCTTTGCTGTCATTTCCACACACAAATACCTGGTTTAAAAACAATTAATTCTGTATTTACTCCTTTTCTTTATTTAATAATTATTTTGAAAGGCTACAACAGCACCATGCAGAATGATGACATGTAACAGTGAACCATTTTTAAAATAAGGACGTAGAATTAACATATCTAACAAGATGCTTTAAACTTGTTTGTGGTGTCCTAGATAGGTAAGTACCATGGTTTTTAGTTGATGATGGTTTTAGGCACATCATACTTATATAAGACCTGGTTCTCTGCATAATGAGTAGTTTGATCTTTCTTCTGTATTTGTGGTGCCGCATCACTTATGAATGCTTCTAATCTCAGTGCATAAATGGAACCAGTTTCATACAAGGTAATGGAAGTAGAAAAGGATATTCACCAAGTATTAGTTTCTAGTACTGACAAGAAGCCTCCAGAGGCTGACACCATGGGGTTCCATCAAACTAAAATCTGAGGGTGCATACAGTGGGAGATGAATTGCAACAGTTGACCACCTTACTTGGTCAAGCTCAAGAAAATTATTCACAACACATATTAGCAAAATGTAATATTTAGTGGGTATTTGATCTTGGAATTATATTTTAGAATCTTTGAGGCAAGTGCACATTTAATGATTCATTTTTTAAAGATTGAGTGTAGATTTGTTTAATCTTACCTGCCGACTTGCATCCAGTGCTCCTGACTGGAGAGCCCAGGCTGAGATGGTGTTAAATGCTTTTACCACGTGGGCTCCTGGCACCAACTGAGCAAGGTACTCTGCATTAGACTCTGGATACTGATTGATTTTGAGGTTGTTGCTGATATCTACCAATATTTTTCCATTGAGAACCTCAGTTAATTCTGTGAGAAAATCATAATGCTCTCTGTGGATTGCTATGATTATGATGTCAGACTTCTTGGCTGCTTCTGAATAGCTCAAGACTTCTGCACCATTGGGCAGTAGGTTGTTCTTCTGGGGGTTTCGACTTCCAAAAACAATAGAATAACCACACTGGAGCATTTTCAATCCCAATGATCTTCCAAAATCACCAGTTCCAAAAATACATACAATCTCTTGCTTTTCTGAAGAATTCATAGTAAGAGGAAGTGCATCTATACAAGTTTTCTCCATAACTGAAAAATAATAACACAAATGCCCAACAAAATATAAATGCGCTGTGCATGGAAAATTAAAGAGAGCTATATCCAGGAAGTATAGTAATTGACTTGTTCTAATCTAATTGTCTTAACGATATTTACCCCCAAATTTGGAAGGAGTGAAAATTGTCATATATATTCTCATATGTGTCTTATATAACAAAATCACTGGTGAAAAGCTTCTGTTTGATAAAAGGATACAGGACAAAATCTGACCAAAAAATGCACCAATAAATTATAGATGAATTCACTTGTTTAGTGATACAAAAAAACCTAAATAAAACATTAGCAAACAGAATCCAGCAGCTTGTTAATAGAAGGTATATGTTGATCATATGGGGATTATTCTACAAATGTGAAGATCAGCTCTACAAGTTCAATTTTAGAAACTTCATTAATACAACTTAAAAGATTAAAATTTAATCTTATATTAAAAGATTTAAGGAAAATGTCCATCTTATTTGTGTATGTTAAAAAGGACATCTGTTAAAATTCAATGTTTATTCTTGATTCACAGTGAAAGAGAAATACATAGATATTTCCTTAACATATAAAAGTTATTGATCTTAACCTAAAATTCAGCATTATGCCTAAAAACATGAGTAGAAACATTTCCAACAAAGTCAGGAATCAGACAAATATGTCTGCTATGACCACTTTAGTTATTGTTCTGGAAGTTCTAACTAACATAACTGGATCAGAGAAAGAAATCAGAGGTACAGAAATTCAAGAGGGATTCCAGATGATCAAACAAGGGAAAATCAACCAAAAAAGTATCATACATATTAAAACAATTCAACATCTGGTCTGGGAACTAGATTAAAATCAATATTCTTCATATATTAAAAAAGAAACCAGTAAGAAGATTTAATCCATGAACGGATCCTACTTATAGCTGCAACAAAATAAAGACAATATGTAACAAGATAGCAAGGTATGTGCAACATCTATATGAAAAATATTTTAAATGCTCTTAAGAATCAGGAGAAGAGAATTTATATAAATGAAAATGTACAGCATGTTCTTGGATGGCAAGGCTCACAAGATGTCAGTTTTCCCTAATTTAATCTATAAATTCTGAAAAGTAGGTTAATAAATGGGATGCTAGTCATATTAAATATTAACATTTTATAAAGCCAAAATAATTAAATAATGTGGTACTATCAAAGAAATAGATAAAGTTCTGGACAGGAACAGTGGCTCATGCCTGTAATCCCAGCACTTTGGGAGGCCAAGGCAGGTGGATCACTTGAGGCCAGGAGTTTGAAACCAGCCTGGCTGACATAGTGAAATCCCATCTCTACTAAAAATACAAATATTAGCCAGGTGTAGTGACAGGCGCCTGTAATCCCAGCTACTCAGGAGGCCACTGCACTCCAGCCTGAGCAACAGAGAGAGACTTTGTGTCCAAAAAAAAAAAAAAAAAGAAAAAGAAAAAAGAAAGTAGACAAATTTTAATGAATGAGTTTTAAAAAATTCAGAAATGGACCCAAACACATGATAAATAGCATCTCAGGTCAATGAGAAAACAGATTATTTAATAGCTAATGTTGTAATGACCCAACAGGTTCACCTTGCCTGTTATCTAGACAGAGCTGATTTATTCAAATGAAAGAACATTTCAGCTCTTTAGGAGAGTCCCGAAATTTCCTTTATTTTAATGTAATAATCTCCAAGGTTATCAGAAACTTGCATTCAAGAGCACCTGTCAAAGTTTTACAGCTGATTATAAAACCATCTCCTAAAGAGGACCAAATCAAGATAACAATTGTCTGCAGATGACAGAAATGTTTTAGGGAAGCCACAGTCAAAGAAATTGACAAGGAAACTTGTTATCTCTGTGGCACACAAAAATTCAATGTAACAATTGTAGTTATTACTGATAACATATACTGAGGCATATTAGAATTATAGAAATCTTATACAATTTTATAACACATACTAATAACATGTTTATATGACTATAACTCAAAGAAAGTTAAACACCATTTTATATTTGACAATGTTTCTTAAATGATTTTAATACATTAAATAAGCCCAATATATCTTTTTGAACTTTAGGAGATCTAATTTTTTTTTTTAACTTAGAATTTGATCTTGGAAGGTTTGTCAAATATCAAAGGTTTAAAACACTGGATATCACAAAATAGAGTCCCATGTCACCAGAAGTTATTCATTTACTCAAAATGACAACTCAGGGCTGGGCATAGTGGTGCACACCTATAGTCCTAGCTACACTGAGACTGAGACATGAGAATTGCTTGAACTTGGGAGGTGGAGGTTGCAGTGAGCCGAGATTGCACCACTGCACCCCAGCCTGGGTGACAGAGCGAGAGTCTGTCCCCTGCCCCCAGAAAATTGCTGGCAGCAATTCCTTCAGAGCCCTCCACACATATAAACACACACACACACACACACACACACACACACACAATGTAAGACGAACAGAAGGCCTTCAAGACACAGATTCCAGACCCAGTCTCAAACCAAGAGTAGTCCTCCAAACAAGTTCCTTATTCTCCATCCAATTAGATACCCCCTAATGGGGCTACAGACAGACACTCTGTAATGGGGCTACAGCTACACCCACCTTGTAATGGAGCTACAGGCAGATACCTTGTGATGGGGCTATAGATAGACACTCTGGGAGGTTACTAAGAGACAGCAGCACCTCCAGAGAGGCCAATAAATCAGGAGAAGGAAGGGGCTATTGGTAGCTGACTGGAATACTCACCAAATCAGACACCTCGCATGGAGGCTACAGCTACAGACACCCAGTGATGAGGCTACAGTTATGGGATATCTCCCTAGCATTATTTCTCCACTACCATTGAATCCATGCATATTGGGTCAGCAGCACCCCACTGGCAGAGAGTGCCAGAGTCAGCCCCTAGTCCAAGAGAACTAGGCAGCCACTTGGGCTGGCCTCCGGATCCATCATCAGAGGTGGGCTACACAGCAGGTAACCACAAAGGCAATCCTGGTCGAGCCCCCAAATTTGTAACTGCCCAGTGGGTTCACCTTGCCTGCTGCCTAGACAGAGCTGATTTATCATGACAGGGGGATTGCAGTGGAGAAGGAGTAATCCAGGCATAGCTGGCTGTACAGGAGATGCGAGTATTATCATTACACAAATCAGTTTCCTGGAGCATGAAGATCAGAGTTCTTAAAGATAATTTAAATTAAAGTAGGAGCTTGGAAGTGGGGAGTGCTGATTAGTCACATTGGAGATGGACTCATAAAGGGGATCGCAGAACTGGTTGAGCCAGATTACCAACTTGGGTGATGTCAGCTGACCCATCCAGTGCAGGGTCTGCAAAATATCTGAAGCACTGATCTTAGGTTTTACAATAGTAATGCTATCCATAGGAGCAATGTGGGGAAGGTCAGACTCTTGCAGCCAGAGGCTGCATGACCCCTAAAATGTACTAACTAATCATGTAGTTAATTTGTTAGTCCCACAAAGGCAGACTGGTCCCCAGGCAAGAAGTGGGTCTTTTTGGGAAAAGGGACATTATCAATTTTGTTTCAGAGTCAAACCATAAACTAAATTCCTTCCTAAGGTTAGTTCTGCCTACACCCAGGAATGAACAAAGACAGCTTAAAGGTTAGAAGCAAGATGGAGTCAGTTAGGTCTGATCTGTGTCACTGTCATAATTTCTTCAGTTATAATTTTTGCAAAGGTGGTTTCAATGTTGGGGCAATTCAACAGCTACCTGAAAGAAAAAAATAAATTTATACCTTATACTCCACCCCAAGGTAAATTCAAAATAAATGAAAAATTTATTTTAAAAAAAATGAAACTAGAACAGAACTAGAAGAAACCATAGAACATTCTTTCATAATCTTAGAGGGGAAGGTCTTTTTCCTACATCATTAAACCATTAACAAATAGTTGGACAAATGTGATTGCATAAAAATAAATAGGTTCTGCAGTGCAAAACCCACTAAGCAATGTCAGAATGAAGATAATCAACAAACTGGCAAAAATATTTTCAACTCATATAAATCAATGAGAAAAAAACAATTGCCCATTAGAAAATTGGGCAAAGTATATGAGCTGATAGTTTGTCCTAAGGAAATATATAAAAGACTTTTAAACACAGTAAAAGATTCTTAATGTTACCCAAAACTAAAAAAAAAAAATGTATGTTAAAACTAAACTGAAATACTGTTATGAATCATGTGACTGTTTGTAAAATTTAAATAAAAAACCAGTTTCTATGATCTGCAATAATCTAGGTTGCTTTCTATACTTTTGAAGAATATTTTTTCTTCAGTGTTGAGTTTTTCTCAAAATCTCGCTCCCCAATATTTAGTTTAAGCTTTCAGTTGATCTTTTATTTTTTTGGTGCATGCATGTGTGTGTGTGTGTGTGTGTGTGTGTGTGTGTGTCTATTGTTCGATGATGTATCTTCAGTGCTCAGAAAAGGACTAACTACCACAGTCTAGGAATGTATAAATATTCGTTGAACAACATTAAAAGGGTAGGATGAAGGGGCTGCAAGTAGAAAAGTTTACTCTGTGTCCCAGGCACAGTGTGAGATAAAGAAAGAGGAAGATGCTGAATGATTAAAGAGTAACCAATGGAGAAGAGTAAGAAAGAAGGAAAGAGGTGGAAGAGATGTTGTAAGAACATTATTTCTTTCACCTAAACGGGTTGAAAGTAAAACTCTGTGAATTTGATGCAGAATTTTCAAAGCACAGGTAATCACTACTCAATTCTCCTATGGTGGATTTCATGCAGATTGCACAGTGTATGTGGGGTTTGCACCTTTTTCCTGGCGTTTCAGAAATTTGTGCTTTCCATTTTAACCTATCAAAAACACCTATATTCTTACCTGAGTTTATCTGAAGTTGCATGCCTCTACCACAAGCAGAGCATTTAGGTCTTTGTAGGGAGGTAGAAGTTATGGGAGAAAGGGACAAGAAAGACAGGACATTCCTGCACTCCCACAGAAACTCTGAATAATCTAATTAAATACAACATCTGAATCATTTTATAAATGAACTGGTGACTGGTATCCTGAATGGGTGTCATCAAAGATCATGACCACATGTGGGAAAGTACCTGTAGATGATCAGGGACCTTTGTATAAAAGTGCAGCTGTGCCTTTGAAAATTTCTTACTAGCATCTGCACATGCAGACTAGTGTAGCAATTTACCTTCTATTGGTTGGTTGCCAATCAGTTAACACCTAGTTTTATAAATCAAACCTTCAAACTGCTGAACAATGCCTTCATTATTCTACTGTAGAACTGGTTTGTGTCACAAAAGAATGTCTGACTGCCTATCCCCTCACTTAAAAAAATTATTTTATCTTAATATTTTTATTCTGTCTTTCATACTGGATGAACATTTGCAAGCAAAATGTAGATTTGATGCAGTTGCCAGTATCCTGTAATGAGATGGGTTTGTCAATTGAAATATTCTCATTTGGATTATCTTAATCATTGCAAAGAGAGAGTGATTCCAGACTATTTTGACTGTTTGGTCACTACCTTCATTTATTCTAATCTTTCATGAAGTTTTTTAATGAAGATATTGACTACATGGCCCTATTTTTTGCTTCGCCTCTTACCAGCAATGTCATCTTGAGCAAGTTACTCAAACTCTTTGTGTCTCAGTTTCATCATCTGTAAACTGAGGGATTGCTAGTACCTACTTCAGAGATACTGTGAGTGAAGAGAGCAAAAATCAGCTAATGACCACGAACAGGTACTGGAGACAAAAAACTCCATATCTGAGGAATTTAGAAGTATCATGAAGGGAGCAAAGACCGCCTGGTGACCATCAAATAGGCCATCAGAGGCAAAACTCCATAGCGAGGGAATTTAGAAGTAATTAAAGTTCTTTAGTATCTAAATAGGCACCTGGTTCCAGGCCTCTTTCGAAAAAATTTCTAAGTAACTAAAATTTCTATACATCTCCAGAACGCTATGCTGAAACTCACTGTGCAACCCTTGCTGACAGTAAGGCACCAAAATGACTATAAATGTCATCATTTATCATGACCTATCTGGCTAATATGGTCCAAATTACCCTCAAGCTTCTGTCTTAAGGTTCATAAATGCTCCTAAGGAGAATCCCCCATGGTCTGCTCAGTTCTATCTTACGAAGGCGCCCTGCTGCACTCTTCTGCAGTGTTCTTTCTTTCCACTAAAACTTTCCTTTTTCAAACCTATACTGTTGTCATTAAATTCTTCTTACCAACCCACAAGTCTACCACTTTCAGATGCTAGGGCTCTCACACCTTGCCCAGCAGTGAAAATTAGATGAATTCCTGTATCTCAAAACAGTTCTTGAGACCTAATAAGTGCTTAAGAAAATGACTATTTTAAATAGATTGGCAATCTATTAGTTACTGAATCAAGTATCTAATTAACATAGCCTTTATATAAACTTTACAAATTAAGGGTTAATTATGCTTATATAACTGTGATTTTTATAAATATATAAAAATATTTGAACTAGAGTGCAGTGATTCTTAAGAATCTCCTACTCGTCCCGCTTATTTCTTATAAATAAAAACTCTATGTAAAATGACTTTTGAGGATCATTTGAGGTCAGGAGTTCGAGACCAGCCTAGCCAACATGGTGACACCCTGCCTCTACTAAAAATACAAAAAAATTGAGGTGGAGGTTTTAGTGAGCCGAGATTGCACCGCTGCACTCCAGCCTGGGCAATACAGCGAGACTCCATCTCAAAAAGAAAAAAGAAAAAAAAAAAAAGAAAAGAAATAGATATATGTATGCATACTCTCAACCACAAGGGAGATCAAGTTGAGGGTGTATTTTGCATTAAGTACTATATAAAAGATGCTGCTACACCCATTTCAGGCATCTTGAAACTCAAAAGCTGTGTGTAAATATGCATTCATGGAGGTTCCTTGTTCAAAGACTTAAAAAAAGTTTTCTAGTCCTACTTTACTCTTATATCTAGGATAGAAGTAATAAAGAAAATAATAAAAAAGATAGTAAACAGGAAGAAGAGTTATTAAGGGAAAGGTGGGTTAAAATAGTTAAAACATAACATGGGAGTTTCCTCTCCTTACTTCAGTCTCATGGGCTCTCCACAAACCTCAGTTATGTAACAGGAAATACAACAGAAATATTTCTGAGTTTGGAAAATCCGCAGGACTGGTTTTGCCTCTTATGGAATCATCTCCCAGAGATGATAGCCAAGATGGGTAAAGTGATCTCACAAGGCTGTTTACATAGACTAGGAATTAGCAATCAGTGATGCAGATATGAAGGTGGCAAAGATGACGACGAAGCCATGGTAGAAGCTGACTCTGAGAAACCGTGTGTATGTGTTGTGTGTATGTGTGTGTGTGTATGTGAGTGTGTGTGTCACATGGGGGACCAGGTGTGGGTCAGGAGGAGTCCTGTTTATCATCTCTCTCTTTGCAGATCCCACCCCACAGGCCTTGGAAACCTGAGGCAGTATTCTTCTGGGATGTTTCCAACTAGGCTTCCCATGAGGATGTTAGGGCCAGCCTGGCTGGTGAATTTTACTTCTCTCACCTCTCAGAGGTAAGAGGTCTGAGAGGCTCAGGCCTCTTCCAGCTTTTGAGGATGCCAGCATAGTAGAAACATAAAAAGGTCCAAAGAGAATTACAAAAAATAATCTATTTTAAGTTCTTATACTTAAGTCAATGCTTACTAAAAAAATAAATCAATCAAACTTTTGTTTGAAATAATTATAGATTCCAAGGAAGTTATAAAGATAGCACAGGAGGTCCCTGTGCATCTTTCACCCAGTTTCCTCCAGTTTTATGTCACTAGAGTACAATATCCAAACCAGGACACTGACATTGGAGCCATATGCATGTATAGTTCCATGTTATTTTATCTCGTGTGTATGCTCATGTACCCATCACTTCAATGAGGTTACAGACTAGACCATCCCTCAAGCTGCCCTCCTCACTATCAACGGAACCCCTGGAGGTCATTAATCTGTTCATTATCACTAAAATTTGGTCATTTTGAGAATGAATAAAATCACACAGTAATATAAGCCTTTTGAGACTGGCATTTTTTCACTCAGCATAACATCCTTAAGATCCATCAATGATTTTTCCTTTTATTGCTGAGTGGTATTCCACAGTATAGATATACTACTGTTTAACTCTTCATCTAAGGTAGGACATTTTGGTTGTTTCCAGTTTGGGCTATTACAAATAAAGCTTCTATGAGTATTCACGTACAGATTGTTGTATGAAAATAAGTTTTTGTTTTTCTGCGATAAAGACCCCAGGATACAAATTCTGGGTCACATGGTGTTTGTTTAGCATTATAAGACTTGGCTATACTGACTTCGAATGTGAACTAATTTACTTCTAACCAGGTATTTATGAGTCGTGATTTTTTATTTTAGCCATTCTGGTATCTCATTGTGGTTTTAATTTGCATTTGTCTAATGGTTAATGATGTTGCGTATATTTTAATGTGTTTATTTGCTCTCCATGTGTCCTCTTTGGTGAGATGTCTCTTCATGTATTTTGCTTATTTTCTAATTGAACTGTTTGGGTTTATTTACTGTTGAGTTTGACGATCTTTATATATTCTACATATGAGTCTCTTGTCAGATATGTGATTTGCAAGCATTTTCTGCCAGTCTATAGCTTGTTTTTTTCATGTCTTAACACATTCAAAGTCATAAAACAAACATTTTTTAATTTGATTATGTCCAATTTATTTATTTATTTTTCTTTTATGGATTGCACTTTCAGTATCTTACCCAAAAACTCTTCACAAAGCCCTAGTCCTGAATATTTTCTTCTAAAAGTTTTACTTGTAAGTCTATGATCTATTTTAAGTAATTTTCATACAAAGTGTAAGGTTTAGGACAAGTTTTATTTTTTGACCTATGAATACATGACTACTCTCCTACTATTTGTTGAAAAGACTATCCTTATTTTTTGCTGAATTGCTTTCAAATTTTTGTGAAACATCAGTTAAACATAGAGGTGTGATTCTATTTCTGCATTCTCTATTCTGTTCCATTGATCTATGTGTCTATCCCTCTGCCAATACCACACAATGTTGATGGCTGTAGCTTTATAATAAGTCTTAAAATTGGGTACAGTGATTCTTCCCACTATGTTCTTTTTCAAAACTATTATAGCTACTCTAGTTCCTTTTAATTCCTATACATTTTAGAATAACCTTGTCATAAATTTTTAAAAATGTACTTTAAATGCTTAAATTAAAAAAAAATGCTTAAAAATATTCCAAAACTTCAATGCAAATTAGTTCATGTTTTAGGAGAAAAATATAGATGACTGTGCTAAAAAATTAATTCATACAAAAGCATAATAGCAGTGTGTAGGTACAGGTTAAGCATCCCTAACCCAAAAATATAAACTCAGAAATGCTCCAAAATCCAAACTTTCAGACATGATACCACCATTAGAAAATTTCACACCTGACTTTATGTGACTGGTTGCAGTCAAAAGCAGTCAAAACTCTGTTTTATGCATAAGCCTATTAAACAGTTTGTATAAAATTACATTTAGGCTATGTGTATAAGGTGTATATGAAACATAAATTTTGTGTTTAGACTTGGGTCTCATTCTCAAGATATCTCATTATGTATATGCAAGTATCTTAAAATGCAAAAAAAAAAAAAAAAAAAAAATCTGAAATCCAAAACATTTCTGGTCCCAAGCGTTTCAGCTGTGGGATACTCAACCTGTACATAATAAATGGGCACAAATTTAAAGTTATATGATGGACTATATGCATAGATCTCATTTAAATAATAAGTAAAAATCAAATTTGAAGGTCTTTGTGTGTAAGCAGCCTGGGGCCAAATGGTCCCTTTGTCCCTCCCATTCCCTGGAATAGATCCTGTTTCTCGTTTCTTTTAGTAATAAGAACAAAGTCAGCAACCTAACCATATCTCTTCTAAATGGTGGTACTTTCTTGTCTTATACTTGGAAAATGGGCCAATTTTTACCCCCTGAAATTTCATAAAGATAAAAATATACAGATTCCTATGCATACAATGCCATTTGTAGACAAAGAAAAGGCAAGAAAATCTTCCCCTTTCTTTGGTACAGATAGGCCTGGAAGGGAAAATTAGCCTCCATGAATCCCTCTTATTTCTTTTATTTTTAAAAAACACACAAAGTATACAAATGAAGATAGATTTCTTTATGTAAAGACTCAACCATTGTTTATGCACATCATTAGGAGTCTAACTTGTTTCTTAGTTCACCTAATTTTACAAAAATATACAAATTAAAAATGCAAAAAAGTTTTATATGAAAAATTTGGAGGTAATCATTATAAAAACAACTGTAAAGACAAGAGTCTTTCATCAGTTTCAATCATCACAACCTAATTTTTAGTAACAGAAAATAGTATGCTGGGATCCATCATTAGATAAGTTGGCATAGAAGAACCTACAAAGCTTGGTTTGGAGGGATTCAGAAAGAGAGAGGACATGGTAGTGGTACAGACAGACAGATGTTTTCTCAGCACCTTTTCTCAGCACCAGTGATCTTTAATCATTGGAGCAACTTCTTAGTTGCTTATGAAAATACAAATACCTCTGCAAAGGGCTACACTAAGGCTTATGAAAATGCAAAGGGTTACACTAGAAACCAGTGGTTCTCAACCCTGGTGCATATGAGAATCAGGTAGAGATCCTGATGACCCAGACTCTTGGAGAATCTGAATCAACTGGTCTAGGGTAGAGCCTGGGCATTTTTCTTAAGCTCCCCCAGGTGATTCAAACGTACAGCCAAGCTTGAGAACCACTGCCTTAAAGCTTTTATCAGCTTTTATGTTAGCTTTCATTTAATGGCCTGCTACAGTCGTTCTTCTTCCTGGTAACACATTAGAATCAGCTGGGGAGCTGTTAAAATGCTAGGAAACCACCTCCTGAGATTCTGAATCAGTTGATCTGAGGTAGAGCCTAGGCATCTGTATTTTAAAAACCAAACTAAAACAAACTTAAGTGATTCTAAAGAGCACCCGTTTTGGAGAACCACTGGAGGTGGAAAAAGGTAAAGTTATCTTTTTCTTTTCCTTTTTATTTTGGAGAGGTGTGGTAGGGAAAGGAAAGATAAGAGGAAGAACAGGATGTTGAGGTTGTAACGAGTTGCAGAAACTTCACCTTCCTTACAATTTTTTCCTCTAAGTCTTCTTTGGCTGAGAAGCTAGAATTCCTCTCTTTTTGAGAACCAGAGGCAAAATGAGTACGTTTGAGTGTGAGTGTGCAGGCCTCGGAAAAGAGAGAGTTCAAAGTATGCCAGATTCAAGACTTGTCAAACTGTAGTTAAGGTTTGTTCCGTAACTCTCTCGAGGAAACCTTAAAGAGTTGTCTTCCAAGAGCCATGAAATCATAATTTGATCAGATCTACTTATACATCTACTCAGTACCCCTAGCAGCAACTATCACAGAGTACAGCATAATGTGATAACGTGTCATTAATCAGTTGGGTGAAACCATTAATAAAATCATTCTGCCTGTTTCTCTTTTTGAGAATTCAGCTTTGAATTCTGAAATAATCATTCATCCAAACATCTGAATTCCTCAGACGCTATCCCCTCTGGGCACATACAACCACTAGTGTAGCACACAAATCAGAGATCTGGCTTGGCACCTTCCACAGTTGGAATGCAAATAACACCTTCAAACTGTATGAGATGTGACAGGATTTTTTATTTTAATTTAACGGCTGTAAATAGGAGGGATTTTTTTAAGTCCTTCCTTCTGTTTTATTATTCTTTCTGAATTTCAACCCAAAAGCCCTTGATGACTTGATGACATATTTGTAATGAGCCGAAACCCATCAATCAAATGTTCCCTTTCATCACAAGGCAAAAGGGCAGGAGGGGGTTCTGCAACTATGTCAGTCTTGTTGTGATTCACAGCATTTGCTTTAATATATCCCAGGGACAATTAGAAAGCAAAAAGTATTAAAAAAATAAAAACCTTCCATGAACACACAAATGTATCCAATTATTCACTAAGCTATTTCTGTATTTAGTGAGATCAAGGCTCTCTAGGGATAACAAACATTCACATTCAAGTACATGTTCTTTTATTGGCAGGTATGTATTACTGTAGCAAAATCAGAAGACCTTGGTTTAAAAAGATCACTGATTACAGTTTATTTAAAAAAATGCCCATAATAAATGGCTTTTTCTAACATTTTTGGACAGTTCAATCTTTAAGCCATATATAAGTCATTTGAAAATATAAATGTATATTTTAAAATTTAGCTTTGTAGGTAGAAGTAGTGCCGTTTGCAAGGGCAATTTCTTCCTGGTGATATTCATGTATAAATTTCAAATTCTTTATTTTAATATACACATTAACACATTCCTTCATCAAATATTTATTGATCACCTGTTGTGTAGCACATACTGTTCTATAGGTTGAGGGTAAAGAGGTGAAGAATATAGATCTCACATAGAGTTTGAAAATGTTATCTCCTTACAAAGTGCTAAGCCTGATCTCTGAATTTGTGTGCTTCAAAAACTGTGTGTGTGTATATTATTATAAGAAAGTTGGACAACGCACACATAAAAATAAGATGATTTCAGATGGTAGTAAGTGTTCAGAAGAATTCTGAGTAGAGTGATAGAATAGAAAATGCTGGGAGGAGAGAGAGAGGGAGACTAGTTTTGAGAATTGTTTAGCATAAGTCTCTCCAAGGAGGTGCCAGTCAAGTGAGGGTTGCCAGATTTAGCAAATAAAAATACATAATGCCAATTAAACTCAAATGTCAGATAAACAAGGAATACTTTTCTAGCATAAGTATATCCTCTGCAATATATGGTGCAGATTTGTACTAAAAACACAAATGTGTTTTAATATGAAATTCAAGTTTGAGTGGGCATGATGTATTTTATCTGGCAACCTTAAATCAAGCTGAGATTTGACAGGCAAGAAGGAGTTTGCAGGTGAGTTTTCCAGGCAGAGGGGAAAGTGAGTGCATATGTATGAACTAAGTGTGGTAGCAAAGGGCAACCCTTACAAAAATACAGATGCCCCTCAATTTGTGATGGAGTTACCTCCCAAAAAACACATCATAAGTTGAAAACATTGTGACAGAAATGCAATTTGTACACCTAAACTGCCAACATTTTAGCTTGGCCAAATCTACCTTAAATATGTTCAGAATACTTAATTAGCCTATAGTTGGGCAAAATCATCTAACATGAAGTCTATTTTATAAGAAAGTGTTGATTACCTCGTGTAACTTATTGAATACTGTATTGAAAGTGAAAAACAGAATGGTTGTTCGGGTACTCAAAGTATGGCTTCTCCTGAGTGCATATTGCCTCTGTGCCATTGTCAAGTCAAAAAATCTTAAGTTGAGCCATTAACTTACATAAGTTGGGGACAATCTGTACTCAATTTAAAATAGCCTAATTTGCAACTAGGTTAGTAAAGAAGCTATTACTGACATTTAAAAATAATTTCATAGCTGGGTCATATGAAGTGAAAGATTATGAAATGCTTTTATATATCTGTAGCTCTTTTTAACTGAGTGAGAATTAGAGAATGTGGTCAGAGGAACAGGGTCCACTGGAAAGAAACTTCAAGCTTGTGTATTAGTATCTCTTCTTAATTGAATATCAACCAGAACTAAGATAAACCATTCTGATATTAAAATATAATTTGATTGGAGATTTTAATTATAATTACATCAAACTGGTTCTTGGAAACATAAACACACACACACACCCCTTTTACTCCAGGGGGAGAGGAACTTGAGTTAAAGAGAGTAAAAGCTTGCCCAAACTAATTTTCAGAACCTACATCTAATTTCTTAGACATGTGCACTTCTCATAAGTTCATATTGCTGCCCATTCTCTTATTATCACATCAGTTTAAGTAAAAATTACAGCAATCCTGTAGCATGATAAATCATCAACTTGTGATTTCCAAAATAAGTTCTAGTAACTACTTAAGTTACTAATGGCTATAGATTAATATAAATATATCATTTAAAGCTCTTTTTCTACATAAAGAAACTACTTCAGGTTGGTTGCTAAAAAACTGATTATTTCAATTGTTTTGTGAGAAAATGTTTTGTATCCCATAGCAACTGAATTTGCTGATTAGTTTTTATGCTAGATAATAGAATGGCACACAAAAACACAGTAATCTTAACTTGCACAGTTTCCTCAAGTCACAACAACATAATTAAAGGCAATCTTTACATTAATGTTCTATGGACATATATCTTACATGAATTACTAACAACTAGCTATGAACTAACTATGTCATATGCGGCAACTAAAGTGATTGTTAGTAATATTTTACTAACACTCTATAAATTATGAGGAAAGTGAGGTAATAGAGATCTACGTTAACTATTTTAATTGTATTTTAGGAGAAAATTATTTATCTTAAATTTAGGTTCTTTGTTGAAATTCTAGTTCAATTAAAAATCTCATTAATACATGTTGCCACATTTTGATCTCAGCAGTATCTGTCAAGATAAATTAAGATTATTTTATAATTCTCTGGCCCAGAATTTCATCAGGTAGGTTCATTATCTGCTGTTCAAGCTGGTTAGTTTATCTGATTAAAGCCCAGGACTCATGACAACAAGGTCAGGGATTCAGTTGTGTCTCTGGGTTAATTTACCTTGACTTCCATTTACATATTAAATCCTGAACAAGTTCTTACAAATCTGTGGGTCACCAAAGATTAAGCATCCGGTCAGACCAGGACCAGTGGATTGCCACTATCAGAAAAACAGCTCTATCTCATGGCTTTGGTGGCATTTGGCTTGTATGCACTATATAAGCATTTGCTTAATCTGATGATCTGCATCAACTCCCCTAATATTTAGTGTTCATTAGTGAGTTTTGCTTTTCTAGGTCTATTGCGGTCAGAGATATTTGGGAAATAAATTGTAATTTCAATTTTGAATTAACTTTGTTCAAATAAAATTTCTTAAGAATGGGCATTTATCTTTACATTAAGGCCAATAGGAGTTATCTAAATACTGCTAACTGCCAGTTAGTTTGGAGACAGCAGTTTTGTTGTGGATCTTGACCCCAGCCCCAGTCCTTGCTGTTGGAGGAGCTCCATTCTGCTTTAGGGTATCTCCCAACCATTTTTAGAAATCTCCAGGGGCAGTCCGCAATGCTTATGAATATAGCCTACTTCATCTTCTTTTGGGTAACTTCTAATGTGGCACTGAGAGGCAAGGACTCCCCAGGGCCCCAATGCCTCTGATATTTGCTGAGACCCATCAGATGGAGCTGCTGGGCATAATCTGGCCTTGCAGCTGCTCCATTTCTGACCCCAGGGAAGAAAGTGCTCTTGAAATTCTCTCCTCTAACCTTTTGTAATATTCTGATATACAAGCTTGAGAGCAGTGCTAGTTGATAAATATTTTAAAATAAATAGCTCTTTCTTTTTAGTTTCAAGGTTTTTATTTTAGTTTAGTTTTTGAGACATACCCTTGCTCTGTCACCGAGGCTGGAGTGCAGTGGTGTGATCTCAGCTCACTGCAACCTCTGCCTCCTGGGTTCAAGCGATTCTCATGCCTCAGCTTCCTGAGTAGCTGGGATTATAGGCGCGTGCCACCACATTCAGCTCATTTTTTTTTTTTTTTTGTATTTTTAGTAGAGACGGGATTTCACCATGTTGGCCAGGCTGGTTTTGAACTCCTGGCCTCAAGTGATCAGTCCCTCCCTCCACGTCTCCTATGCCCCCTTCCCCACCTTCGGCCTCCCAAAGTGCTAGAATTACAGGTATGAGCCACTGTGCCTGGCCTAGTTTTCAGGTTTTTAATCTTGGCCTTTCAGTGCTGTGGCTATGGCCAGCTTGCCAGCTAGGAGCTTGAAATCAGTCATGGAGTTTTTACCTTATGATAATCACCAAATGCTACAAATCAGGACTTTTTTTTCCTTAGAGAGCCATTTGCCAACATACCACTGGCTCTTCCCCTGCCTCTTACACCCTTCTCCCCAAGACTCTGGAATGTGACCACAAAAATGGGAAAATAATTGGGCTCATATTACAAAATATTACAAATAAATTTGTAACTACAATACAGTATAGCCACATAATAGGGACACTAAATCAGGAAATACCAAGGTTCCTGCAGTTTCTTCTGCTTTAAATAAAACATTATAATAATTTCAACTATTCACTTTATATGTGCTATATAGTTCAAATAAATAAATGAGATAATACCATTTTCCCAGTCCTGGCTGAATCTTAGGCATCAATCTATTTCCTTAGGGCCTCCCCTTCTTACAAGGTTCCTAAGTATTTTTATGAAAACAGAATCCATGTGGTTTCCCTACCCCAACAAAGGTTCCAGACCCTCTCTACCTCACACATGGCATCAACACAATTTTAGCTATAAACCTGATACCTTTAGAATCTTGGTTCCCTAAGGGAGATAGATACAGGGACCCATCTGTGTACCACCACCCCCAGCACATATTTTACAGTTATTCAGACACACCTAAAAAATAAGGTAAGTGCAGTCTAGGATCTCAACTATGAAAACCAGAGGCAACTGGCACACTTTCATTATTAACTGCAATGAACCATTTACCAACCTGCTAATTGCTTTCTCCTCAATCTCCTCCCATTTCTTGTACCACTTATGTCAGGGAATTGAATAGGATGAAGAAATCACTTTAGTACTTTGGTACTGGAGAAGAGCATATCATTCTTAGACAGGGTCTTGCTTTGTCACCCAGGCAGGAGTGCAGTGGCATGATTATGGCTGCTCATGCAGCCTTGACCTCCCAGGCTCAAGAGATCTTCCCGCCTCTGCCTCCCGTGTAGCTGATACTACATGTATGCACTACTATACTTAGCTAACGTTTTAATTTTTATTTTTTGTAGAGATGGGGTCTTACCATTGCCCAGGCTCATCTTGAATTCCTGGTCTCAAGTGATTCTCCCACCTCAACCTCCTAAAGTGCTGAGATTATAGGCATGAGCCACTGCACCTGGCCCCATATCACATTTTTTTCTTTTTTCCAGACAGCTGGAGTGCAGTGGTGCCATCCTCTGCCTCCTGGGTTCAAACTATTCTCCCACCTCAGCCTCCCAGGTAGCTGGGACTACAGGTGTGCACCACCACGCCCAGCTAATTTTTGTATTTTTGGTGGAGACGTGGTTTCATCACGTTGGCCAGGCTGGTCTTGAACTCCTGAGCTCAGGCGATATGCCCACCTCAGCCTCCCACGGTGCTAGGATTACAGGCGTGAGCCACTGTGTTTGGCCCCATATCACTCTTTAAAATAAATTAGAATACAAAACATTACAAATAAATTTGTAACTACAATACAGTATAGCAACATAATAGGGACACTAAATCAGGAAATACCAAGGTTCCTGCAGTTTCTTCTGCTTTAAATAAAACGTTATAATAACTTCAACTGCTCACTTCATATGTGCTATACAGTTCAAAGCAACCTCATGCCTCTCCCTGAATGGTAGGAAGTTAAAATGTGGACTTTGCCACTGCACTTTGACCCTGTTAATTAACATTGTGCAGGTAGCATCCATACTCATTATGTACTATGTTCATAAGGTAAGCATATTCCAAAAGTAAAAATCAGTGTTATTAGCAAAGCCTTGTTTTCAACAGAGATTTATTGAATAGCCATGCTAAGAGCAATAAAGTGAGAAACGAGATGGACCCTGTCCTCAAGGAGCTTTGGTCTTGGGAAAGATGAAGCATATAATCAAATTGTTGCAATGCATAGTGTAAGGGCCAGAGCAGAGGAATGTGCAGAGAGGATGGGAGCCTACAGGCGAGGAGGGACTTGAATCTGTCGGGAAGCAGAACAAGGAAGTTTTCCAAAGTCTGTGCAAAAGTTTTGCAGCCACAATGTAACTTGAGCTCAAAACTGTTTTCATACCCTGTAAAAAGAGCAGGTATAGATGGAAGATGAACAATCAGCGATGACCGTTAATTATCCCTTCCTATTTCTGCTCTCCATGGTGCTAATGCCATCAGCTCTCTGAGCCCTGGCTCTGTTCCTAATGCATTTTTTTTTTCTTTAATATTGGGTGCTGGCCAGGTACGGTCACTCACTCCTGTAATCCCAGCATTTTGGGAGGCCAAGACAGGCAGATCACTTAAGGTCAGGAGTTCAAGACCAGACTGGCAAAAATGGCGAAACCCCATCTCTACTAAAAATGCAAAAATTAGGTGGGCTTAGTGGTGCATGCCTGTAATTCTAGCTACCCAGGAGGCTGAGGCAGGAGAATTGCTTCAGCCCAGGAGACGGAGGTTGCAGTGAGCCGACATCGTGCTACTGTACTCCAGCCTGAGTGAAGGAGTGAGACTGTTTCAAAAAAAAAAAAAAAAAAAAAAATTGGGTGCTGAGGCCAAAGTGACTAGCTTGTATTCTACTAATAACCTTCCAAGAGCTGTGCTATATAGTTCTATTAAATTATCTTTTAGCCTTCTTTTTATTTAGAATTACAGGCCCTAACTTTTCAAAATTACTCTTTGCACATATTTTCCTTCTTTTTAAGATGAAAAGGGAACTTTATCCTGATGTTAGGATTGATCATATAATCTACATTTAAAAAAAAAAAAAAAGTCTGGCCAGGCACGGTGGCTCACACCTGTAATCCTAGCACTTTGGGAGGCCAAGGCGGATGGATCACCTGAGGTCTGGAGTTCGAGACCAGCCTGGCCAACACGGCGAAACCCCGTCTCTACTAAACATACAAAAATTAGCTGGGCATGGTGGTGGGCACCTATAATCCCAGCTACTCAGGAGGCTGAGGCAGGACAATTGCTTGAACCCAGGGAGCGGAGGTTGCAGTGAGCCAAGATCCTGCCACTGCACTCCAGCCTGGGTGACAGAGTGAGACTCAGTCAAAAAAAAAAAAAAAAAAAAAAAAAAAAAAAGTCCTCCCCAAATAGAAATATGTGACTGCCAAAGTACAGTACAGTAAGACCTCTCCACACATGACTGAATAAACTCTTCAGAACATTGTGGAGAAGAATTTAGATTGGGCTGTCAATGTCCTGCCTAGTTAATTGGAGCGTACACGCTTCCTTCAGTAGAATAGCGTGTTCTTTTGCAGGGATATATTTCTGAAAGAGGATCTTTGAACAGCACAAGGATCCACTGTTTTCTATTCCTTAATGATTTGGGAGGAACAAATTGTTCATGTATGTAGGCCAAGTATGTTTTCTTAGCATGTTTTGTTTTATGCATTAATTATTCCTTAGTTATTTATTTAGTTTGATTTCTTCCACGACTGATTTCTTTTCAACAAAAGGACAAATGCTAATTCAAATCACTTCGGAAATGACCTACAAGTCATTAGAAATATCTTGAGTGGAGTTAACACAGCATATATAACTGTTCAGGAAGTTTTCATAATTCACCAATAAACCATTCTCTTTAAATTTAAAAAGAACAAACAGGTAACTTCAGAGGTCTTATCTCTGTAAACCTTACATTATCATTACCTGGCATAAACTTACAACAAACAAACAAACAAACAAAACCCCACCCAGAAAACGTCATTATCCCTATCCTCTTCTGCATTGTTATAGTATGAATTCTTGGTAGATGTAGCTGCAGGCACTAGCAAATGACCTTCTCAGAGGACAACCTGGAGAAAACTTAGCTACAAAGTGCCCTAGCAAAGTGCCCAATCTTCAGGTTTTGAAGGACTACTGTTTTGCTGCTTGTGTGTGTGTGTGTGTGTGTGTGTCTGTTGCTAGCAACTTACCAGTTTTCCCAATATTTTCCCAAAAAAAAAGATGATTTTTAAGTAGCATTTGATAAACATGTCTAAATTAATTATGAAGAGAACTAGATGGTAAGGATCCTAAAACAGTGGAATGTGTTTCTGAGAGTGACAACAGAATCAGCTACCCAGCCTTTAAAAAGAGAATTTATAACCTTTTAATAACAGAATAATAGTAGGGTGATTCAGGGGAAGTCCTTCAAGAGACAAAGTAACGCAGAGTGACCACTCCGAGTTTCTTCAAATATAAAATTCCATAACTTATTTTTCTTAAAATTGTTCACACATAGTGCAAGGCCTAAGGTTTTTAATTTAACAAGCTGAAAAAGTCTATTTAGTTCCTTCTAAACAACAGTTAGCAAGCTTTAGTAAGACAGAAGTCTGGAAATTGTTCTTCAGCCAGGGGCCAGGCCTTGTACACCTGATTTCTGAACAATGTGAACTTCAACAATGTGAACAATGTGAACCTCAGTGGAACCGTAAAATGTTACGAAATAGAAAAAGTGCTATGACCCAATTTCTCTGTACACATGTACTATTTACTTTACAACCTTGGAGCCTGATAAATAGGAAGTGTCTCATCCTGTTTTCTGGGTTGGCAGTGTTTGCCATGCAGGTAGAATACATGTAGGTCGAATCTCATATTGTGCTAAATCACAGCATTCTGAAAAACTTGGGACCTTGTAAAAGGCCATATCTCAGAAAAGTTACTGCTTCAAATAAATGTGCCATTTTATAAAATTATACCTACTGTATCAGAAAAAAATGTTCTCTCATGTGAGTGACATTTAGATGACTGCCGTTTGTAGGAAATAGGGCATTCTCACATAGCAAGGCTGAAGAATGGTTTTGTAAGCTGAGAGTATTTTCTGAATGATAAATGTGGTAGAACTTGAAGATGCTCCTGTGGGAAGAGACTCTCCCCCCACAACTGGAGAGTTTCCTTATAAAAGTGGAACCTGCATTATTATGAAAAAAGTAACCACTGAATTATAGTTGTAGCATTAAGGAGATTTTCCATATATTTCAAACTTGCAGGCATCTTTAGTCACAGCTTTTCACCTTGTTAGAGTTGAACTGTCTGGATCATCTGGCCCCAACAGCCAGCCTTTTATTTTATATCTGTGGAAACTGAGGCTGAGATATTGAGCTTCTAGTTTTTCTAGAACTAGGAATAGTATTCTCCCTTCCCTCTCCCATTCTCTATCCAATTCACTTTCTCAGCTCACTGAAACCTCTGCCTCCCGGGTTCAAGCGATTCTCCTGTCTCAGCCTCCTGAGTAGCTGGGATTACAGGCACCTGCCACCACGCCTGGCTAAGTTTTGTATTTCTAGTAGAGACTGGGTTGCACCATGTTCGCCAGGCTGGTCTGGCACTCCTGACCTCAAGTGATCTACTGGCCTCGGCCTCCCAAAGTGTTGGGATTACAGGTTTGAGCCACCGTGCCCAGCCTCAGTACACCAATCTTTTAAAGAAATTTCCTAAATAACCATCTAGAGGTGGGAAGAAAAATAATAAAATTCTGTCTCTGGACAAACAAACAGAACTGAGGCTTTATTTACTCTTCACAATAAATTACATTCTGAACAATCTTCCTCCAGAAAAGTAACCTTTAAATTGCATGAGGAAATTTAAATCAAGATCAAAGATGGAAGTGGTTGCAGGTATCAGGACAAATTTCTAGCTACTGGTCAAGAAGCAGCTTCGGGTCTGAGACCTTGGAGATTGCTAAAGCCACATTCTTCCAGCCTGCTTTTTGATGGGCGCCCCAATAGTGCGCCAATCCAGAAGTAAGATGCAGAGAAGAATCTAATCCCCTAATTTTCCCACTATGGGCTTCTCTGCACCCTGTGGTAGGGGTGAGCGTTAAACTCCAGGAAGTTAGAAGCTTGACGAATCGCGGAGCTGCCTCAGGTGACTTTCCCCGAAAGGGATGCCAGGGCGCGGCGGGGAGTTTGCAAGCACCTGTTCCTCAGTGCTAGTGGGCTGGGGAGTGGGGTCCTAGCAGCAGGGACTGGAGGTGAGCTGAGGCAGATAAGGGACGGGAGCCTTGTGGCGAAAAGTGACCCACCTGTGGGAGAGGCGCTTCCGAGGAGGAAGCGTCCTGCGCAGCCGGTGCGCGCCGCGGGCCGGGCGGGTAGAGAGAAGTTTCGCGGCGCCTGCAGCTCAGTGCTGGGGCTTGTGGCTCTGGCTGCTATAAGAAGCCAGAGAAGGGCGGGACGGTCCGCGAAATTTCGCAAGAGAAGCGGAGAGGAACTTGTTTCCTGGAAGAGTTCAAGCTGAGAATCCCAGCAGCTGGAAGGACCGGAACTTCTATACTGCGGTGCTGCTGATGGTGCCGCTGACCCCTGGGAAGCGGGGATTTTAAGGATTTCACCCGAGACTTGGCATCTGTGCATCCCAGGGTGATTGAGGTTTGAAGAGGTCTAGGAATACCCCTTTCCTAAAGGAGCAAGAAGGATCTCTTTGAGTAGCTGAGAAAACAGCACCTGGACTAGGCTTCTAGGCAATTCTTTTGCCATCTTAGTTTATAGAAAAGGTGGTATCTTTCCCCTCTGCCTGGAAGCCATGGGTTCTTATGGGGCTCATGACTTGGAAGATCTTGAGTTTTCAGGTCTTAATTTAGGTAGATTAAAGAAATAAAACAAATGAAAGAGGGATAGGGATACCTTATGATATGTATACAAGTGGATTCGTGTGTCTTTCTATATAGTAGGTCAGACACCACAGCTATGGTTGTTTAAGATTGAAATAATCCTGATAACCTATGGGGCAAGCATCCCCACACTCCCAAACTCTGTAATCTAAATCCCAGAGTCTTCCCAATGATCTCCACCCAGCCATAGGTCTTAAATTCCACAGTATACGCTTGCCAAGCTCCAGAGGCCCAGTTACATGGGAGGCCTGTTCCTCCCGTGGAAGGGGGTTGTTAAGTCAACTTTCCCTTTGTCTGGATTGCAGCTCTCCTCATAGCTTCTTGTGGGGTCGGTCAGACCCCATGTCTTTCAAGAAGTCTTTTCTGAGCCATTGGTTGCAATTAATATTTTCTTTCTCTATACAGTAGTTTATACTTTTAGCACAGTAATTATTGTCTTTCAAAAGAGTTATTATCAGGTGTGTGTCTCTTGTTCCGGACTGCAGTCTTTGAGGAATGACACCCCAGTCTTTTCAGTCTGGAATTCTTCACAACACCTAGCAAAATGCATTACTTAACAATGGGAATTTATTCTGAGGAATGCCTCATTAAGCAATTTATGAAATATATTCTGAGGAATGTCTCATCAAGCAATTTCGTCATTGTGTGAACATCGTAGAGTACACTGGCACAAACCTAGATGGTATCACCTACTACACGCCTAGGCTAGATGGTATATAGCCGATTGCTCCTAGTCTACAAACCTGTGCAGTGTGCTACTGTACTGAACACTGTAGTCAGTTGTGACACAATGGTAAGTATTTGTGTATCTAAGCATAGAAATGGTATAGTAAAAATGTGGTATAAAAGATAAAAAATGGTATACCTGTATGGAACACTTACCATGAATGGAGCCTGCAGGACTGGAAGTTGCTCTGGGTGAGTGAGTGAGTGAGTGTGAAGGCCTAGGATATTACTACACACTACTGAAGACTTTATAAACACTACATTTAGGCTATGCTATTATAAGAATTTTTTTTTCTTCAATAGTAAATTGCTCTTAGCTTACTGTAACATTTTTACTTTTTAAACTTTCAAGTTTTAAAAAACTTTTTGACTGTTTTATAATAACACAGCTTAAAACACATATTGTATAGTGTGTACAAAATAGTTTTTGTCTTTATATCCTTATTCTATAAGCTGTATTCTGTTTTTAAAAGTTTTAAATTTTTTGCTAAAAATGAAGACACAGACATACATAGTAGCATAGACCTACACAGAATCAAGATATGCGCTATCACTATCTTCCACCTGTATGCCTTTTGTTACTGAAGTGTCCTCAGGGGCAGTAACATGCATGGAGCTGTCTTCTGTGATAGCAATGCCTTTTTCTGGAATACCTGCTAAAAGACCTTCCTGAGGCTGTTTTACAGTTAACTTTTTAAAAAATACAAGTAGAAGGAGTACACTCAAAAACAATTTTAAAAGTACATATAATAAGTACATAAGCTAGTAACATAGCCATTTATTTTCATTATCAAGTATTATATACTGTACATAATTGTATGTGCTATGCTTCTATATGACTGGCAGTGTAGTAGGTTTCTTTACACCAGCATCACCACAAATGTGAGTAGTGTATTGCTCTGTGATGTTACAACAGCTACAGTGTCCCTAGGCAAGAGGAATTTTTCAGCTCCATTATAATTTTATGAGACCATTATTATCTATGCGGTGCATCATTGACCAAAACATTGTTAGGTGGTGCATGAGTGTAATTGGTACTTAATATTTATTGCACTCATTAATTAATAAATCTACTGCCAATTATTATATTTTGCAAAAAGTTCATCCGATAGTATTCTTTGGCTGGGGAAGAACTTAAAATATTCATTGATTTTATAGCATCTGATTTTCCCAGTTTGCAGACTAATAGGCAAGAGAGGGGTGTGCACCCATGGAAGAAGTTCTGCTGCATGTCCCTAAGAGTCTTCATAGATGATCAACACAGTTTTGGAGACTTGACCCTTGTCTACCATTTAGTTTTAAGCCTTGATGGGCACAGAAGCTTGATAAGCACACTGAGCCTGAAACAACCAAAATGGTGACTTGTTAGTTGTTAATGGAATATAAAGCAAATAGTTACTGTAAAATACAGTTGCTAAGGGCACCAGACATTATGGCCATCACATTCTCTCCATGTAGACATATCCTGTGGAAGCTATTTTATATGCAGAAGACTGCTGGATAAACAGAGGAGTGAGTTATAAAATTCCCAGGTTTACTGACATCTGGTTAAGAGAGTACCTACATCGATGCATGCCATTTAGAAGCAGAAGCTGGGGTCTGTGGACCAGGTCACTCTGGTTTCTAGCTGGTGTTTGGATCCACTATGAGTTGACATAATGGGCAACCATATTCTCAAATGCATCCTCCAAGTAATAACGGAATCATTGCTTTATAAACTTATTATTATTAGGTGGATAAAAAATTGTGAAATGTGATTTTTATGAGAGGCAGATATATTTCAGTTATGTAAGTTCTTTTCTTTGCCAAAGGCAACTGGAGTCCTAGAAAAGGAAGATTAAATTACTGGGATATGAAGGATGGAAAAAAAATGCCTTTGTTAGTGCAAAACTTAAGAGGCACTTGACATATTTATCTTGTGGTTTAAAGATTGATTTTCCCCTTGGGCCTAGGAGGGACACACAATTCATAACTCTCCTAGTCTTTCTGTAAACCCTTGCCATAGGGGAAAATTAAGTTTCCCAAAGATGCCAGCAACCTGAGTACCCAAGGATTTCCTGTTGGCAGGATTCATCCTTCTTCCTGTAGTTTTATACTCAGAGCTCCAGATAAACCTTCCCAGATGTTGTGCACCACCAAAGGTTCTTACTTAGGGATTTCCACATTTACTGTGCCCCTGAGTCTTTCCTGTTATTTCCTCTCTCCTCCTCCTACTATGTCAAAGGCCGCAAATGGCAGAATTTAGGCAAACTGATGAAGTAGGCCTAGAGCCAGTGTTCATTGAATGTTATTAAGTGATTGAATAAATGTTACCTTTAACATTTTTGTATCTCCCTTTCAATGTCATTTTTCTCCTTTTCTCCTTTCTCCCCAGTAAAGGAGAAAACTAGTGCTCCCCTCTGCACTATTTTGTGTCTTGGGCATTTATCCCTCTTCCCCAAGGCCTCTCCTTACAGTGTTCCACACCTTCTTATGGGGTGGGAGGGAGCTTTCAACAGGTGCGGGACCAGGAGGTGATTGACTTGATGGTCTATAATTAGCATGTATATGTGAATCTCTTATTGACTTAAAGATTTGCCCTCTAGCTGTTTTTGAAATTTTTTTTTTTTTTGAAAGATTCCTAGAGATGTCTCTGTCTAACCCCCCAAAATGAATCTCTATGGCAGAGATTTCAGGCACTCTGGGAGATATATTTGAGTATTGGTGTAAGGAATATTTTGTCTTTTGCTTACCTAGCATCCAGGACCAGGACTAAGTGAAGTGAGTGAGGAGGCTAGGAACCAAATTTGTGGAGGTGCTCACTCTCAAAACCCAGTCTGCATGAACCTGAAAATAAATGGCTTCTTAAATGTTGCTCCTTTGGTGCCTCACTTGCCTGCTCTAGTCCTGGTCCTGCAGCATCCATTTCTCTTTGCTAATTATATCTTCATTTTCCTTTGATAAATGCCCTTGCACAATCTTGATTCACGTGGTTCAAGTTGAACAGACAGCACTACTGGGGTTCCAGGATCAGGCACCTGACTTAGGCCTGGTCATTCAAAGCATAAAGCCTTGTCCACAGTGATTGGTTCAGTGATGGCATATGACCTGAGTTGGGCCAATAGGAATCTTTCCTGGAACAACCTGGGAAGCAGCACACTCTTTACAAAGGGTTGTGGAACTGCTAGAAAGCAAGCCTGGGTCACTGTGAGGAGAAAGTCAGCATGAGAAAGAGGCCACTTCAGGAGAAAAGAGAGCAAAGAGATGAGAAGAGACAGATTTCTGCAATTGTTAGAGTGCTGTATCTGAAGAAAGCTGTATACTCTGGGCTTTTTAGTGACATTAGTCAATAACTGAATGTCTGTTATTTGTATAAAACGGGGTTGGGTAGGAGGAGAAAGGCACCTGCTCAGTCAGATTTCTGTGATTGTAATGCCTACTGAGGTGACTTCATCACAACGTGCGGTCAGAATGAGGAAGGCATTTGTTGTTAAAAAAACAAAGCAAAACAAAAACCTTTCTGAGTTTTCTTGTAGTAGTTTTGGGACTTGGATAAATAATCAATTTCTGTGACTGAAGTTTTTCAGCGAATTCCTGGGATATTCAGAAATTCATTTTCCTGTCTCAGGAAACTTTTTTTCTACTTCTTTCCTATTCTAGTAGGGGTGGGCAGATATAGAATCCTTCTCCTCCATTTTCCTGAAACTGCAAAGGGTATAGTGAAGAAACCAGGTCACTGACCTGGTTTTAACCAATTTCTAGGACTCCTGCCAACACAGACCAGGAAGCAAAACCAAACAATATTTTACTACCCACTTGTACCCAAAAAAAGTACTGATGGGAAAATACATCAGACACAGACAGTATTGGAGTCTGAACTAGGGATAATGTCAGGAATGACAATAAAGAACTTAAAAATAAGACCTAAAGAACTTGACTTTAGGTTCAAGAGAAGGTTGAAGAGGAAGAGTTGAGTATGTGGATTAAGTGAATAATAATATTTTAAAACATCACTGACAAAGCCTAGAAGTGACAGACAGCTGCTGCTACTTCTGGGAATTGAAAATAGGCAAGGAAACCCTTTTCTCTTAATCTGGGTCTCTGACTCCCTGGGTTACAAGGTCTGTGTTAATTTTGGAGGCTTCTAAGGCACTGGTAGGGCTATGGACTGACTATCACCAATAGGAATCTGGAGGCGGCCCAAGACCACACCTGCTGACCTCAGAAGAGGTCACTTAAGTACGATGTTACCAAAGAACAAGATGTGCAAAATAGTTTGAAGAGATGGAGAAATATTTGAGTTAATTTTTTGATAAATGCAGCTGGCATTAACAGAGATGTTCTTTCTGTAATTCAAAAACTGAAGATATGTCATCTCCTTTCACCCCAGCCTGCTGGTACACACTATGATATATCTAGCTGCTAGCAGAGCTATGAATCAATAGTTGAGTGGTAGTTACTGTTAGTACTGGAAGTATTATTGGCAACGGCAATTCCAGTCCAGGAAATTTGTGCCTAGTGCCAGTAAAGGAAGGTTACTTAGATTTTTCAAGTGCTAAAGAGGAGACAAAAATAAATTTAAAATAATTAGAGTGAATGTAGTCCTGTTCACTTTCAAATAGAATTAGCAGGGAAAATGGTATCAAAGCAATCATAGGAGGAAAAGCAAAGGACAAGAATACTGAAAATATGAGGTTATTTTTTTCTTCATTTTCTAACTGTAGAGATCAATTACTTGCTAAAAGTTATTTTCTTTCTTGGGATTTCTTTAAAGATAATTATATACATTATTTTTATGCTGATAGTATTAACTATAGATGATTCTGTAGTACCAAATACAGATGATTTATGCTCACAGAATGTTTGCTACACAATTGATTTAGTTACTATAGATTGTTTTACATTACATAACACTTTAGTTTAAATAATTAAAATACGTAAAGAATTGATGCAAAATTCAAGATATAAAAGGGGTATGTTGAAAAGCTGTTTTCTGCAGACATTGAGCTCTCCTGTCTGGAGGCAACCATGTTGATGATTTATTGGGCTCCTTTCATAGATAGACTATGCATATAAAAGCATATATATTTGTTCTTAAAAATTACAAATGGTGGCCAGGCATGGTGGCTCAAATCTGTAATCCCAGCCATCTGGGAGGCCAAGGTGAGCAAATCGCTTTAGCCCAGGAGATCGAGACCAGCCTGGGCACAAAACTAGCACAAAAAGCACAAAAACTAGCCAGGTGTGATGGCACATGCCTGTAGTCCCAGTTACTCAGGAGGACGAGGTGGGAGGATCGCTTGAAGCTGGGAGGTTGAGGCTGCAGTGAGCTGTATTCGTGCCACTGCACTCAAGCCTGGGTGACAGAGCAAGACCCTGTCTAAAAAACAACAACAACAACAAACATAGAAGTGGAAGCCTACTAGTCACATTCTGGTACACCTTCCTTCTGTTCACTTAACACTGTAACTTAAATATCATTCACAATAGAGCGGTCAAGGCAGTCCTATGTCAAACCGCACGCATCCATGCCCACCTCCTTCCCTTGCTCCCCTTTACTCTGCTCTCCATTATTTCCATGGCACTCATTACTTTCTGACATACTGTCCTTTATTTGTTTATTACATTTAGTATTTTTCTTTCCTCTGGAACTCAAGAGCCATGAGGACAAAGATATTTTGGCGTAATTTTCACCCTACTGTATATGTACCACTTACAATGGTGACCAGCACATAGTAGGGTCTCAATAAATATGTTGAATGAGTGAATGAATGGTTTGAAGGGAAAATGATGGACTGGTAGAAACCTATAAAAGAAGTATGCAGAAATATAAGATCTTTGAAACCATTCATGTCAAAAATGTATTGGCAAGGTTAAATCAGTGCTTCCCTAGCTAGGGAATGCTCAAGTAACTGCCTCTACTGATTGCCAGTTTGTGCTTAAATTTATTCAGAAAAGGCCAGATGCCTCCAGCTACTTTATCTCTTGCTATTCCCAGGGTTCTGCTTTTTTTCTTCAGACTCCTTTTTAATCTATAACATTTTCATTTAATTACTTCTTTCCCAACTCTATATCTCCTATGTCTGTAACAGCATTCTGTAAAAATATAATAGAGTTCCTAAGCCCTTTTTTTTTGGAAAGGATCTCTGTAGTGAGATATTGCTTACTAGGTCCCAGGAGTCAGCTGTTATAAACAGTCTGTGGAAGAATGTGCAGCATTCATTATATAGAAGGAAGTGGAGACTTCCCTCTTCACATTACAGAACTGTACAGCAGCCGCTGAAAGAGTTTTGATGCCTCAGAGCTGTCATGTCATTTTGCGTGTGTAATGACTACAGGAAAGAGGATGTGGACATGTACTATCAATTGGTGTAAGTAAAAAAAACATTTTTAGCAGTAAAAAAAGGAAGTGAAGAAAAACAAAACAAATGGCTTATTCTACCAGTCCTCTTTAGATATCTGCTTTGGTTGGGCTATTGGCTATTTGGGAATAGTCTTAATTTGTGCTTTCTTGCATTTTGTGTAGAGTGATTATATCATAGATTTTACACATGAGAAAGGCCACACAGGAAAGAATCTTTAGACGCAGGGGGAGGTAGGTTACAAACTTTTATGTTATTCAAATGTGAATTAATTAAAACTCCAAATCAGAACTACTTTAACATTGAAATTAAATTCTGGGCCATTCATAACTTTATGACTATCCCACAAGAAGATTGTTCATAGGCAAGAGAAGTATCTTAATTGAACACTAGAAATTTAAATTCAGAAATTTGTCAAATCTTGTCAAAATCCATTGGCTAGAAATAAAGGATTATTATTGTCAGTGGTTGACTTCTGTCAGCCTTGGTGCCCCATTTTCCTCCTCAAAGAGTAAAGCTTCACTTGTCTGGAGGGAAGGAAGACAAGGAAAGGACATGAGAAATCCAAACAGATTCAGTCAAGTTCATGGACTTCAATCTAGGTATGCCCTCAAGGCTCTCACTAAGAAATGCTTTAGTTAATCCTAGAAACTAGAAGTCTAGTTTTCAGCCTCCTGTGCCTGAACAGAACAGAGGAAAAAGACAGGAAAATTCTAAAAAGCAGACTTAAGGACTCCAAACACAATTGTCTAGGATAACTTACCGTACAAGCAAAACAATCAGGAAATACTTAGGAAATTACCATATATATCATACCAGAATTAATTTTTATATTGATCATCTTTTATGACCAGGAAAAAACAGAATTTCTTAGTCTACATCAATAATACAAAAAATGGTGTAAGGCCGAGCGCGGTGGCTCACGCCTGTAATCCCAGCACTTTGGGAGGCCGAGGTGGGCGGATCATGATGTCAGGAGATCAAGACTATCCTAGCTAACACGGTGAAACCCCATCTCTATTAAAAGTACAAAAAATAAGCCGGACATGGTGGTGGGCAGCTGTAGTCCCAGCTACTCAGGAGGCTGAGGCAGGAGAATGGTGTGAACCCGGGAGGCGGATCTTGCAGTGAGCCAAGATCGCACCACTGCAGTGCAGCCTGGGAGACAGCAAGACTCCATCTCAAAAAAAAAAAAAAAAAAAAAAGAAAAGGAAAAAAAAAGAAATGGTGTAAAAATAATCTTAATAGCATTTCCATCTCAAATGATTGTAAAGTAATAAAAAATCCAATGTCAGTTTTTGATATGGATCTTTTTTATCCACCTTCCTTCTCACTTAGATGCTATTCATATGGTCACAGCATCCACCTTTTCCTTACTAATAGCTGCCCCACTTTCATTTAAAATGTCTCATTTTCTGATCATTCTCTCTTATCCATCCAGCTCACTTACCCTGCTTATCCCACTCTTGCAAGTTACCAAAGTCTTCTAATCCCCTGACTTTGTTATTTATTTTTTATATTCATCATATTCATCACATTCTCTATCTTTCACTTCTTTCTTACCAGCTATGATTTCACATACTGTTATGACGATTTTCTTACAGATGCTTCTTGATCACCTTGGCCATCTCTTTGCCACTTCCTCGCCTGGCAAAATTTCAACACAGTTATATTGAAGTGACTGCCTACTTTGCATCTTCACCCAAGCAGCTAAATGTTACTGGAGAAAATAAAATAATTATTGCTAGCTTTAGTTATTTCACAACCGTGACCACAAATGTCAGGGCATATTACACTTAGTGGCATCCTACTATACCTGTGGAGCATATTCCATTTCTAACTCTCTAGAATGATTTCTTAAACGTCTTCTCGTTCCTTTCCTCACTCACTCACTCACAGGTTATGATCCCACCATAATCTCATTTTCCCACCTCTAGTTCTACTAGCTCACTATATTCATGCCCACGTACTCTTCCAACTCTCGTTGCTCTAAGGCAATTCCCTCCTGATGTGCTTTGGATTCCCACCCCATACCATCATAAAGAATTCACTCCTCCAGACCAGATGCAGTGGCTCATGCTTGTGATCCTAGCACTTTGAGACGCAGAGGTGGGCGGGTCACTTGAGGTTAAGATTTCTAGAGCAACCTGGCCAACATGGTGAAACCTCGTCTCCACTAAAAATACAAAAATTAGCCGGGCGTGGTGGCATACGCCTGTGAAACCAGCTACTTGGGAGGCTGAGGCAGTAGAATTGCTTGAACCTGGGAGGCGGAGGCTGCAGCGAGTGGAGATTATGCCACTGTGCTCCAGCCTGGGTGACAGAGGGAGACTCTGTCTAAACAACAACAACAACAACAACAATAATAATTCACTCCTTCTTTTTCAGTTGTCAGTTCATTCCTTTCCACTGGGCCATATCCAACAGTGTGACACGGTGACTTAATGCACCAACCTTGAACATTCTATCACAGGATGTTTGCCTGTTGCAGTTGCTATTGCTTCTGCTTGGAAAGCTCTTTGCTCAGATCTACTAGTGGCTACCTCATTATTCTGGTCTCAGCTAAACTTCCCTCCTAGTGGTCTTTACGGGTCTTCTTAGTTCAAATTAGCTCTTTCATCCACCACTTTTCAAGCAGGCCTTGTATGTCACATTACACAATTTTATTTTTTTTCATATTATAGAAGTATCTTATTTTTTATCAATGTGTTCATGTTTTGTTTTGTTTCATTTTTCACTGGAGTATAAGCTTCTTGACAGTAGGGACTGTCTCTTCTTTATTATTGTAGAACATGCCTGGCATACAATAATAGATATTTAATAAATACTGATAGACCGAAGGATTGACTATTTAAAGGTAGTAATGTCAATGATTTGGACAATTTAGGCTGGACATGGTGCCTCACACATGTAATCCCAGCACTTTTGGAGGCTGAGGTGGGCTGATTACTTGAGGTCAGGAGTTCAAGATCAGCCTGGCCAACATGGAACCCCGTCCCTAGTAAAAATACAAAAATTAGCCCAGCATGGTGGTGGGTGCCTATAGTCCCAGCTGCTAGGGAGACTGAGGCAGGAGAATTGCTTGAACCCGGGAGGCAGATGTTGCTGTGAGCAGAGATCGTGCCACTGCACTCCAGCCTGGGCAACAGGGTGAGACTCTGTCTAAAAAAATAAATAAAATAATTTGGAAGATTTTGTTCCCCAACAATGCTGAATAGAATATGTATTATTGTATTTACTCCTTCAGACAAACCTATTTCTATAAGGGTAGTGAATAATTATACCAGCACTACTACTAATAAAAGTGCTTATATAGAGCTTCCTATATGCCAGACACTCTTCTGAACACTTTATAAATATTAACTTATTTAAGCAACAGCCTTGTGAAGCAGGTATGATTATAAATTCTATTTTACAAATGGGGAAACTGGGGCACATTACAATTAGTTGCTCCCCTCACTGAGGTTTCATAGTTGCTTCAATGCAAAAAATACTGAGTCAGGTTTATCTTACATAAATTCCTTCAGCAGCCTCACATGTGTAAGTGGTACTTTCCACAAGAAGGAACAACTATTTATAGGTAGTATTAGGAAATATGGGACTACCATTGATTGCGGATTTACCAAGAACTGTGCTAGGCATTATGAGAGCTACCTAAGAAGAATAAAACGGAATCCTTCCTAGAAAGACATAGTATTCTTCTATGTATAATAGTAAGTCTAAGAAGGACTATACATCTATAAAGAACTGCATAATATCACTAAATACAATGAACAGATAGGTTGATAAAATATTTACACCTTTGCATGCATACTTTTGATTTTTAGATGACAGTATGCTTTCTATTTTGAAGACATGGAAATATTTATGAAGTTGGATATGTGGATAAAGGCCACATCATCATACATTGGCCCCTAGATTTAAAAATCTTAAGATATGTGAAAAGTGTTGGATCAAAAAATGAGTATCTCTATTTGGGCATCATGTGGTCTGCCCTTTCTGAAGAATGTGACTGCAAGTATTAGTGGCTATTCCTAGTTCAGATACCATTTTTTCCTTTGTGTTACATTAAATCTTTTCTCCAATTATTTTAGGTTAATTGTAAACATAAAAACATTAATTTAGACGAAGTGGCTACATGCCAGTAGATGAACTATAAATTATTTAAAACACAAAGAGTTAATTCAAGCATAAATATAGGCAACATATTTTAAACCCTTCAGTAATATCTCCAGTGTGGGTTAGCCTATTTCACTAGAGAATTGGGAACACCTTTAGGCAGTTGTGACTAAGGGGACATCTGTGTTTATTTTGTTTTTATACCCTATAGTGGCCCACACCCTTCCGTGCTGGTCTAGACACATCTAATTTCAGAGGTAATTGCTAGGAATCCCTGGTTTGTGTTTATAATTTCTCAGAGTTACACCCGTAAAATATTTTAACTTTCTGTCTTAGCTACAGATTATACCAACTCCATTTTTATTCTGTAGCTACATATATTCCCTATGATTTTTGTACAGATCTGCAAATGTCAGTAATTATGTGCAGTTTTAAAAAATAGCATTATCTACTAATAGTGTTGTCAATTGAGAAAAATAACGAGACAAGTCTTAATCATTTTAGGAGATTTATTTGCCAAAGTTAAGGACACGCCCGGGAGACAGGTCTATGCCTTTCTCTGAAGATGATTTTGCGGGCTCCAAATTTAAAGAGGTAAGGGAGGGATATTGAGAAGTACACAATTTTCTTTTTTCTTTTCTTTGAGACAGAGTCTTACTCTGTCGCCCAGCCTAGAGTGCAGTGGTGTGATCTTGGCTTACTGAAACCTCCACCTTCTGGGTTCAAGCGATTCTCATGCCTTAGCCTGCTAAGTAGCTGGGATGACAGACGTGCACCACCATGCCCGGCTAATTTTTGTATTTTCAGTAGAGACAGGGTTTTGCCATGTTGGCCAGGCTGGTCTCAAACTCCTTGGCTCATGTGATCTGCCCACCTTGGTCTCCTAAAGTGCTGAGATTACAGGCATGAGCCATGTGCCTAGCCAAGAAGTACACATTTTTTCACGTAGGAGATGGGTAGGGGAAAATAGTCATTCTTGGCTTTGTCTGGCTCAGTGAATCTGCATTTTTACATAAGGTAACATAGATAGGACAGGGTTCAGGGAATCTGCATTTTTACATAAGATAACAAACAGAAATGGAGCTGGGAAACAATCAAATATCCATTTGTGCCAGGTGAGCAGAGGGGTAAATGCGTCTGTAAAGATAAGCTATCAGTTTACGTTGCCTTGGTGAATTTTAACAGAAATGCTTTAGGGTAAACATCTTGGAGCTCATCAGGAATTTCCTTGTGGGGAAAATATGAGGGAGGTGTGTAGTTTTTCATCTTGTAGCCATCTTAATTGGGAACCAAAAAGGGTAGGCAGATTTGCGTGACCCAGTTCCTAGCTTGACTTTTCCTTTTGGGTTAATGAGTTTGGGGTCCCAAGATTTATTTTCCTTTTACACTGGCTGTAAGAAAAAATAAGTGCTTTGTGCTTTATGTTGGATCATCTTTTTAGTAAAGTTTCTGTAGCTAGAATATGTGGGATTTTAGGAATCTTTGGTATAGCAGGTTAAATTGTGTCCCTCAAAAAGAAATGTCTAAGCACTAACCCTTGGTACCTGTGAATGTGACCTGATTTGGAAACAGGGTCTTTGCAGATGTTAGTAGTTAAGGATCTTGAGATGAGATAATTCTGTATTTAAAGTGGCCCTAAACCCAATAACTGGTGTCCTTATAAGAGAAAGGACAGGGAAATTTGAGATACAGAGACATAGAGAAAAGGCCATATGAAGATAGAGTCAGAGGTTAGATTTTTGTAGCCCCAAGGCAAAGAATGTCAAGGGTTGCTGGCAGACACTGGAAGGTAGGAGTGAGACATGGGAGAGATGGCCCCTCCAAGCTTCCAGAGGGAACCAATGCTGCAGACATCTTGATTTTGGACTTCTGGCCTCTAACACTGTAAGATAATACATTTTTGTTGTTTTAAGCCACCAATTTTGTGGTAATTTGTTACAGTGGCTTTAAGAAGTGAATATGCCTGGTTATAGGTGAGAAAATAACAAGTTCCGGCTTGAGTAATGCCATAAAGATGCTCTCCTATTACTGACCATTGCATCCTCTAAAGTTATTTTCTGTCATATATCATCAAATACGTCAGGCCTCTGAGCCCAAGCTAAGCCATCATATCCCCTGTAACCTGCACATATACATCCAGATAGCCTGAAGCAACTGAAGATCCACAAAAGAAGTGAAAATAGCCTTAACTGATGACATTCTACCACTGTGATTTGTTCCTGCCGCACCCTAACTGATACGATATATTCTGCCCTGCCCCCCCACCCTTTAGAAGGTACTTTGTAATATTCTCCCCACCCTTGAGAATGTACTTTGTACGCCTATCCCAAACCTATAAGAACTAATGATAATCCCACCACCCTTTGCTCACTCCTTTTTCAGACTCAGCCCGCCCGCACCCAGGTGAAATAAACAGCCTTGTTGCTCACACAAAGCCTGTTTGGTGGACTCTCTTCACAGGGATGCGCATGACAAAATGTACACTTTATCTGTGTTAAGGATTATTTCTCCCACCCTTTATAGTAAAAGCAACTCAGTACCAACTAACTAAATAAAGACTAATCTGCACTTCTGTGGTTTTGCTTTTTAAATACTCCACGTGTGCTTTACATATATACTTACTATAAAATTCCTATTGTTATCATATGTTTAGTAGTATTTTAGTAAACAATGGTCAACTTAGGATTTTGGTAAAACTAAAATCTTTTTTATTTTTTTTTATTTTATTTATTTATTTTTTTTATAGAATCTGGAGCCTTCTAGAGAAGTTTTAATGAAAATTGTGCAGAGAGAAAGCATGCTTAGCAATATGATCTTAGAGACCTGAGATTGCTATTTGTACTTATGGGTTTTCAGGACACAGAGAGAAAACCATGTTGTGCTGGGATAACTGAAGGAACTCCCCTATACCCATTCTTCTCCAGGGCCCTTCTGGGAGCCAGTTTGGTGGTGAATTTATTGGATGTTACTTCTCAGAGTGTATCAGAGATTCTTCACATTCGTGGACTTTAATCTTCCCCTTGTCAGCTGCAGCCACAGTTGTATTTCTGCGCGCTCTGAATTCTCAGTGGTCTTGATAGTTCTAGAAAGTGAAAGTTTGCGTTCATTTAGTCAGTAATCACAGTTGGTGAACAGTAATTATCGTTGTAGTTTTTCTAAAAGGTGCAACCAAGAGTTCTTAATCTGGAGTCTGTGTATTCAGATGTGGGGGGAGGGGGATATTTATTGAGCTCAAACTGAAAATGAGAATTTCTTCCAACTATAAATGTAGGCTCTAAACCACAGAGCCATGGAGTACTACATTGTATTAGTATATACCTGTGACTCTGTTACAATAGAAACCTCTACTGATTTTTAAAATTTCCTCACATGGGATAGTTGTCTTGAAATATTGTACATGGTAATTACCATACTGAAATTATGGGAGTTATTTAATATATTAACAAAGAAGTCGCATATTATTATACAACAAAACTTTACATTTTATTTGTATTATATGTAACAACTCTTTTGCTATCACATTGAACAAAACTTATTAGGTTTTCTGCCAAAGGGTGCACTAGGTTATAATCATCAATCATTGGCAGCTCTCAATTTTTGGTTTTGCATGTGTGAAAATCTTTACTCTGCCTTTCTCATATATTGATCTACCTTGTTTGATTTGTCACTGGAAATGAAAAGAAGCATGCTATCCTCAGAATGTTAGTGCTGGAAGGCACAAAGTCATTTTATAAGACAAGAGAGGCAATAGAGGAAGGAAGGTCATGTAGAAAGAGTGTCATGGAATTTCCTTTATGGAAATGAAAATGCTCTGTATTTGTATTACTGTGCTTTACATAATGGCAAATGATTCTGCTGATGGAATGGTTTTCTGAGTGTATGGATGTGGCCGGATTAACTCTGATATATCATGTAATTGCACTCCTCTGATGTTCAAGGCAAGCAGAGCTTATTATTTTTGCCTCTCTTTAGGGCTAACGGCTGCAGAATGCTCTTTCTTTTCTGAACTAGTTTTTAAAAACTACCAGTAACAAAATCTACATACATATTTACACATGAATGTTTGAGTAGCAGAATCATATTCATTCAACAATATTTGTTAAGTGCTGACTATCTGCTAGGCCTGTGCTGTGGACTATTGGTTTACAAGCTAACACTATCAGCCTTCTCAATAGACCCCTTTTGTGACTTTACAGAGAGGCTGGAAGACATCGTGCTGTCAACTATGTTCTTCTCCAAATCAGATTTTTCTCCTCAGGATCACTTTCCTCCTCAGATCCCCTTTCAGAATCCTGTTTCTACTAATTTTACTCTCTTTTAAGCATTTTCAAACTCTGGGTTCACTGGTCCTTTCTCCTGAAACCCCCTACTGCCACAATCAGATCTTCAATATCCAAGAAAGGAAAAAGAAAAAAACAAAAAGGCTCATGGTCAGTCCTCTCTTTTCTGCTTTTCTTCTCCTAATTTACTTGAAAGACTTCTCCTTTCTAATCTGATATTCTCTCTCATCAAGCTACTGAAAATGCTCAGTCATTTTTCAATTGTGAATTTTGCTGGCTATTCTCAAACTCTTAATTTTCCAACCTCTCTGAGGTGCTTAAAACAGTGACCGCACTCTCCGTATAACTCCTTAACATCACCAGCGTGTGCTGTCCTGATCTCCTCTGCTTTTCCTGTGGGTTTTTAGTCGTATTTCCCCCATCTATTTATTCCTAAATGTGGACCCTCCTCGAGGGTCCTTCGATGTATGCATCCCGTACAGCCTACAGAACTATGAGCCAATTAAACCTCTTTTCTTTATAAATGACCCAGTTTCAGGTATTTCTTTATAGCAATGTGAGAACAGATGAATACAGGCTTCATGGTGGGAAAACAGAAAAACTGACTCCCCTATTTACTAGCTATGTGGCTTGGGGCAAGTCACTAAACTTCACTAATACCTCACGTGATTACCGGAGGAATCAAATGAGATTATATTATGAAAATATACCATGTAAATGGAAGAGAACTATGCAATAGATGTTTATTGTTATTATTGACATACTTGGTCAGTCTGGTATGATATCTCTAAGAACATGGGAATGAAGAAATTAAGAATTTTCTCTTTATAGATAAATTGTAAAATTAGTCCTTGTGAAAGGCAGGAAGTCTTCTAGGCCAGCAAGACTGACCTCTATTATATTTGAATATATTAACTTATCTAATAAGTGAATGTACCAATCAGAAAGGGGATGAGTCAGACTGAAATCTTGATTGATGATAGATTCAATCAATCATAACTCCAATGCTACTTCCTTCAAGAACTCTGTGATTATTTAATCTATAGTAGCCTCTGTTTCTGAACTCCTATGTAATTTGTTAAACTCCTTGTCCAACTGTCATACTAAAAAAAAGTCATTAGCAGGGTTGGATCGACAGAAAGACAAGACATAAATACCCTTTGAGTACATAAAATGCATTTTACTTTTAGTAATAATGCAGTAGCAAACACTGTTTTGATAAATGATAGCAAGATCAGCAGCATCATCTGAGACAAAGATTCAAACTTCCTGTGGCTTTATCTAGCCAGGGGTTACACAATTGTGAGTGCAGATTACAAGTCCTTTTGCAAGCGTAACTTGTCCCCTTCCATACCCAATACTTATGTATAAGGCTAAAGAAGTCTTATACATTGGCTAGTCTGGATATGTGCTTGGTACTTCTTCACTTGGTCCAGGTATACCTCTTCAACCTCAGCATTATTTGATGAAACAATACAATTGTGGCAGTACATTCATTCATTACTCTGAGACTCTTGAGACTCATTCAGCTGATCCAACCGCATTCTTGAACTCAGATCTGTAGAAGCAGAATAGGCATCAGTATCCCAGAATTCTTTGGATTCACGCTAAGAAACTCTTAAACCATCTAAAATGTTTTTTTCCCTAGAATTATTTTCCCCTAGGATTTTTAAATCACTTTAACAAAAACATAGAGCCTTGTAATATTCATTGGTGTGCTATATCCCTCATAGATTATAAATTTATAGAAAGAAGAGATTATACTTTATTTATTTTTAAATCTTCCATGTACCCAGCATAAAGCCTTGTGTATAACTATAAAAACAAAAAATTATTAACAAATAAATCTTCATTATTAACATCTAAAACATGGATGCCTACTTAATCCTTTTGCCTTTCCTATTTTCTGAAGACTCCTACTTGTTCTTTAAAACACTTTGATCATTTATCACCTTGTATGTGACATCTTCCTGACATTCTGCAAGAAGCTAGTCAGCACCCTCTCCCACCATATCCTCAATGGCACTTTAGACACAGCTTTACAAGGACTGTTTTAACTGTGTTGTAATAACATGTTCTCCACCAGACTGTGAATTTATCTAAGGCTTGGACCATGATTTATTCATGTTTGTGGTCCTTTCCAGTGGTGACAAGTAGGGCATGGCATTGAGACTGTTCATCATAAGTGCTTATTTAAGGAATGAGTCCCTAGGTGCTCCCTTTCCCATGAGTGCATGGTATTGTAATGGAACCTACAGCGGTGTGATTAGTATGTCCTCTTACGTAGAAAACCAACATAACAGTAGGTAAAAATATAGGCTCCAGAACTACATTAGTTGGGTTGAATTCTGGATCTGCTACTTACTAGCTGTGTGACTGGGGTAAGTTACTTAGCTTCTCTGTGCCTCAGTTTCTTTGACTGTAAAATGGAATATTAATATCTCACAGAGTTGTACTAAATGAGATAATATTTGTAAGGTTCCCAGTAGATGTCGGCAATTATTATTACAGAATTTTTCAGTACATGGCTACTGAATTTAGTAAATTGTGGGGGGAGGGGGGAAGAATGGAATCAGGTATTTTGCCTCATTTTAAGAATGACTTTACTTATTTTTTCCTTCCATTAGTTTCCTCTCATGTTTTTACCTTTCCCTTCCTCTTCTTTCTTTTCTAATCCTGTTCCAGTTCTTCCTCATAAATTGAGCAGGAGGAGGTGTTAGTGATAATCAGTGTCAGAATTGGAAGTTGAAAAAGCAATCATTCTTGGAAGTCACTAGATTAAGCAGAGTAGACTATAGTAATAATAAGAATTTGATATGTAGGAGTCATTTGGAAAGGATTCCTGGATGTGGGCCTAAAAGGTTTCAGGAGGAATATCCAAAAATTAAAGGAATATGAATTGGCCAAGAGATGAAATGCATTTGATATCCTTTACCCTTGTTGGCTATTTCATAATTCTTTACTTAAAGCAAATAAAATGCCACTAACATTTTGGATAAGCTATACTTCCTTAACTAAGGGAAACCAACTAAAGCTAGATGAAAAGAAAGAATCCAGGGCTCCAAAGTTGAGATTCCCTTATTTATAAAAAGGTTTACACTTCAAGGTGTGCACCTATAAATCTTCTTCATCTTTTGATTATTATGTTAATTCTAAAATCTCTTTTGGCAAAATTTTAGCTTCTTAGTGTTGATTGTAATTTGATCATTGGTAGTTACATAAAATATGATGTAGCCAGGGATGTTTGCATTGCTTTGTCCTTGAAATTCTAGGTGTATTTGACTGTCTCTCTTTAACTACTTGTAATACAGTCATCGTATACCATAGACCAGAGCTACAGAATTCTTGAATAGAAACTTTTTTTTTTTTTTTTGCCATTTGTGTCTAGAAGTTCATTTTGGTACTAGGACAGTGCCAAAATATGCCCTCTTTAATGCCTTTAGCTTAACCAGGTTAGTTCATTACAAAAACAGGTATTCACATAGCTAGCCTAAATTTTAAGTGTGCTTCCCCATCCCTTAAGTAATACTGTGTTTCCTATATAATCAATTATTTGGGAAATCAAGAGGGCTGAGATAGAATACAAGGGTGGCTATCATGCGATTATGTTTGGATGAGGTAGATTTCAAGTCTGGAATTAAGACTGATATGCTAAATGCATTATTCAAGCACTGGGAAAAAAGCCTAAAGTTAAAAAAAATTTAAAGTAAATCTTACATGAAGTAACTTTGTGCTTAGTAAGTAGAGTGCTTTGGGGAATAAGATGAACATGAGAGAGAAGCATATATACTATGGTAATTGGAAGCTGCAACAAAACTATCCACACATGACTGGAAATGGATTCTGATGACACATTAGCCTCAAAGGTGAAGCTTGAGTGGCTTCTAAGGCCATCAAACCTCAAGGGTAAGGGAGCATACTTATTTACAGTGTTCTTTTATTAAAGATGCTGAAGGGATGGCTCACAAGGTCAATGTGAGACACATTTTAAATGAACTGCTCTCCTGGATTTCTTCAAGGCCCTGCTTACAAACTATGCCTCATTTAACAGAGGCACCCAAATCAAATGTCCTTGTTTTCTTTAGTTTTTTCAGAATATCCAAGCAGAAATTGATGAGCAAATCTTTCATTTTCATATTTTCTGGAATAGTGTATTTATCTAATTGTTTAAAGGGATATATTGTTTCTTTTAACTTTTATTTTAGGTTCGGGATACATGTTCAGGTTTGTTATACAGGTAAACTTGTGTCTTGGGGGTTTGATGTACAGATTATTTTACCACCCAGGTATTAATACTAAGCATAGAACCCAACAGGTATATTTTTTTCTGATCCTCTGCTTCCTTCTACCCTACACCTTCTAGTAGGCCCCAGTATCTGCTGTTCCCCTAAAAGATATTTTAAAATTACTTTTAACTGCACAATTTGAGTAGATTGGTAGGTTTATGCCACAAAATATAATATATCAATTCTGGAATTAGTAAAAATATCAGTCTGTTTATGGATACATGTTCATTATGGAGAACTTTACCAGTGGTAAGGTGATGGGGCATATGGAAACTTTCATTGAGTCAGAGATTGAGAGGGTATTTCTGTTTTCTCTGGTTATTCCCTATGACCACAAAAATCAGGAAGTGGTGATGAATAACAGATTCAAAGATCTAAATAACTAAATTTTACTTGACTAACAAACTATAAAATATGATACCTGCTTATGAACCAAAAGTTTAGATGAAGAATGAGAAAGATATGAATTCAAAAGAACTTCTATTTAATACCTTTTTAAAATTTGTTTTTAAATTGTGGCAAAATACACATAGCAAAATTTACCATTTTAATTGTTTTTAAGTGTACAGATGAATGGCACTAAGTACATACAGGTTGTTGTACAAACTTCACCACCATCCATCTCCAAAACTCTTATTTAATATTGTTTTTTGAGGTGAAAGTCCTCTGTCTCTAATTCAACCCAACAATTATGAAAATCAAAGAGTAGAGCTACCTTAAGGAATATAAGAAATGGGAATCATGACTAAAGGTAGAATTTAGAGACATACATTTGGCATGAGTAGAAAAAGAGGAACAGGCAGGTTCACCATATTTCAAGTGATTTCATGGTATAAGTACTATTTATATACGAATATACTTAATCTGGTCTGGCATCTGATGTCTGTACAAAATGTCAATGCCTAAAACCTTGGTATATGTTTAATTGTCAAGGATTAAATCAGATGCTGTGCTGTGTGTTGCTCTGGCCACAAATTGGATAAAAGGGCAGGGGTTGTTATTTCTGTTCTGGGGCTCGGTTCCTCTTAGCTCCCAGAGGTTTAATGACTCCTTCTTGCTATAACCTCATGTCTCCCATGTCCATAATAGGCAGAAGAACTTTAGGTCATACAGAGGCCTTTACTTTCCCATGTTCTGCATGGTTAGAGAAGGGCTGAGAATGGTGAATAGTTGACACCAGGATTAGAGATCAGGGTAGTCTAATGAAGTTGGAAATATGCAAGAAGGTCTGGAAGAGTCTCTGTTTCCCTTCACACCAAGCCAGAGTTTTGATGGCAGTGGCTGCTGCCATCATGCCCATGGGCTGCAGCAGGGAATCTTGGATGGGGCTGCACACTCCATGGAGCCGGTGAGAGCCCTGCCCCTTCTGAATTGGGATGGGAGCTCCCCATGCTTCTGCAGCCACCCAAACTGCAGCTGCAGACCCAGGCCTCCTGCTCTAGGGAGTAAGCAGTAGCACCACCCAGGAGGGACTGCAGCTGAGGATCGAGCCTCCCTGTGCTCTTGTGGGAGTTGGAAACAGGCAGGATCTGCCTTCTCTGGTGCAGCTGCAGCCGCCCCACCCGCGGCTGCAGACCTGGGCCTCCCACTCCAGGAATTAGGCAGGAGCCTGGGACAAGTTGGGGAGCCCTGCCCCTTCCAAGTTGGTTGTGCAGGAGCTCCTGGGTGCAGCTGCGGCCTGCACCCTGCACCCTTGGGGACCCCAGGCAGGGCCCCCTACTTCTTGCAAGCTTGGGGGTGTCTGCTGCCACTGCCTGGCCTCTCTCCACTCCCCACGCGCCTGCTCCAATCTTGGAGCGGGAGTGGGGGCCAATGTCAGGGGCCATGAAATGACAGCGGGTGACAGGTTGATTCCTGGCTGGAAGGGGGCAGGTCCCCAATAAGGTGATTCAGGATAGGGAGGGCCTGAAGGCTGGGAGCCAGGTTGCCAGTCCTGTGGACTAGTGTGAGGACTCCTGGTGCCTCTTCTGGACCCACCCGTGGCTGCTCATGGACCAATCCGAGCACTTTCTGCCCTCTGAGGCCCATAAAAGCGCTGGGCTCAGCCAGAGCAAGGCAGAGGATGCCCAGAGGATGAAGAGGGCAGAGAAAGGACGGGACAGGATGCCCAGGTGCAGAGAGGAGTGCCTTCTCTGCTGATAGCTGGAGAGGATGGGAGGACTAGCAGAGGCGACCTGCCTGCGGAGAGGAGTTATCCTCTAGGGCCGCCTCTCGGCAGAGAGCTGAACACTCTACTGGACAACCTGCCTACAGAGAGGAGCTACCCATTCCTCTGAGCTGTTCTAACACTAAATAAAACTGTTGTTCTTCACCCTTCACTTGTCTGTGTTCTTCATTCTTCCTGGACGCAGGACAAGAACTTGGGCAAAGACACCGTGACCACACAGAGGTTTCCCACTAGAAAAATCAACACTCGAGACTCCAGAGTCTCAGTTTGATGCTAGTACTACAGGGCAGAACTGAGCTTAAGATTGGCTGGAAATGAGAAGAGCAGATATTTTCCCTTGGGTAATTGTCTCATTGTAAGAATTGGTTATATAGCATTTTCAAAATTGTAGGTCATGATGGTGAAATTAGTAATAGATTACTGCAAACATTTTAACAAACTGAAATAGAAGAGAGTAGAAAATATCATGAGTATTGCTTCATGAAACTTTCTTAGTTGTATGTATGTGTGGGTGTGGACATGAGTTTTGTAAGTGGGTGTTTGTGTGCAATGGAACATTTATTTTTTACCAAGAGTCACTGGGAAAAAACTTTAAATCCACTGAGGTCAGGAACCACCTGCTTCTAATTTTTTCAGAGTCTAATTTCCCCAAGGTATTAACTAACATCTGGGTGTAATTAAAGCATGTCTGTATACTTTTTTCTCAGCATACTTCTGGTTACAAATAATTCTTGTTAACTCAAGCTAATAATAGAGCATAAGCCAGTGTGTGGGAATGGTAATTCATTACTAAAAATAGCTAGTATTTACCATATTGCCCAGTATCGTTCTAAGAGTATTATATGTATTGATCCTTACTACAATTCTTTGGGAGAGGAAACATTATCATCCCCATTTTACAGACGGAAAAATGGAGGCCTTGAGAGCTTAAGTAAATTGTCCAGGTTGACGTAAGTGGTAAGTGGCCAGATGGGATTCCAACCCAAGCATCAGGCTTCCAAGCATGACCTTGACCACTACACTATACCACCTTTCACTATACTAGACAGAAGTATTTTGTAAACACAAAAATTTTACATTTATAATATCACACTGTAGACTTGCATCTTTGGTAACATCTGGTTCAAGTGATTGAAATAATGTTGTCACTGTTCTTTTCTGATAATTCCATTTTAGAAAATATTTGCCTTGTTCCTTAATCATCAGTGTGGTAAAAAGATGCAGTGTGACCACTGTCTAAAGTTAAGCTAGCTTATAGTTCATTTTCCTGGATGTGAAGAGAAACAGTATCCATTAACATTGAACAGTGTTTATTAAACAAGCTAACTTTTAGTTTGAAGTCTCACTTAGATATTTTCTATTGGCAAGTATCTGCATAATGGGGTCCAGAGAGTGACTATGCCATTCTTTCAACCAGAAAACAGGTAGCCTGGGCGACAGAGCAAGACTCCATCTCAAAAAAAAAAAAAAAAAAAAAAAAAAAAAAGAAAGACAACAGGTAAGGGTATTGCATGCCACTTTTTTGGCATTTTACTGTCTTAAGACTTAAAAAACCAAACAAAGTAGAGTTAGAATTAAACACGAACTATTTGAAGCCATCTGCCTTAGAAGGTTGAATTATTTTGTATGGTAAACATTGTATCATTTACAAACAAGGCCTCATTATTATCCTCAGGACTTATTTCTTGTTGCTCCAGAAGACTTCCAACTGCCAATGTCTGCATCAGTGTACCTGAGGTCTGTTCCTGGACCACTCTGGCTGCTCCTGTGCAGTTGGCCAGAATTGCTCATGTGTTAACAATCTTGAAACAGTCCTTCAATGACTAATAAGACTCATATATAAATACCTCAGTTTCCTCATTCCTAGGATTAGATGGATTAATTCTGAAACATAATTTGTAATTTCCCTGCCAGATTAAATTCCAATAACCCAGTATGGCAGGTGGTTGTGGTGAATTATAAACTAACCACAAATTCTCCTGCCTGTCATGTGATATTGCAGATGCCCCATCAAAACATAGAGTCCATTTCCTCAACCTTGAATCTAGATGGACTTGCTTTGTGCATTGGTAGACTAGCAAACATGACCTAATCAGAGGCTTGAAAAGTGCTTGCATGTTGGGGCTTGTTTTCTGGAACCTGAGACTGTCGCCTAAAGGAGTCCAAGCTAGCCTGTTGGAGGATGAGAGATGGAGACTGAGAGACCAGCTATTCCAACTAAAGCCACCTAGACCAGTCATTAGACATGTGCCTGGCCATTGAAGACAAGTAGACCTGGTAGAGTGTCCAGCTGAATGTAGATATCAGCTGAGATAGTCCAGGTAGGAAGAGCCACCTGGATGACTCACAGAAGTGAGAGAGACTATACATGTTTGTTTTTAAAGTCAGTAAGTGATGGAGTGGTTTGTTATGCAGCAGAAACTAACCAACACATTTGCTTGCCAGCTTACTCCCCATTGGTTGCCTTCCTTCCCCTGTATCTCTTTCCTACTCTGCTACTGGAGTTTCCTGAACCTCCCAAATAAATGTTCACTTAAATCCTTGCCTCATGATCTGTTTCTTGGGGGACCCAAGCTAAAATAGTCTTTAATTATTTTTTATACACACTGAAGTCTTTTTCCTTAAGAATTCTCTATAGAAATTGTGAGCTGTAAAGAGACACTGAAAAAGAAATAGAGAAAAAACAGCCTTCCCCTTTGAACAACTCTGCAGTGGTCAGCTTGACGAGCTCTCAGGTTGTAATGTTCTCTCCTAGAATGTCATACTCTCTCATTCCTCTAAATCAGAGTGTAATGTATGCCTTTTGTTCTTCTCCAGCAAGATAGCAAAAATCCTTTATAAACTATTAGATCTGGGAAAATTTGTCTTCCTAGGCTTAAATGGAAGTGCAGATTTGATCACATTCCTATTTGCAATGAATGAGGAAAAGGTGACTATTTCCATGAAACTTAACTGTGATTCCCTTCTTCTTTAACCAATTTATGTTCAGTGTGATTTGAATGAAAAAGAGAAATTTATAAGCTTAGCAGTGGTTTTATGAATCAAAGAAACACAATTTCCTTTGGATTTTTTCTAGGTAGCAAAAACAGCAAACAGAGTTATTGTAACTAGATTGCAGAAAGCAGAAAATTTACCAGGTAAAGTTGCAAAGAAATACCAGTTGTTTTTGATATCATGGCAATAGGATATGTGTGTGTGTGTGTGTGTGTGTGTGTGTGTGTGTGTGTATTGGGGAGCAGGAGAACTTGGGATAGTGAGAAAAGAAAGGAAGATACACTTATAGGATAGATATATTCATTAACTTGCAGATACATTGATTTTATAAATCCTTTAATACAAGCAAAATAATTTTGAATGTGGTTATGTGAATCAAATTTTTCCAAATATTTTTTCACAAACTATGTGGTGATTATATGAACCTAATAATGTAACTCTTAAAATATTTATTACCATACATCAAAAATTAGTGTACGGATTAAAATGATCAATGCTTCTAAAACCTGTTCTGTTTATGCCACTTCACAAAGAGCACTATTTACCAGAGGTACAGTCTCCTGTTCTTGATTATTTATTCTACCAGCATCTTTCTCTAGAGAACTTCTGCATTTGCTTGACGTATGACTTTGGGACTATTAATAATTCTTTGGCTTCCCATTGTAAGCCTCTGACACTGCTTCATTGTAAGAGTGGTTGTTATTTATTATCATTTCAAGGTGGCAAGATAGGACTATATCTCTAAGAAGTATCACACAAATTATTCTCTGTCATTGCAATGAATAGCTGCTTTTCTTTTCAATCTTCTTGGGCATCCAAAATGCATTTTCTCTGGCATATAGTTTCAAAATATATAGCATTTTTATTAAAAGGTAATATGCATTCATTATAGCTGATTCTGGAGTAAAGGTATAATGGCAATAAAATAGTAAAAATTATATGTATTTCAAATACTTAAGGGCTGCTTAATAACTAAATAATAACTAAATTTCCTTCCAAAATTTTAAAGTAAAAATGCACATTTATTTTAAACTTAATTGGCATTATACCATATTTAAAAGATAGAATACATTTTAAACTTAAAACTGGACTGTAATTACTTTTCATACCTCTAAATATTTTAACATAATGTTAAAGGCTTCATTGTATCTCCCTGCATGGACATTCCTGACTTGTTTTACTCAACCCCTATTACTAGACATTTATGTCATTTCCAAATTTTCATGATGATGATTACAAATAATGCTGACATCCTTGTAATGAAATCTTTCTGCTCATCTATTATTATTGTCTTAAATTCCCATAAATAAAATTGCTATATCAAAAAGTACTACATTTTTGAGACTTTTGATGCATTTTTCTCTTGAAGAGATTATACTTATTTTCATTCTCTGAGTGTATATTTTTATATTTTTTGTTGCTCTTGGCAACATGAATTTTAGATTCCACTGCTAACTAGTATGATCCCAAACTACTAAGTAAAATGAGGATCTATCTATCTATCTACCATCTATCTTTCTGAGAAAATACGTAAGAACACATAAAATTCATCTATTTGTTCTCACACATTGTATTTTGTAAAAGACAGCTGGAATTTAGCAGTGGTATGAATCCACTTCTCAGGAACACTTTCTCTTCCAAGCCTCTTGTAACCTTACCTTTTCCTCCTCTCATGTCAGTGGGTTTGGTAAGAGTGGCAGCAAAAGTACCTGGCATTATGTGGCATGAATGCCTCATAGTGTGTTGTACCCAGACATATTTGTTTAGAGATAATATTGCAATTCAATTCACCATTGCTGTGTAAGTCAGGATGATAGTTGTACTACTGCTTCGGCCTAGTCTCCTGCAAACAAATGGGCTTTAAAGAAGGTTAGAAAACTCTCAAAGAAAATTCATTTTGTGAGACATAAAATTTAACATATGAGAGCTTGATTTCTCCTTTGAACCTAATGGAAACTATTTTGCAGGTGGAGTGAGACTATTGAATAAGACAAATTTGAAGATACACTGTTTTGGGGGGCCAAATATTAAAACTAGAAGGGAATGTGCTTGGTTAATGTAAGTAAAGTTATTGGAAAACCAATTGAACACATTTAACAAGAGAAAAAAGACCTGTAGGAGAAAGCTTGCATTTTCAGGGCAGATGCTTCAATAGAGCTAGCCAGCCTGCCATCTTCCCCTCCTTCCCGAGTCTCATCTCCCTCCCGCACCCCAGCCTGAGACTGACCTTGCCAGTACTTGTTAGTCTGGTTGTAGCCTTTAAAACCACCTGACTCTCTATTTCACAGAGACTCTCCCTGTTGTTAAAGGCTCAAGGTGCTCACTACGTGGTCCTCTGGCACACGTGTGCTAAAATGACATCAGAAGGAAGAACTGCTCCCTTTGTGGGCTTTAGCCTACCACAACTCTTCTCCTGGGGGCTATGCCTGCTGTTATTGTTCAACTTGAGGGACATGAGGGGTGAAAGAAAGTCATCCACAATCCTCAACACACACTCCTGATACTCTCCCTCCAAATGAAATATCTAAGTGCTTAGATTTTAATCATATGTTTATTCATCTAATTAATACATATCATCTGAGAACTTTCTATGTGCCAGTCACTTTACAATGAACAAAAATATACCAATTCAAGAACATAATGGAGATTACAATCTAGTAGGAATGGATAATTAGCAAGTATGCAAGTTTTCTGTGTATATTAGGTGTAACATATAATGCATGTTATAATGTGTAATGTTAGGTAGCGTCAAGTGCTATGAAAAAAAATTAAGAAGAATATAAGAATAAAGAGAGAGAGAGTGAGAGAGAGAGAGTGAGCAGGCCTAGTTTTCTAGATGACAGGTCAGGGAAGGCCTTTCTGAGAAGATGGCATTTGAGCAGAGAGACCTGAAGGACGAGAGAGAATAAGCCATATAGATATCTGTAGGACATACTGATGTCTGGATCAAGAAATGGTAAGTGCAAAGGCCCTGAGGTGGGTGTGTGCTTGAGAAGAATAAAGAGACCAGTGTGTCTGGATGGAGTAAATGAAGAGGAGAGTACAAGGAGATGAGGTCAGAGATGACCAAGAGTTAGCTAAGGTAAGTAATATAGGGTTCTGCCAATGTAAAGATTAGAATATATTTAAAGTGTGATGTGAAGCTATTGGAGGCTTTTGAGAAAGAAATGACATGACCTATTAAGAACCTTTTGTTACTATTGTAGATTTTTTTCTATTTCTGCCTTTGTTGTCCTTTGCTGCAGCATTAAGACAGGTGACAGTTTTTCAAGCTTTCTTTTGCTTTTATCGATATTAGCATGTGGGAGACAGTTTATGTAGGTAGACATTCTCTCTCTGACAAAGGCATAATTAAGATTTCTGGGGCTTTAAACAAAACTTCACAGAGAACTTGGAGTAGTTAAGTTTCTTTGGACTTCAAGTCACAGAATCCCAATTCAGATTGCTTTACCAAGCTCCTTGGAAAATTGTATGTCTTTCAGAATCCAAGGAAGAGGTGCATGTAGGTCTTGGGAAACAGGACTGCTCTGGGGCTGCAGTAGCAGCCAATTGTGATCCCTTTTCTGCAGTTTCACATTATTGAGACCAACAGTCTCTAGGTCTTTTGATTGAAAAGTCCAAATAGTTGAGAGAGAGAATGTGATTGGCTCAGTTTAACCCAAACATCCTTAAGAGGGCAATGATAGTAGAAACACAACTGCTCTGAGAAGACCTCTGTGGGTGAGGTGTGGTTCCTGACAGCAAGACACATCATGTATAGACAACCTTCTAGGGATGGCTCATGACTACTCTGTGGCCAATAACTAATATCTTTGTGTGTATGCTTTGATAGAGTTAAGACCCCTAATGCAGTGGTGTCTATGCAGCTGCCTTGTCTCTCTGCTTTCTTTCTCTATAGAGTTGATATCCTAGGCATTTTGATTGCCCTCTCCTTGATAGCAAGGGGCAGTTTTATCTCATTTTGTATTTTCTCCCACAAAATAAACAGTAGAACATATTTTTGTGATTAATTTTGCTTTGCAGTCTGTGATCCTTCATGATCCTGAAGCTGTCCTGCAATGATCTAAAATGGCAGGTTCTATTATATATTCTTAAAAGATTGGTTGATAAGTCAGTAGGCAGATATAGTTTTATTATGAAGAAATGTTTCCCTGCCTTTACATGTACTGTTGAGCCAAGAATATGGAATTTAGAGTCAGGAGACTATCTTAAGTGTGGTTCCTGGGAAACCCTGAGATGGAGATTGGTGAGCAGGAGGTTTACTGGGGAGTGCTCTGGGGATCGGCACCTACAAGGGGTAAGGGAAGCAAGACTGGGCAGAAGGAGAAGCTGAACTTGGATGCAACTACAACAGATGCTTCAGCTGATCCTATAGGGATCTCTGAAACTAGGAAGTCCTTTCACTATTACATAAGGCAAGGAGGCAGGGCTCTATATCTTACAGTGACTGACTAGTTGGGGGATAGCACCCAACCATGGGGAGGGTGCACAACTCTGGGGGATGCAGCTCCCTCAGGCCTAAGGCAATGCCCAGAGAGGGATGCATCTGTGGGCTGTCTGTCACCCATCCCACCAGCAGCTGAAAGAATGAGTGCTTTGCTCATGATGGGCAGGGTAGGGATAGGAAGGGTCTGGTTGGTCTCCATATAGCACCTATTCCAAAAAGTTAGCCTCCATTCTGCTGCACCATACTAACCTGTGAGACCTTAGGCAAATCCTTTTTGTGAGTCATCATGTCCTCATTCAAAAACTATGGGTCAAACCAAAACAACTAACCTCATTTCAAAAATAGGATTACATAAACAGTGTTGTGAGCACTGTTGAGGACACTTTCACTTATGGTATATTGTTTAGTTCTCCCTGTAACTCTGTGGCATGTCTGTTTTAGGCCAGCTTTATGGATAAGGAGGCAGATCCTCAAAGAGGTGAAAGCAGTTTGCTTGAATTCATATGGAAAAAAACATATAGAAAGTACAGTTCCAGATCTTTTGAAATTAAGTCCTTATTTTGGTCAATTTGCTAGAGACTCCTTGCAGCAACAGAAATAACATTAATACTACTAATATTGGTAATAACAAATAATGTTTAATTTATATGGTTGTTAGGAGGATTGAATGAAAGATATTTGTAAATTATAAGTTGCAGGAAAAAAGTGAGTCAATATAAGTGTTCTTCAAAATTGCTTCTTTCTGTCAATAACAAATGAGTATGGTTTAATCAATCTTGTAAAGGTGACGGAAAGTTTACCCAGGATCCTGGAAAATCTCTGTCAGCCAATCCCTAAAAGGCACAGGGCATCGTGCTGTTTCCAAGTTTCTTTAATTGACGTTAGGACCCTTCCGCTTCACTCTTTGAGAGCTTAAAAAATTCAGCTCACATATTCTGAGCTGCAGTTTATGAGGCCTGTGCTATAGGGGAAGGAAATGAAAGAAATGTTGTCTTTCAGTAAAAAAAAATAAGACCAGTTGGTGATGGTGACAGAACTCCACATACTGGAGGGAGAGGGACATTTCAAAAACCCTGCCACACCAGCAGAGCTTGGAGGCTCTGTGAGTCTAGTCCGATGCTTAAATTGTCAGTTGACTTACAGCATAGATGTCCAGTTAGATTTTGAACTTTATGTGCTTTGATTCTCAGGATCATGGTTTTTTTTGAGGTGGAGTCTCACTCAAGCGATTCTGGTGCCTCAGCCTCCTGAGTAGCTGTGACTACAGGCACCTATCACCACACTTGGCTAATTTTTGTATTTTTAGTAGAGATGGGGTTTCACCATGTTGGCCAGGTTGGTCTTGAACTCCTGACCTCTAGTGATCCGCCCACCTCAGCCTCCCAAAGTGCTGGGATTACAGGCATAAGCCACTGTGCCTGGCCCTCAGGACCAATTTTTAAAAGTTGAAGAAGTAATGGAAAATAATGAGTCTGTGTTGTCTCTACCAATTTGAAATAACTGTCTCTGTATGTGAGGCTTCTTTTCCAATGGCATGAAGGTATTTTATATGACACACAAAATCCAAAGGACACAAAGTTGTTTTGAACCCACACATGATCACAGAAATATTTTAAATCACTTTGTAAATGATTCATATTCATGAAACTTAGTGCAAACTCAATAGCACACTTAAATTTAAGTTGAAATAGGCTGTCTCCACATTACTGAGAAAGCCTATTTTTACTCCTCATATAGTTACTTTGCTAGAAAATTGCATGTTGAGATAGAATTTTTACTTTCTCTTCTTTCTGGAAAATAATCAAATGTTGTTACTAGAGTGTACTATTTGATCAAAGGTATTGCTCCACAAACATTAGGTCTAAAGTTCTAGGTTTTCCCATATTTATTTCCCCAGTCTGGATTCATTTAGTAAATTCCAGATTCCCCAGTGTACACTGCAATAGAGGTCAATGGATTCTCATGTCACTGGTTTGTTTACTTTTTATCTCCACTTGATCTAGATTAAAAAGTCAAGGCTTTTTGGTAAGAGAAATTATCTGAAAATGAGCTGTAACATTTTGGCGATGGTTAAAATGAATCTAAAATTTCTACCTATGTAATTTTGGAGAGATTGGAGTCCAAAAGATTTGGTTAGTTTGTTTAACAACAGTTTCACTGCTTGGCTGCAACCATGGTATGAAAATATGTCAACTAGGCCTGCGATTCTTATCATTCTGTGAGCCACAGTGGATGTAAATGACTCACTCATTTAATTATGCTTTGAATGTATAGACCTGGCTAACGTTTTGGATGTGATCTGGCATAATACATCAAATTGTAAAGCAATACTGATATACATGTCACAACTAAAGACAATTCTGGTTGTAGTTTGTAGCAGAGAAAAGAATTCATGAATCTTAATAATTTTACTAATTAATAATTGGTGAATTTTGAACATGTTTTTATTTTCCCTTTTTGTTCCCAAGACTATTATTATCCTTTGAGTCAGAACTGTAAACAAATGAAAGTGCTTTCTACTGTAAAATGCAAACCACATTGTATCAAGCACATTTAAAAAATGCAATCTCATTTTCACTTTCTGAAGTATATAAACAATAGTTAACCTTAGGAATGGACATGATAACAGAAGCATCCTTTATGTGTGTGCTCTAGCCAGAAATCCAAACTTAATCTGAGAAATGTAAATATAATTATCTATCTTATAACGCAGGATCAAGCTTCTCAACTTCTGCATTATTGACATTTTGGGCTGGATAATTCTCTGTTGTTGGTGCTGTGCTGTACTCTGTGGGATGTTCAGAAGCATCCTTGGCCTCTGTCCATGAGATGCCTATAGCACTACCAACCTCCCTACTTCACCAGCTGTGATAACCGAAAATATCCCCAGACATTGCCACACATCCAGGTGTGCAGGGAGGGACAAGATTGTCCTTGGTGGAGAACCAGTGCATGACTAGCTTTCCTGGGTTTCACAGTTTAATTCATTATTAAAATTTAAAGGTAGAATTCACCTATGGAAAATGTAGGAAAAATCTCTTTCCTGGAAAAATTTCCTCCCAAATAGGACTATATTATATGTCTATACATCTCTCTGATAGATAGAGGCCAGAAAAAATGTCTTCTTGCAAACTTTCTAGGCCTATGATTCAGACACATTTAGAGGAATAGGGATAATAAAGCCTTTCTGTTTTCAGGCCGACAGAATTCAACGGCATATCTTTAAAATTATCTTTCAAGTAACAAAAGTAAAAACTGAGTAATTCTCATACTGACTTCATCTCAAATAAGAAAATAACATTTAGACTTAGAGAGAAACAGGTTGTCAATAACTTTGAGAAATCTCTAGGTGTACCTAAATATTTATGCCAAAGAGCTTGGGAGTAAAATTATGCCTCTGCACAATAATGCTGCAGTGGAGAATCATATATTCATCCTTTTGTCCACATATTTTCTTATTTATAGTATCCAAGTGTAGGATTGAGAGTATCATTATTGTTAATTTGCTCCTGTCAACAAATCATCATGTACCCTGTTTTATTTTTCATTTTCTGTTTTTGGTAAGGTTATTTCTATTTCTATTTCTCTAGAGTTAAATAAAAGTGAATTCACAATATATCAGCCTTAGGATTTATAACTTTTATGCATATATGAAAGTATGTGTGCATCGGCTCTTGGGAAGACACCCATTTGCCTTAGTTCTTATGTCTATTTACAAGCACCTCCCCCCCATGTCATCTGCCTAGGGCAGGTATGTAGTCCATTAAAAGCAAAAATATTTTCAAGATCTGTTGAGTTTTAATTCAGCCAGAACCAGATTCTATATCAAAATGCATTTTAGAAGTCAGAGGATCCAAAAATTACCAATTCCAGTCATCTTCCTCTCTCCTGTCAATCTTGGGCTCAGCTGTGAATGCAGCAGTCTGATTTGGATAGCTGCTGCCTCTCCTCTCTTTGTGTTGCTCTGACCTCCAGGACACCCAATAACTCTTGCAGCCACTTGCCTGCCCAGGACTCTGTGTGGAACTGCCCCATGTTAACTCTGAGCACCATGGCAAAATCCCTATTAGTATGTTACCACACTTCCCTCCCCCTTTAAAGTTGAAGAGAGTGCAAATTTTTCAAAATTCAAAGGAAATAAAAGGTACATATTGAAAAATCCCACATCCCATTCTTGTCGTGCATCTGCCCATTTCCTATCCTCCTCCAGCCACAGTTAATCACTGTTGTCAGTTTTTTATGTGCCCTTCCAGAATTAAAAAAGTATATATACAAAAAAAATACTGACATATTATTTTCTTCTCTTTCTTATACAAAAGGGAATGTGTTGTACATCATGTACAACACATGGTTTTTCTTCACTTAGCAATTTTTCTTGGAGGATCTTTCCAGAGTAGCGCACAGGAAGCTTGCTTATTCTTTTTTGTAGACATTCAATTATATGAATGTACAATAATTTATTTAACCATTCCCTTATAGATGAACATTTGGGTTGTTTCCACTTTTTCGCTATCATAAACAATCAGCAATGAGAAACATATAACCATTTTTTTTTTTTTTTTTACGTGAGTACAAGTATGTATGTAGGATAAACTCACAGAAGTGAAATTGTAGGGTCAAGGGGTAGATGCAGTTGTCATTTTGATAAATATCAAAAAATTACACTCCATATGTGTAATCTGAGCAGCAACATATAAGAGTGCCTATTTCCCCACAGCCTGGACAACAGAGTGTTATCACAATTTTAAATTCTCACAATGTAATGGGTAAAAATTGTATGGTTTTAATTCACATTTCTCTTTTTATGGATGAGGTTGAGATTTATGGTTGAATTTTGAATGGGCCTTTTGAATTCCTGTTAGATGTGCTCCTTGAACATTCATAATTTTAGGCAGTATGAAATTATATGGGGGCTGTTCAGAAGGTAAGACCCCACATAAGACCCTCTAGCTACTACTGATTATCTAGATGTCGAGGTTGACACAGCTCAGATAATGTACTTAACCTACATTATTATATTTCTCTTAGAGTGAGCCTAATATTTATCTATCACATGACTAAATTTTATAAACTACTAATTTGTATTTTGATAATTTATGTATTTGAAGACTACCTGTCTTATTACATCATTTGTCTTTATTTATGGTGCCAAATGTTTTCTCTTTCCTGTGTTAAATTCTTTGGAATTATGACTAAAGGATAATGCTTTTCCATATGGCACACCTGAAATTGTCCCTCAATTTCCATCACATGAAAGACAAAAGATGGAAGATATTTATGCCAAAAATTGGCCCCTGAGTATCATTCTCTTCACTGCCTTCTCTTCTACAGTAATGGCTACAGTAGATGCCAACAAGTGAATGTGTTCATGTAGACATTCAACATTTAAGCAATATTCACTGAGTGCCGAGTATGTGCCAGGCACTGCTCTAGGCACCTACTATTTCTGCTACAGCCAGCAAAGACACATATTTGGGTATTCATCAGATTTACCTATAGTGTGTGTGAGTAGGAAGACATATGCATGTATAGCACATATTGTGCAACCTAAAGATCAAGACTGGCAATTGGGACACGTGGTTCTATTCTTGGATCTGTCATTATCTTGCCGTGAGTATTGGGCAAATCCTTGCATCTCTATGGGCCTCAGCTTTCTCATCTGTGAAAAATATGTTGACTAGAATAGATGATATTTACATCCTATCTAGTTTTAACATTCTAAGAACACAATGCCCATATGCTACTTTTACAATTAAAAAAATACCCAAGAATCCACACTTACATGTGGCAGGCAACTGTGCCTTCTCTCTTTTGTGCCTACCCCACCAAGTATTCATAATCATTCCTTTTTCTATCTTGAGGTAGCAGTATATATATTTCCTACAGGAATATGTTATAATTATTTGTAAGCATTTGCATTAAAAATCTTCCAGGACATTAAATATTCAACATTTATGACATATTTCTGTCCAAATATATCCAAGTGAATAAAATGTCACCAAATATAAACCTCAGTAGAAAGCTTGAACAATAGACAGATTTTGGAGAAGCCAAAAATAACTAGGGAATGGATTAGAAGAAGACATTACAATGCTGGCCTATGTTGTTTAGGACCATCTAGCTCCTCCAAGAAGGGTCATGACCGCTGGCATGCAGGTTTAACTCTATCTAGAACCAGGTTACCTGCCTATGAACTCGGAGGTGGTGAATTTTTTTTGAAATATGCTTAAGAATCTCCTAGAAAATTATGTTATCAAGTCATCCTCGCCACTGCTTTGTCCATATCCTTCTTTTATCATCCTTCTCTATTATCTCCACCCTGGGGTATTCTTCAGGTTGAATAACTTCATCTGTCATAGCAGTAGGTCAAATTGTAAAGTCAGTTTTAAAATGTATCCTCTTTCAATAACTCTCTTTCTTTTCTTTTTTTTTTCTTTCCTTTTTTTTTGGATGGAGTCTTGCTCTGTTGCCCAGGCTGGAGGGCAGAGGTGCCATCTCGGCTCACTGCAACCTCCGCCTTTTGGGGCTCGAGTGATTCTCCTGTCTCAGTCTCCGGAGTAGATGGAATTACAGGCAGGCATCACCACGCCCAGCTAATTCTTTCCCCCCCCTTTTTTTTTTTGAGATAGAGTCTCACTCTGTCACCCAGGCTGGAGTGTGGTGGCTCGATCTCTGCTCACTGCAACTTCTGCCTCCTGGCTTCTAGCAAATCTCCTGCCTCAGCCTCCTGAGAAGCTGGGATTACAGGTACACGCCGCCACGCCCGGCTAATTTTTCGTGTTTTTTTAGTTGAGACGGGATTTCATGGCGTTGCCCAGGCTGGTCTTGAACTCCTGATCTCAGGCAATCCACCCGACTTGGCATTCCAAAGTACTGGGATTACAGGCGTTGAGTCACTGCGCCTGGCCAATTCTTCACATTTTTAGTATAGAGGGGGTTTCAGCATGTTGGCCAGGCTGGTCTCTAACTCCTGACCTCAAGTAATCCGCCTGCCTTGGTCTCTCAAAATGCTGGGATTACAGGCATGAGTCACTGCACCCGGCCTCAATGACTTTCAAACAGATTTTAAACAAGTTAAACAATTTCATTGGTTATCTCTAATGCAAAATATTCACATGAATATTAACTTACTACTTGCCACGTTGGATAAATAAGTAGCTCTTCATTATTTTCAAATTAACATGAAGTAGTGAAAAGAGAATCAATATTTGAAGTTTTTGTTTTAAATGCCAGCTTCATCAGTTACTGCTTACGATTTACCATTTTAACATTTGTCCGAGCCTCAGTTTATTTCTCACATAATTATTTTAATAATTTTCAAACTGTTGTGTGATTAGAAATAATATATGAATACATAGGATTATAGAAACACAGTAGAAACTCAATAAACATTAGTTGTCTTATCATTATTATGATGATGAGCAATCAGATAACATAACATGCCACTAGCAATTTTTCCTCTGCTATTTTTGTGTAAGGCAAAGATTAGGAAATTAGATCTTGCTGTTTCACTTTATTTCTTACTGGTATTTGAGAAATACTTATTTCTTATTGCTGTTTGAGAACATCTAGCAACTTATACGATGAATATTCAAATATTGGACAAATTCAAGGAGAGATGAATCACTGCTCTCATAATCTGGTGATTGATCGCTGTGTATAGACAGCACGCTTGTATTCCTAAAATGCCAACAATAGAGGTCTTTAATGAGCTATTTTTTCTCATGATTGCCATTCTCAAACTCATTACCATAAAAATGCCAACATCATATTTTATTTAATACAATTGGTCTTTGTTAGTATTGTTTGAAGATTTACGAAGAAAGCAACTTTGTTTTTAAGGGAAGAGAAAAGAAGACTGAAAACCTCAGAACTGGTTAGTGGCTCCGGGATGCATTTCAGAGCTCAGCGCCGAACACTTCGCTTCAGAGCCGCGCCTCTAGATGGCGGAGGAACGCTGCGGGGAGGGGCGCAGGCTGCCCAAGGATGCAGTTCAGACCCCTGGTGATTTAATAGCCCTCAGACGGAGTAGTCAGCGTTGCAATGCCAATTAACTAAAGTTATTAATTATGCTCTCAACATAAATGCCTAACTCATATTTTTAATCCAGTGTGTACCCTTTAAAAAAAACCACATAATTGCTTAAATATAAGAGAGCACCTAGTAGTGGGTAATACAGGAAATCAATTTTTAAAAAGAAAAGCATTCTTGTGAGATTGGTCCGTCAGTGTTTTAGAAGCAATGATTTTATTTGGGGGTGGAGAGAGCGTTAGGGAGCAGCCTGAGATCTGAGTGGTTGCAGTCCAGATGAGAGCTCAGAACGTTCTGGGTTTGAATCCCAGCTCTCCCGCTTCCCGTGTGTCGTTGGGCAAGATGCATACACTCTCTGAGTTTGGGTTTGTATGGTCTGGAGATAACGACAGCGCCTACCTCATTAAGTGATTGCAAAGATTAGAAAATCAAGTTGAGGTGAAGCGTTTGGCACAGAGCTCGTAAGTACCCCTAAATGGCAGATTTTGAGCCTGATGAGGAGTAATACAAATTAGGTTGGCTTATTCAGGTTGAACAACATAGGTTGTGGGAATGTGAGACATCACTAGAATCTGAGGGAGTGAGCAGGCATCCGAAGAGCTTTTTATTTTTTCGAGACAAGGTCTCACTCTGCTGCACAGGCTTGGGGTGCAGTGGTGTGATCATAGCTCACTGCAGCCTGCAGTGATTCTCCTGCCTCAACTGCCCAAGTGGCTGAGACCACAGGTGGTACCACAATGCCTGGCTAATTTTTTTAAAAAAGTATTTATTTATTTATTTATTTATTTAATTTACTTTAGAGACAAGGCCTCCATATGTTGACCAGCCTGGTTGCAAACTCCTGGCCTCAAGCAATCTTCCTGCTTTGGCATCCCAAAGTGCTGGGATTACAGGCATGAGCCACCATGCCTGGCATCCTAAGAGCTTTTTTATACCTTGCTGTTTAAATGAGAAACTGTACCTAATTCTCTGTCTCTTTCTGACAAAATGCATGGGAGTGATAGGGCCGCAGGAGGAGATTACTGAGTTCTGACAGGCAGGAAGCTCAGGAGTGTCATTTATGCACACTCCTGTGGCATAGCTTCTCAGTAGATTCTAGTGCTTTTAAAATCATAAACAATCTTGTCAATAGTTGATTTTCAAAGAGAAGATAAAAGATGTGTTTTTTTCTGATGCTTGGGACAGATCCTAATGCTACCAGATTCTGGTTAAAATTGGTGACCTAAACATGTACCTACCAAAGGAATCATAGAGATGTCACAGAAAGTGATATTGTGAGTATTTTGTTTGTAACAAATCGAAAGGAAGTGTGTTTTAGTTATGTAAATGCAGGCCTTTTGGGAACAATATGACATGTTAAACCAGTATAATTGCAGTAAGCGTTGACAGGTGAATTTTTTTTTAAAATCCCACTATCCTCATCTTTTTACATTTTGGGCTAATTTTTTCATTCTCGATAAACTTTCACTCATAAACTAACTGGGAGACACAGGGATAGTGATGTTAGAAGACAAATGAAGTACAGCTTTATGTATTTTTCCTAGGTACTCACCTTTTTACTTGAAAAAGAATAGAAAAAACATATACACTTCTGATTCTTACCCAGAAAGGGCAGCGGATCTAAAAATCAATATATAACTTGGACCCTGTTCCCTGTGCCCAGGGGAATGAAGAAACAAAAACCTGGGCTTTCTTCTCTGCTCAGTCTCCAAGTGACATAGTTATGGGCACGTCGTAGGGTAGGTGTGGGACTTTTCAGATCAAGAGCCTCTCCTGGGCCAGCTGTACTTGGCGGAATGTCCTGTTTCTCTCTGCACTGTACAATAGCTGTGGGTAGTAACTAGCTAAGACCGGTGGTGTGGGCGGTAAAGGAATTTACCAAGACAATTGTAGGTAAAGAAAGGCAGATTTATTAGAGAAAATACGAAAATACATTTTAAGGATACAGTCAGCAAGAGAGGAGCTGACTGCGAGGAGACAAAAACTTGCTGGGGATTTATAGGATGGTGCTGGTGCTGGAGAGGGCTATGTGCGGTACTGATAATGTTAAGGTTGCGGTGAGCTAACTTGCATTTTTCTACCAGTTGAGGGTCTCGTGGTAAGTTGGGCACAGGTAGATTTTGAGTTATTTGTGCAGGAGGGCCAGGTGTCCTGAACCATGAAGAAAGGCAGATTTATAGTTTATCTGCTTTTTCTTTTTGCTTCCCCTTGGTCCTGCCAGCCTGACTCCTTTTCCCTAATTAGCCACACTGCTGACTGGCTTCTGCCCTCTAACCCTCTCCCCATCTTGGTGAAAGGATCAGTGTCTTGTGGACCTGAACTGGGGATCCCTTCCTGAGAGCCAGAAGTTCTGTCTCTTGCCCAGCTCAATGAGGCCTTCTCAGTGCACCTGGGCAAGTTACACATAATGGAAACTATATCTGTTTCCTTAGGTTTTGAAGACTTGAGATATTATGTAGACTTCAATAGATATTACTATAAATAGTGACTTAAATTCATTCATTGAAATTGTAGTTATTTTATGCCAATTTGGTGCCAGCTGCCCTGCTGGATACTACAGATATAAAACAAAGACAGACATGATTCCTGCTCTCAGACATTAATGAGACAGAGATGGGCCGAAAGAGAGAAGTTACTATACCGCCTGCACACTTGGTATATGATTGGCCTACTGTTTTCCTGGATCTATTCTCTTTGAGAGCTGTGGTGATTGGTGATAAATTAATTGTGCAGGTGGTCTGCTGGGTTAAGGGAAGAAAAAGGAAGAAATCTCAACCTCATAGTTTATGTCAAGATTATTTTAGCACTACATATAACAGAACAACCACTTCAGCCAAAAAAAAAAAAAAACCAAAAAAAAAAAAAACAAAAAAGTCGGGGGGAGTTGGGTCTTATATATTATAATCTACTTTATTAGTGAATTACTTTCAGGATGTTGGGGGCAATCTGTAGTATCCATGATCACTCAGAATGATTACTTTGTCTTTGTCAATTGCTGTATCTCTGTCTGGAACACCCATCACTATAGTTACAAGGTGTTTACTGAAATGTGAGACAAGACCGCAAGGAAGGAGATAGTATTTTCATTTCTCTATTTAACTAGAAGGAGGAAGAAGGAAATTGCTTAGGATTTAAGGATTTTAGATTGCCTGGTTTATTGTATACATACCCGCTATGTATGATTATTGAAAAAGCTTTGGAGTAGTTTGAATTTACAGTCTTGAAAATAGCAGATGTACAAATAGGTGTAATTGTCTTTTAATGCTGCTATTCCCAAAGCATCTTAAAATAAAGGTCAATATTGATAAAATGTTTGGAAGCGGGCTTTTAGGATAATGCCATTTTCAAATGTGAGGTTATTGGTTTTCCAACCGCCTTCTCATAGGTAGTCAAAATTTTACTGTACACACACATTAACATTATTGCAATGTGTTATTCATGTTATTCTGAATGAAATATCAAACACTGACAAGACACAAGTTACTATCTAGAATATAAGGAGAACAGAATCATTAGGTTACCATAGGTATACATGAATAAATGGAGAATATCTGTTTTTATTTGCAGAAATCCAGAAGTTGACTTTTTGGATGTTGAAAGCAACACAAATGCATACACACACACACACACACACACACACGTATGTAGGAATACATGTTAGGAATACACATTTTATATGTATGTATGTGCATGTATGTGTATTCATATGTGCCAAAATTTATAATGTATTTCTGCCATTTTTATTAAAAGTTAAAAAAATTCTAAAATATGAAGAAATACACATTCATCTGAAGTATGAAGCAACCCTCCAGGAAAATCTTTCAAAACTTCATCTTTATCATAACACCCAGAAAATGTCAGGTCATTCATTACATATAATTAATACATCTATTTTTTTCTTTCTTCCTCAAGCACAGACATTGCAAAATGAGGCATGTGGTTTTGTTGTAAATAACACTGTTTTCAACAATTTGTTTCCATGTCTGGACAGATGTATCATTTAATTTGTCAATTCTGGAAATTTATTTATTTGGCTCAGTTTTTGTTCTCAGATGCAAACACACATACCTAATACTACAAATATGGAATAAAAATCTTCATTTCTTAAGAGTCAAAAAAATTGTTGATTACAAACCTTTGATTGCAATGTGACAACACAATTTATCAAAAGTATCACCATACTTGAATGAGGTGGGATCATTTCATGAATTTAAAAAATGTCTTCTAGTTAAAGAAAGGTCATGGGACTAATACAAGCATTTAGACTACTCAATTTTCTATTTGTGCAGAGTAAGTCAATGATTTACTTCTTCCAGAAAGATTTCAAATGGGAAACAAGTTTTAGCATTTAGTGCATTAGACTTTCATGCACAGTATGTACTCAGTCCATACATAGTTAAATCAATTTTGTATATTGTCTTCCCTGAGAAAAAGTAGCATTTGCAATGGATAATCCATAGGTATTTTTTCTAGCATCTTAATGTGTGTTTAGAAGTTTATTAAGTTTATTTGGTTATCAGTGACTTTATCAAAATGTGTGGGAATTCAACACTTTATACACAGTAATCCAGTCATCCAACTGAAAACCAACTCAACTATAATATCTGTTAATTTCAGAAGGATCTCTCTTGTTTTCAGAGAAAGATATAAATTAAATTCAGTACCTTTTTATCCTGTAGGATAAAACATATATGTAGGCCATCTAGATGACAAGCATTAAGATACTTTCCAATTCATGCTGGAATTTGATAATGTAATTTCTTAGAGAAATACAAATTTCTAAATTTGTGAGGCAAACTCTACTGATTTTATCAGGTAGGAGTGGGGGATAAAATATTTTGGTTTAAAATGATAAGCAAAAGAACACAAATACAAATACAGCCGAAGAGTAGTGGGCAAATGATTCTGTTAATTTATCTAATCATGGCAGGAAAAGTCTGAAAGTAAAACAGATTGTCACATTGTTAACATTTTTTCCATGAATAATTAAAAGGTAGTTATATTATTTTAAAAGTTCTTCCCAGCCTGTAGGGCAAATGAGCAATAAAAGATAGTAGGTAACTGAAGCAGTTATTTGAATTACTCTATCAAAAATTCCAACCAATTATATATCTATGTGTGCTATGAAATTGAGGCCAAGGCAGATATTTTAACTTAAATAGATAAATAATTCCTTTGGTTTGCTAATGTGATAAACATTTATCTGTATCTGAAAAAGTGTACTCTTTTTCAGTAAGCTATATTCTCTGTTAATTTCAGAAGGAGTTCTTGTTTTTAGAGAAAGATGTAAATTAAATTCAGTGACTTTTTTATCTTTACGACACATCTGTAGGCCATCTAGGTGACAAGCATTAATAACTACACTTTGACAAAAGATGGAATTGAATTTTATAAGCTCCTTGGAAATTATGACACATTGAGTTACTTGCTCTTGCAAATAGCCAGGCTCTCACATTATTGAGTTGAATGGATTCTTGTTTGTTGATAAGTAACTCCTTTACCTTGAAACCCTCCATGGTATCCCACGAACCACATTTAGCAGAGAGTTCTTCATGTGGGAAGTGGGGAACTATCTGGCATTAAGGACTAAATGAAATTTTCTGTACGATTCTGTTTCCTAGACCATGTGTCATGGGCTTCTGCTCATATTCCCAGTGTTCTACGCAGACAGACACTTGCTGCTGAACGTTTGGTCAAGGATAAAGATAAAAATGCAAAAGTCTCACAATATAGGTAGGATTTTTGTTGGTCTGCATTAGTTTTATAGCTCCAGGCAACATAACAACAGAGATAATACACAATTACTCGAAGACATTTTTGAAAAATAGTCTTTGTCTCTACCCCTGAATAGTTCTGTCTAATGCCATGATTCCTGATTAGGAGGGTCTCTCTCATCCCTTCCACATGGCCATGTTTGATTTTTCTCTAAGTGGGAGAATCTCAGTTGCGTTCTCGTTGGAGGTCTAGGTGTATTTATAAGACTCAGGGTTTCTGGCAGGAGTAAAAGAATGCATACAGTCTTGTTTTCTTCTTTTGAATCATTCCCTTTGGAGGTCCTGTTTAGAAATGGCTCATTATTAATTTCTGCAGTGAAACGTGAGCTCCTGGTCTGTGGCATCCATTAGGGTCGCTTGCCCTTCATTCACAAAGAAGCCTACTTCAGCAAAGATTTGAACTTTTCTTTTTCCTTTTCGCTTTAAATGTACATATCTCTAAATGTACAAGTGTCTGCTTCCACATGTTCACAGCTTCTGAATGGAGGTCATAGAGGATACATGACTGGCATATCTCTGTGACCCCAATTTATTCCTCATGGTCTGTTCTATACTCATACTTTACTGATGAAAAAGAAAACAATGCTGTTACTTGATAGCTTGTTGAATTTAGGAATCTCAGATATATGGATGAGATAAGGTCCTAAGGAAAAGTTGCATAAACTGGAGTCATAAAAAGAGTATACTGCTGAGACTGAGTTTGAAAATGTGTGGCTTAAAATAAGGGGACTGATTTTGCCATGGTAGTAAAATTACAGTAGGTCAGTTCCTGCAGCCTTGATTGCCGCTTAGAACTTCGGAATCTAGAAGTTATGAAAATGCAGGAGCTATCCATTACATGTGCATTTAAAAGACATACACGTTAAAAGGAAAACAGGTTCAGATGATTACTGAATATCTGCTTGTACAAAATGCAACACTCTCTTATTTATTTATATTTTATTTTATTTTATTTTATTTTATTTTTTTTGAGACGGAGTCTCGCGCTGTGTCACCCAGGCTGGAGTGCAGTGGCGCGATCTCGGCTCACTGCAAGCTCCGCCTCCCAGGTTCACGCCATTCTCCTGCCTCAGCCTCCGAGTAGCTGGGACTACAGGCGCCCGCCACCACGCCCGGCTAGTTTTTTGTATTTTTAGTAGAGACGGGGTTTCACCATGTTAGCCAGGATGGTCTCGATCTCCTGACCTCATGATCCACCCGCCTCGGCCTCCCAAAGTGCTGGGATTACAGGCTTGAGCCACCGCGCCCGGCCTATTTATATTTTAAATAGGGCTTTCTGTAACATTGGCAAGCAGGCAATTGGAGGCCATGAAAATTCCATAATTTAATATAAAACTTTTTTAATTGCCAAGAGTAGGAACAATTTTTTTATTGAAACAAGACAGAGAAATATTACATTATGTAATACCATAACTCATACAATAAAATAATTTCAACTTAGGAAATTAGTTTTGCATAAGCCTGGCTATTAGTATTAGGGACCAGGGGACTGATAGGTTTCATTATTTTTACTACAGTGGGATATCTGTACATAAGGTCCTGAGAGAGTAGGTAAAATAGTGAAAATCTCAACAAATTTCTCTGAGAGATATGAGGACTGCAAAATTCAATGCTGACCTCAATGGAATGCTCAGAGAGATAAGCAACAACATTATGGGGAGCAGACACAATTCCTTCCACACCGAAGTCTAATGACAGAAAAAATCAGAAACCTTTCCTGCTAAAACAATACATAATGAAGTAAGTAAATAAACCAGTGAAATGTTCTCCTGGAAAATGCCTGCTTTTTAAAATATATTGTGTCCTTAGGAGAGGAGAATTACTCAGCAAAGAAACTGGGTTCTTGACTGGACTCTGCCTATTTTTTTCACTGTTTCACTTACAGAAGACTTTTAATTTGTTGCTGTTTTAAAAATAATACTACCTAATGGTGTTACCATGGTAACCATGTCTTAGAAACCAATCATCAGAGCTGCCCAAATGGTACTCAGAAATTGGAGTGTAGAATAGTAATACAAATAGAGAGAAACTGTCCCATCCTCACCAAGGGAACCTCCAAACAGCTAGGTGAAGAATGCAGACATGAAAAAGTTGGAAAGATGGAGGACATAACCTTAGGTGGAGACAACTAAGAGCCAAAGGGATTGAAAAAACAAGGTGTCCACTGAAGGTTCTTTGCCTTGAAGTAATAATGGAATTTTTCAAGTTAAATTGGAAGGGATTGGAAAATCTATGCTTGCTGTTGTGGCATGGGCAATTTAGAAAGCAATTCTAGTAGATCACCTATAGAATTTACCAGGTTGAAAGTAGGGGTTGGGGGATGAGAGAAAATGACAAAACCACAGTGTGCACAGACTCAATTTTAAGGCCACATTCTAATGATGGGTGTATATGTGTATGCGTGTGTGTGTGTGTGTGTGTGTGCACGCGCGCACATGCATTTGTGTGAAGAGTGGTGTTTTTTTAGTTGAGTATAAACTGGGTTTCACAGTCTGGTTTTGTTTGACAGTGGGTTGGTGTACCCTTTCCTACTAAGCACAGTTTTGTGTGTGTGTGGGGGTGGGTGGGTGGGTGGTTCAGGAGTGATTTAATTAAAAATTTAAGCATTTTTAATTTTTTAGTGCAGAGACTCTTGACAGCAGGCTGTAAGGCACATGGTTGTTATTTCTTAAGTAGAGTTCTATAGCAGAATGGAAGATCTGTTTATTCTACCTCCTATGTAGCTATTTAATCCATTTTCATCTGTTTCCACTGGCACTATTTAGTTTTGGTCCTTATCACCTTTCTCCTTGTGGCGGTTGTTTTTCAGCATTTTCTCTCTAGAATCCATCCTTCTATCACTTGTTGGCAAAGTGATCATTCTATAATGCTGGAGTGATCATTTCACAGACTGACAATCTTTTAATGGCTTCTGACCACTGTTAGGAACTAATCCTCACTTTGCCCTTCATGATAAGTCCCTGCCTACTTCTGGTCTTATAATGAACCCTACGCCATTAACAAATCTTCTAGTTCCCAAATCCACCTAATGTCATGCCCTTCCTTTTCAGTAGTCCTGGAATCCTGTCTGTTCATCTTCTCCCCACCTCCGCTGTCTCTCCAACTAGCGAGCAAGAGGAGAACAGTTAAGAAAGGAAACCAGTTAGCTGGCTGGCTTATAACTCTGAGTATTTGACATTTATTGAAATGGCAATCTTCAGAAATTCTTTTCTGACTCAATTTCCAGCTCTTTTTATACAAAAAAGCATTATGCTCTTCCTTAATTTTGTTAGGAAAATCAGTTGCCTTTTTCAAGTAATAACAATATTATTTGCATAAAGCAATGTAAAATGTTAGTATTTCTTTTTGAGAAAAATACATGTATGAGTTTGCAGTATTTAAAAATAATCTGATCAAACCAGGAAACTCAGGTTGAGGTATGGCAGAAGCACTACCAACCAGAGGCATCCACAGTGAATTAGTTGCAGGGAATATACCTGTGAGAGGAATGAACAAGTTATCCGAGGGTTATTGGGGAACGTTCACACCATAAGAGCAGGTCCTCTGCATAATATCTGGGTATCCCTTCTGTATGAAATTAGAATGAATTTCTAATGTTTTATTCTAAAACTAAATGGAATCACTGACCATTTTATTGATGGGAGGTCAATGCTGGTGTTTCAAAAAGTAGAAAGCAGAGAGTTAGTCTGTAGAAACTGGACATTGAAAGTGGGGAGCACCTGTCTTAAGGTAGCTCTTAACATAAGAAAAACTTTGGGTAAGTCCCCTTACTTTCAAAATATTCTTCAGTCTAAAGCCGAGGTTCTCAAAATTGAGGGTGCATCAGAATCACCTGGAGGACTCAGTGTAGCACATTGCTGGGCTCCATCTCCAGAGTTTCTGAATTAGCAGGATGGTATGGGACCTGAAAATGTGTACTTTAACAAGTTCTTAGGTGGTGCTGATGCTGGGGGTCTGGGGCAAGACTTTAAGAACCACTGGGCTGAAGGATATATAATGTCCACATCCTATTTTATGAATTAAGGGGGTAATTATAAACATGACAATGCCCTTTGAGTTGGAAAGTCACTTCTGTAATGTGTAGGTAGGAAATGGTTACAAAACAATAGGAAAAAGGGAACTAACATCTTTTGTTAGTTGCAGGAAAATTACTTAATACCTTTTCTTTAAAAAGAAAAATAATACTTAGAAGGATAAAGGCAAGAGAGAATCCCTTCAAAAATTTCAGAAAGACTTAGGTTTAAGTAGCACATGTGAAGTGATTTAAAAATACGAGCACACACACACACACCACTTTTTAATCTAATGTATTACTTCTTCTTAATTGGCTGATAAATAACCAATAATACATTTAGACAATGTTAGAATTATAGTAGAGATTATTGTGTGATTTTCAAAACAGCTGATAATTATAACAATAGTAATAGAAAGTAAAGATATATTTTTTTTCCTGGTTGGGGGAAATAAAAAAAAACTATCATGGGAATTAAATTATCAAACAAATTCTTTTTGTGCCTCCCAGTTGTTCATCATGCACTAACAGTTTAACAGAATCAAACCCATTTTCTTTTGCAGTTCACTTTTTGATAATGAGGCAAGTGATAATAGAATAAATTGACATTAGTAGTTTTTAAAGCAATTGTCACTGAATATCCTGAGGTGAGGACACATTCAACTCAATCCTGTGCTATTTTGACACTCCCATTTACAATATTGTAAAATTATCTTAGACCCTTTGTCCCCACATCATGGAGACATCATCCATCCCCACATGGTATATTAATCACCATTCTCCAGAACCTTTACACACACACACACACACACACACACACACGTGCACCCCATATATAAAGACATTTATTATAGGGTATTGGCTCTTGTGAATTATGGAGGTCAAGTAGTTCCAGATCTGTGGTCTACAAACTGGAGACCCAAGAAAACCTGGGATGTAATTCAAAGACCTGAGAGCCAGAGAACCAATGGTGTAGATGTTCCCAGTCTCAAGGTCTGAGAACCAAGAGTGTTGAAAGCAGGAAAAGATTAATGTCCCAGCTCAAAAGCTAGGCAGAGAGAGAGCAAATCCAACCTTTCTCCTCCTTTTTGTTCTACTCAACACCTGGACGGATGGGATGAGGTCCTCCCACATTAGGCAGGGTCATCTGCTTTACTTAGTCCACCCATCCAAATGTGAATCTTTCTGAAACACCTTCACAGATACATCCAGAGATAATATTTAATCAGATATCTGGCATCCTGTGGCCCAGTCAAGTTGACATATATGTCTAAAATTAACCATCACACACAGATATTTAAGTATTACTTACAAAAACATGAACATCTACAGATACATGTTGCAAATATTTTCAACTGTAGAAATGAGATGCTAAGGTTTCCTAAATAATTGTCAATTATCTAGAATATGGAATTAATCAGAGCACCCCACTCCACTCCCAGTGATTTTGCTATCTGAAAGGTGCATCACATAAGAAGAAAACAGTATTAGTCCCTAATGTCTTTGGGTCTTTTAAAAAATTTGATAATAAATTATGTTGAGGGACCCAAAGTAGCTATGTCCACAGGGCAAAGTGACATGTGGATCAAAGCCATTCTAACCAACTGAGATAATTATATACATCATAAATTCTGAAAAGAGCCATCGTCCTTATAGGAAGTGAGTTAAAAATCAAAAGTCACTTCATTATTCCCTTTAGAAACATTTAGAATTTCTATGTAATATGGTCATGTAAAAATCAAACCAACAGTACCTCAAAAAAAAGAACAGCAATAAAAAGAACATATTCAGAAGTACTGAAATCCTTTTTATCATACTTATATAATGTATAAGACTTACATGATTAATCATCATCACCATAGCTAGTGTGTGACTTAGATAATTTAGGATATTAGAAATAATTTTAGCGAGAAGATTTCACTTCAGCTTATTGCAAACACACACATACAACTTATAGATGCTAAATGAAAGTATTCATTTCAAATGAGAGCATATTAACTTGTTAGCCTGGAAATTCTGTCAAACCTCCTGACTAATCAAAAATATGTATTTGAACAATTTGCTGTTGTGAATTCAGCCTTTTGGAACCTTCTACCTCTCTTTTCAATTGTAGTGTTAGAGTGTTCTGTTGCTTAATTCCCACCATAATTAAATAATTTATAAATAATGCATACCTCATCTCTTCCCAAGAAAGAATTTAAAGAGGCTGCATTTAACTAGGAAACTACCATAAATATATAATGAGGTGGATTTCAGTACTCTCTCTTTGGTGACTGGAAGGTCACTCCTCCTTGCCAGGGAAACAGAAACAGTTTCTGCCAGCCTGTGGACAAAGTGAACAGGACAAGACAATACTGCCTCCTTCTGCTGGGCTTGGCTCACTTTGGGGGTGGAAGGCCGACGGTTTAGTCCTTAGGAACATGAACCAGTTCAAATTTTGCCTCTTCCACACACTAGCTTTGTGTTCTAGAAAAAGGTACCTGGTCTCTCTGTACTCATTTTCAGTTATTTTATTTTAGTAATAATTACTAAATTAATTATTTTAGTAATAATTATAGTTATCTCATATAGTTGTTGAGAAGATTAAATGAGTTTTAAAAAATAGAATGTGACAAAAATGCCTCGTGGTTAGTAAGTACTACTTGAGTGCCAACTAGTTAGACATAGCTTTCTATTCAATTAAGACAACAGTTCTTCAAAGATGCCACACTTAAACCAGTCCCAGTGCTATAGTATCATAGGCACTTGCACTTTTCTTTATGACACATCTTCATTTGCAATTGATATTTAAGGCTCTGAATCTGTTTCTCCCATGAGGTTGTAGGCTCCGGGAAGGCTGGAATCTTGTCTGTCTGGCTTAACATTCTATCTCTGGTATGTATACAGTGCCCAGCGTGAAGCAGTTATTCAATAACTGGCTGTTGAATGAACGAATCCAGAAAGACATGCCTATAAACATGCTAATCAAGATGGGATTTCTAGTAATTATTTTGTTAGTTTTGCAAATTTTTATTATCTAAGTTTTTGTACTTATTGTGTTTTCTTTGTGCAATAATGAAAGTAAAATCCTGTTATATCACCTTTGTGTACTATTGTAAATCACTTCAGTAAGACAGCAATAGAGCTGTCAGATGAAATTCATGTTTTATTTTTTGTGGACCTCTGGAATAGGTTAGTAGTTTTCAATTGGGGGTAATTTTGTGATACCTCCTCCCTCCCCGCTAGACATTTGTCAATGTTTGGAGATATCTTTGATTGTCACAATTGCAAAAGTGCTACTGACATCTAGTGTACAGAGGGCAGGGATGCACAGGACAGTCCCTTACCACACTGAAAACCATTGAGTCTGAAATGTTAATAGTGCAAAGGTTAAGAAATCCTGGCATAGATCTATAGAGCCCAGTTAAAAAAAAAGTTTGTTTAACTTCCAAAATTGGTTGAGATGTTAAATAATATGACATCAGAATTTTACAAGTTAATTGATAATTAAAAGTTAATAATTAAAATAATTTATTGTGAAATTTTTGGTGGTTTGTATTTGCTTCATGATATAATTTGCTGATAGTTTTAGTATTTAGTGTAGCATATTCACCAATATTATCTATGTCAGTAGAGAACTTTATAGTCTGCTACAGGTTTTTCTCTTTACAACCAGTGAAAGTGGTTTTAAAAGAAAAGCACCAATTGACTGTTTACATACTGCTAAATAACTACTTTGGCAGATTTATTTTTTTAAAGAACAGTTCGTGAATAAATTTAGCCAAACTGTTGGGCAGAGTACAAATAACCATATTGTCTATAGATTGTTGCTTGTAGCTCTGGACTAATAAAGCACAAATAAGATAGGGATATCTAATGTTTATGTAGCTTGGTCTATTTGAGTTTAACAACTGGGATGGTGTTAGACAGGATAGGTTAGGTTCTGCTGCAGTAACACATCTCAGTGGCTTTAACATAGCAAAAGTTTATTTCTTCTTCAGAGTAACTCTCCCATACAACTGCCTCTGTGTGGCAACTCAGCAATCCAGCTGGGGAAGGTAGCATCATCCTGGAACTGCACTTTTTGGAACAGATGGCCTTATTAGTCAGTGTGATGGGGAAAAGAGAACATGGGAAATTGCATGTTAACTCTAATGCTTTCATGTGGAATTGACACAGGTGACTTCCAGTAACATTCTATTCACCTCACAAATCACATACCATGGCTAGATTCAGGGATCCAGGGAAGTTTAATCTACTCATGTTGCACAGGAGAAACAAATATTTCTGAGCCTGAGTAATAGCTATCATAGTTAGCTTTAGCATTTGCTTACCTTTATATATGGTTGTTCAGTACAGTTATTAAGGAAGTATATTTGCTGAATGCACAGATACCATTTCTCTTGCCAAATTAACCTAATATCATTATGCTTATTTGGGTTCTCTATATCTCACTTAATGAATTTGTAATGTGCTTCTAAATGTTTAGGCTGCTAAGTGAAAGTCTTTGCCAGATGCTATGGTCTCTGATTTCTCAAATAGGCTAACATATTAATAGTACTGAATGCTAAAGGAAAAGATGGTGGTCTTTTCAATTTACGTAACAGTAAGTATTCAAACATTACTTTTGTGGTAAATCAAAAATTGAGATACCTCAGAATAAAAATGAAGATGAATTTTTAAGATTAAAAAAGAGACCTCAATGAAATTTTGTGCTGTGGCAGGCTGCTTTATGCTCCAGGGGAAAGTATTTTTACAGGGTTGAGAAGCACTGCTTGTGTACCTAAATTTTTATTCAACTTTGATATGGTTATTTTCTTAATTGTCTTCATTTTGTTTTTTAATATAGCTCTTCTTCTGGGACCCATTATTATATACATTATAAAAATGGGAGAATTTTGCAAAAAAGAATTCACAATTCTATTCTGTATCCTACTAACAGCTTGATAAGAGAAACTAAATAATACAATTGATCATCATGTTCATTATTCTAGACCACTACATGGACTTGCAAGAAAATGGAGAACTATACCCGCTCTTCCCTGTTTTATCATGTGATTTGTCCATTTCTGGTTTATATTAGCTATAGCTATCTGAGTCTGTATTTACACATTTATTCATTTTTCATCTGTCAAACAACTTTTGAGCATCCACCCTATGGCATTATGCTAGGTACTGGGGATTAGGGCAAAATGAATAAGACAGTTTCTCCCTTCAAAGACCTTACTTCTAGTAGATGATGGCTACAGGGGTTATGAAATATCTCATTCATTTCACTTATATTTATTGAGCACTGATATGTGACAGACACTGAGGAATACTATAGTGAATGCGAGGCAGTAGAGTGTAGTGTTTGAGAGAAGTGTCTCAGCAGTCAGACTGGAATCAAATTGCATTGTGAGGCCTCCTGGAGGCTCTTCAGCTACCTTGTGCCTCAGTTTCCTCCTGTGTAAAACTTGAATACTGTAGTTGCAATATTGTGACACAAGAAATTTAAATTTTGTCTTTGTCCCCATTTCCTGGCCCAGAGTTCATGAAACCCTTGTAATTTCCTAAGAGACAGGAGTGTTAAGAGCATCTTTTGTTCTAATATTTGGTCTTAGACCACAGTTCCTGATTCAGAATTCCTAAATCCTGTGGAATTTTCTGGGTGATAGAAGTGTCTCTTGTTCTAGTGAGGTGACTCTTGTTGGGTTCCTAGATAGCTTTAGGGTTGGGGTTGGTTACCAAAAAGACCAAGCTATGATTAGAAGCTTGGAACTTTCAGCCCCACTTTCACATTCTCCAGAAAGGAGATGGAGGCTGGAGATTGAGTTAATGATAGATTGTGTCTATGTGTTGAAGCCTCCATAACAATCCCTTAAAGACAAGGTTTGGAGAGCCTCTTGGGAAATTAACACATTCATATGCTGGGAGGTGGATGCACCCCAACTCCATGGGGACAGAAACTCCTGCAGTAGTAACTCATCCTATGTAACTATTCATGTGGCAGGTTGTACCCTTCATCATATCCTTTATTATATAATAAACAAATGTTGCAGGGCTTTTCCTTAGTCAGCTAAAGATGGTGGTCCTTATCACACAGCCATAAAAATTTAGGCTCGCAGATGACTTGAAAAGTGAGGAAAATGGGATTTATTGGGCAAAAAGGGGAAACAGACTCTTAGCGAAGTGAGGGAGTGTGCTTCCTGCCCGTGGGTTTCCCGCCTCACAGATTGAATCTCAGATTCCACACAGGAAGAGGAGGGGCCAGGCTCCTCCCCTATGAAAAGGGCGCTAACTTCTGTGGTTCCAGCCCAGTTTGAGGCCAGCTGGAGTTTTTCCAGGAAGCCCTTCCCACCTGTCTGTCTCACAAGTAAACATAAACAAGTGTTTCTCTGAATTCTGCAATTCCTAACAAATGATCAAACCTGAGGAGGGTGGTCATGGGAACCCTGGTTGGTCAGAAGTGCTAGAGACCTGAACTTGCAATTGGTGTCCGAAGTGGGAGGCAGTCTTGTGGAACTGAGCCTTTAACGTGGGATTTGATGCTAACTCCAAGTAGATAGTGTCAGAACTGAATTGAATTGCAGGACACCCAGCTGATGTTTGGATAGTTAAAGAATTGCTTGATGTGGAAAAAACCCCCACATATTTGGTGCCAAAAGTATTGTGAGAGTACAGAGGAAAAAATCATTATTTTTCTTATACAATAGTTTATCAGAAAACCTGTTACAAATATCACTTTAAAAAACAGTGGGAAAAATACAGTTCTATCATTTTCTGGTTTTTATGTAACATTTTTTTTTTTTCAAATCATGGAAAAAAGCCATTGCAAATCACATTCTTCAAGGGACTTAACAGGTAAGATATTTGATCCAAGGGCAAGACAACCCCAATCAGAAGTTTTGTTTTGCAGAAGCCGCTTCCATTTTCCCAGGCTCTGAAATTCTAAAACATCTCCTGTCTGCCTCTATTACCAGGGCCTTGTGCTTGCTATAAGAGTGGGCATTCATCAGGGGTACAGGTAATTGTCAACAACCTAAGGGGCTACCTTGGCACCAGAGCGGCAAGTGCCTGCTACTTAAGAATTTTATATTGCCTTTGTGAAAGAGCTTCACCAGTGTGATTTAACTTTGCAAAGGAATAGGTATAGAGAGAACTCAGTGGAGACCCATTCTTTGGTAATATTTGCGTTTTATGGGAAGCATACATATAAATTTCCCATTCTATAGTAGTATGGCTTTAATCTTAATGAATGCCATTTTGTTGATACTCTTCAGAGAGTGGAATTAACATTCACATGTGCACTGGAAATGTTAAAGTGTTATTAGTCTCCCGAGGGTTTTGCTTCTGGCTATGCAGTTTCAGAGATTTCATCATAGTTTAGGTATAACAAAACACCACCATTTCTGCTTACTAGAATGAACTCTCCAAGATTTCTTTATACTTTAGACTAAGGCTTGATTTTTTTAAAACAGAAAAAAAGGTTTTCCTAGACCCTGAATATAACCTGATGTCAAAAATCAATTGAAAAGCCAGTAAAAATTTGTCATGAGTTCTGTGAGAAAGCTTTTTTCATAACAGCTTTCTGGTTTTTACTAACAAATTTCTTTCTTTCTTTCTTTCTTTCTTTCTTTTCTTGAGATGGAGTCTCGCTCTGCTGCCCAGGCTGGAGTGCAGTGGCACAATCTCAGCTCACTGCAAGCTCCGCCACCCAGGTTCACGCCATTCTCCTGCCTCAGCTTCCTGAGTAGCTGGGACTACAGGCGCCCGCCACCACGCCCAACTAATTTTTTTTTTTTTTTTTTTTTAATATATTTTTAGTAGAGGCAGGGTTTCACCATGTTAGCCAGGATAGTCTTGATCTCCTGACCTCGTGATCCACCCACCTTGGCCTCCCAAAGTTCTGGGATTACAGGCGTGAGCCACCATGCCCGGCCACAAATTTCTTAATTAAGTTGCCCAAACTATTAATGTGGTTTTGTAGAATTTTAGAAATTTTATTTATTTATATAATGTTTACACATTCCCTGATCTTACAAAGAATTTGAGGTGACAAGCCCCATTTTATGCTAGTTTTCCACTACTCTTTTTTTTTAAGACTGTAAAGATGAGAATTTAGATTCAACAGCCATGCAAAGTAACCAGAGGTTTGAAAACACTGTTTAATTTCTTACCTTTGCTGCCTGTCTTTTCTTTCACATGTGAACCCCTTTTTTTCTCATTTATTCTCCAGGCCTTGATCATTTTACCTTACATAAAGATTCTTGGTTATTAGACAAAAATGAGGGAAAATATCCCAGATTTTGGTTATGTAGTAATCAGTACAAATGGTGTGAAACTTTTGAGTGTAGCTTCACTTACACATGCATACATGTGCAGAAACAAAAACATCCACATTAGACTTTAACATTAAAATTCATTTCATAGAATCTGGGTTTTCATTTTGCTTATTTTTCTACTTACATCCAAATTATAATATTCCAAATCTGAAGGCAATATTCTGTTATAAAAAAGACAGCCAAAACAAAGAATATTTATGTAGGGCATTATTTGACCATCCTCTTATCATGGTCTTGGGAGGTTTTTAAGCCCTTCCAAGGACTGTGCAAGGTAGAGACTGTCATTGCCATGCAAATGATAAGGTTGTTCCTGGACCAAACTGAGGGTTGGGCTGCTATTTCTTGTGGCCCAATAATGAGATGCAGATGAACTGGGGAGGAAGAGAGTTTTTATTTCTTTCATTGGTTACAGGGAGAAGGCCTGGAAATTATCACCAGACCAACTCAAAATTACAAAGTTTTCCAGAGCTTATATACCTTCTAAGCTATATGTCTATGTGTAATTGTGCGTTCATCTAAAGACATAAGTGATTAACTTCTTTTAATCTATAACTAAGGTCTGATTCCTGAGGAGGTACCTTCCTCTGGAGGCTCAGTAAATTTACTTAATCTAAATGTGTGGAGGTGCTGGGGTGATTACCCTTATCTTGTCTGCTGCTAAATCATGGAGGTTTGAGGAGTTCCTTCAGACCCCCAATAAACCTGTTTGTGGAGGCCTGGGGAGTTTCTTCAGACCCCCAATAAAACTTGTTTAATCCTAAATGGGTCCTGTTAAGAATCCCTTTGTTATTTTGTCATGATATAAGGCACAGGAAAGGCCTCGGCAAAACTCCTGATGGGCTTTTGTTACATCTCAGCCTTTGTATAAGAGCACTGGCTTTTAATATTTAACTTCACCACTTGGTCAGCACTGAAACAGTTGTTAGTGAGACCTGGCCCTCCACAAGGTAACTGAAGGTCTGAGATGTTAAGGGACTTGGCCAATGACATACAGCTTTTAAGTAGTAAAGCTGGGATTTGATTCAGTCATGTCTAGCTCTGAAGGTACCACTCCGTAGTGCTATCCTGAACTAACTGCCTCATGTCACCTAAAATGCAGAATCCCAAGCCCCAGTACTATGGGATCCAAATTGAATCTACATTTTAAGGAGATCCCCCCGTGACTTATATGCACATTAAAGTTTAAGACTGCAAGTATGGTTCTATATGCACATTAGAGTTTTAGACTGGAAGTATGGTTCTTAAAAAATAGTTTCAGGCAGTTAAATACAAGGTACTGAAAAAATTCCATTTGAGAGGCTTTTTGGTTGCTGGGCCTTTATGATTTTTACTTGATTACAAGCTAGACTGTATTTCATTATCCTTCAGGTGTTCTGCTTTCACATTGGCTTTGAGCTAGTCTAACAAGAGTCATGTCGGATGCTGTCTTCTGTGACATTTCTTAGTGATCTGTTTTGGTGGTATTATTGTCAGTTTAAATAGCCTTGTGGTTATAAAGCAAGAAAAATTGATTCTGTCCGAACTGTTTGATCTCTCTGTGTATCTGAGTAATCTTCTTGTCACATTTTCCTCCAAATTTACCTGTGCTTGCTTAATTCTTAAAAACAATCTATGACTTTCTCCTTGTCTACTCTTTCAAAACATTGTAAGTGACTTCCAGTGATAAAGCTCACTTAAAACAGACAAGATAAAAAGAAAAATTATAGAAACAAGTTTAAGAAGGTGAAACATACTTACATCATGCATATGAAATAAATTAGTTGCTGCAGTTGAAAACCGAATTTAATTTTCATCTTCTAGGCTGTGAAGTCAAAAGGAAAATGTAAGAGGCTGCCGAGTTCTCGAAGTGGGATGAATAGAATCATTCATGTTCATCTGGAGAGAAACACGTGTTCCTGTGACTGAATACTAACAGAAGTATATTAGAAGTCTCTTTTTCTAAAAGTTTATAAGGTAGCATAACATAATATAGTGCTTTTTGCAAAGAAAATGAAATGCATTACAAAAATGTACCTTTCTCATGCCAGTCTTCAGTACATGTTAAGGTCATAACTGAATTTAGATTTTATGTAATGGTTTTGGGTGGACTGAAAATAATTTGATGGGGTATATTATTTTTTGATGCTCAAAAACCAAATACAGTGAGAAGAGTTTGAGAGCCTTGTCTATATGTGTAATTTAATATTTTGCTTAAACTGAGCCTCCCTCTTGCATTAGATATACTTGAAGTGGGCTTTTTTGGCTAGTGCTAGATCTCCGTAAGTTTGAATTTTCAGATGAGTGTTAAGGTAATAAAATGTTCTGCCATTGGTTCAGATAGGCTTGGAATATTAGGGATGTTGGCAGGAATGTTGACATCCCACTGTGAAAAGCATTTTTCTCTTCTTAGTGGAACTCTCACTGTTGCAAACCTCTTCTGATTAGATAATGGAGGAGACGAGTTTTTGAGAGCACATGAGTTAGTCTTAAGCCCTCTAAAAAAACGTAAATCTCAAGTATCTTTCCTAGCATTGCTAAAGATGATTAAAGATTACAGCTACAAGGTCATTTGGCATTAAACGATTTTGAGGCCCAGTGTTGTTTGTTTCTTTCCCAGACAGTGGAATAATTACTGATTAAAGCATGGTCTCAACTCTCAATGTGTTTGCAGATGGTCAGGGAATAAAACTCTGAACTATTATTTCAGCAGAAATAACGTTTTATATATATTCATTATGAATAAGAACAAAGCCTTAAAAATTTGGTTGATCTTTTGCCCCCAAATCACTTGGCAATGCTTGCTAAAAGCAGAAAATAATTCATGTAAATACTAAAATCTCTATTTTAAACAAAACTTCCAGGTGACTTATATACAGGAGTCTTTGTGGACACTTTCAGAAATAATGGATGAGAATGGTAACCTTCTATTTAATGGATTGACTGGTCATTTTGGCTGTGTGGACACCCAGTTAAAGTGTAATGACTAAGGTCATCTGTAAAGACTGATTTTAATAATCTCCTTACAATTTTACTTGAAGGGAGTTATCCATGTTAATCTCCAGGCATGAAATGTAATGATCTGTTTTATTATTGTTAATTTATGCTCAAGCTTCCTTTTGCTCTTCTTTTTAGCCAACATAACAATTATACAGTCTAACTATTTGCCTCAGGGAGATGCTGTAATAGGACTAATTAAATATTTAATATTTTAAAGGACTTAAGCAACCTTGTAAGTAATACGTTAAGAGGAGATAAAATCATGATGATCTCCTTAGTAGGAGGAATGTTAATGAAGCACTGGGGTCAGGCATTCCTTTAATGCCCATGTCCTGTATCTGTCAGAGGCTGAATGGTTTAATGGTTAAATTAATGATTGTTGTAACTTATGACAGTTCTTCTACTTCCTAGTTGGAAAGCAAAGTTTTTAACCTTTCTATGCCAATCTCATATTTCTCATCTTTAGAGTGAGGAGATAAGAATACCACCTCCCTTTGTGGATTGTTGTGATGACATATGAGGTATGTGTCTATCAAAAGAAAGTGGTTTTTATTAATATGAATTAATCCCATAACTATTGGTATTACAATATCAATTCAATGCAAGTATTGAATTCAAAACTTGTAGATTCTTATTTTAAAACTAGCAATGAAATGGATATGTACTTTTAGACCTAATCTCAAATTTAGAAAGAAGGAAGAGAAAAGGGAGGAAGAAAATGAGGAAGAAAAGGAGTAGGAGAAAATATCTCTAAAATCCACCCCAAACAGGGGTTAAAGACAAAGAGAAAGTGATCATTGTGCAGACGATGAAGACTGATTGTAGGTATGTGTAGTCAATGTAAAACTGACCTCACTGATCTAGAAAAATAATAGAATCATCAAATGTCAGAGCACACAGATTATAAGGAAAATGCCTTTATTTTTTAGGTCAAGGGCTAGTGAATAAATCTGAATTAGCAGAAAGTTTTCATTATGACTTTTAAAAAAATGATATCTTGTTTTTTCAAAGCTCATACAGAAAAAGAACTAGACTAACAAAAATTTAGAAAAAGTTGTTCTCTTGAAACGAGGTCAGGATTAATTGAATAAGCATTTTAAATATATTAACTGTCACATCTAAATATTTTTGAAAACTTGTTTCTCCTGTTTACTAGATGGCTTTGAAGATTTTCCCTTTACAACTAAAGATATTTTGTAAACTGCTTTCTAATTGAGTCTAAATGTAAAATTCATCCAGATGATTTTTCTTGATTTTATGAATTCCAAATCTGGTGGGAGTTGCAAATAATGAGATTTTGTTATACATTCCAAGTTCACCAGCCTTATAATGAACTTCATATTCTACAGCAAAGGGGCAAGAGGAGCAGTGTCCCCAATTCCATTCATTCAACAAATATTTATGATTGCAATTGTGTGCTAGACCATTCATAAGAAGGAATGAGCTTACATTTTCTTAGCTGTGCATTTTGTTGTCATTTTAATGCCCCATCAGCAAGTCTTCTTGATTAATTCTTAAGCGTTTATCAACTATATGTTATTAAAAATCAGGATGAGCTTCCACTTTCCTTTCTTCTAGGACAGGTACAGCTGACCTTCAATATTTATGGATTCAATTTTTGATAATTTTCCTACTTGCTAAAATTTATTTGTACCCCCTCCCCCCACCACCTCCAATCAATACTTGTGGTACTTTTGCAGTCATTCATAGACATGTACAGAATGGTGAAAATTTTGGTTGGCCCATTCACATGTTCCCAGCTGAGGCTAGGCAAGTGATGCTCTGCCTTCTTGATTCAGCTTTCCTACTATAAACATGTGTTTTTACTTGGTGTATTTAGTGTCATGTTTTTTGCAGTTTTTCTTTTGCTTTTCTTTGGTGATTTAGAATAATCCCCAAGCATAGACAACTGGAGTGCCATCTAGTGTTCCTAAGTGCAAGAAGGCTGTGACGTGTCTTACAGAGGAAATACATGTTAGATCAGCTTTGTTCGGACATGTTGACCATGATTTCTATGTTAATAAGTCAACAATATGTATTTTAAAAGGTGTCCTTAAACTGAAACACACATAAAACAACGTTATGTTTTGATTGGTTGACAAAAATGTTGTGACCAGAGGCTTGCAGGAATTGAAGCTATTTCTCCTAAGAGTAATGGTTCAGCATTTGCAAATTCAGTATTTGCAGTGTCTTTATAGAACATAACTATCATGAATAACAAGAATCAATTGTATTTGAAATTTGGGGGGATTTTAATAAATATCTATTCACTAAATTGTCCCTTTTAATGTAAACCAAGATGCATGATTTTTTTCTGATCTGTAAGCAACTAGTAAGTAAATACAGAGGGGTGGAAAAATGAAAATTATATATAGGACTAAACCATAATTTTTGTTTTTTTCTTATAAACTTTAAAAAAAAACCTGCTGCTAAAAAACAATGTAATAAACCTGGAGGGGTTTGAAGTCTAGAAACAATTTGTAATGTGATGGAATCTTGTTTGTTAGTAGTGATTTGTCTGTCCTGTTTGCTACCTATGCCTAGCACAGTTTCTAACTTACATGGAGTGCTCAAGGTATTTAAAAAAATAAAAATAAATTGCAGTGAATCAGTCATAAATTGACATTGAAATAGCCTTGAGAGTGAAAAGATTTAGCAATAAAAATAAAAGTTGGAGAAGTATAATGAACATTTTCCGGTTGGAGATGAGAGGTCAGTCTACCTCACAGTTGGCTGGGAGAATCACCTCTGTCACTGGGCCTGGGCAATGACAGCATCCGTAGGTGCCAGCTGTACCGTACTTGGGTTTACCATTAACTCTCTGTGTCATCTGGGTCAGATCATTCAGCTTCTTTGGGTCTTGACTTCTAATTATTTCCTTGATAACCACCATTATTATAAGGAAACAGAGAAAGCCATTTATATTAGTCAGAGTGTTCCAGAGAAACAGAACCAATATTTTTTCTTTTCCTCTGCCTTTTTGTTCTGTTCAGGCCCTCAACAGATGGGATGATGCCGATCTGCATTTATGAATTTTACAAATTTATAAGACTTGAGAATATATGTAAATATGAATTCTGAGTACCTAGACTGGGGAGGGGAAGGGGAAACACAATTTAAATAGAGCTGAATTTATTTCTATGAATTAAGTGTACTGTCTTGAGCAGCTGGGAGTGGTCTAACCTGTCTGCTGGTTGGCCAATTGAAACCTATATGGCCTACATTGAATGAAGCTGATGGCCAAAATTCCTTGCCAAAATGTAAAGAAAAGAGTCCAAAGACTTCGGAAAATAGGAATGTTGGAGTGGATTGATCACCAGCAACTGCTTATCTCCCATGCTATGACTGCCAAATAGCCAGTTATTTACCATTAACATAATAGCAACTTTTGGAATAACAAGGAAAAAAGGAAGAAAAAGAAAGAAAGAAATGCTACAACAATAGACCTATTTTTTTTTTTTCCTTCAGTGCATTACATCCAGAGTTTATATCTAGGTCATGCAAACAATCAATGACCTAAAGATTTTTTTGGGGGGGAATTACTTTTGACCAGTACTGGAGTATTGGGCATGACTACAACTAGTCAAAAGTAATTCCTCTCTAAAAAGCCACAACTCTGTTATATCAGTTTTTGGGATTATGACTTTTAAAGCACCTCTACTATTGCAATAAGGCATATCAAAAAGCACTTGGGCTTTCTTGCCACTGCCATTTAGTTAACTTGTGGTTTCATTTTTTCCTTAATGGAACTATGTCTTCTTGGACAATAAACATCCCTTGAAAGTCAGATGGAAGCTTTTGCTTAAATAGATGTTCAATGCTTTGTGACAGGCTTTCACCACATATAAAGTAGACATACCAACAACTCCTAGCTTTAAAATAACTTTTACACAATCACTTTTTTTCCCTCAAGCTTTATAGTGCTGTGATATTTTTGAAATCATTTTTAGGAAGTACACGAGATGCAATCTTCGGAAAGAAGCAATGGTACAACAAATAAACCCAACAAACAAACAAATGAACACCTCAATTGAAGTGACAGTTGGATCAACAGATACTGTAAGTGCCTGGCAGTGACAGTTATTCTTCTGCATGAATGCATTCACCTTTTTTAAAGTGTTAAAATAAAAAAATTATTCCAGATTCCAGAAATCATAAATGTATATCCTATAATTAAAGAAATGGTAGACATAGACAATATTATCATCTTATTTAACCTTCAATCATAAAAGACCTACAATATGGTATCACTATATCCCCCCTTTTAAAATGAGACTAGGAAGTGAGTCTTAGTCTAAAAGAGGTGAAATAACTTTCTCATGGTCACAAAGCTAATATGTGATGGCACTGAGTTTCTACCTAATGCCCAAGCTTGCAGCCACTCTACTATATTTAGCTTCAAGCTAAGGAAGTGGAGTTGATGATCTTTTCCTGCTCAGAAGTTCTGTTTTTTCATTTTATATACATCTTTGTTATGGTTTATATATGTATACATATTATAACGTTTCTTTATCCACTCTTTAATTCTCTCTCTCTTTTTTTAAAATTATACTTTTAAGTTCTAGGGTACCTGCACACAACGTGCAGGTTTGTTACATAGGTATATATGTGCCATGTTGGTTTGCTGCACCCATCAACTCATCATTTACATTAGGTATTTCTCCTAATGCTTATCCCTCCCCCAGCCACTCACCCCGCGACAGGCCCCAGTGTGTGATGTTCCTCACCTTGTGTCTATGTGTTCTTGTTGTTCAACTCCCACCTATGAGTGAGAACATGTGGTATTTGGTTTTCTGTCCTTGTGATAGTTTGCTCAGAGTGATGGTTTCCAGCTTCATCCATGTCCCTGCAAAGGACATGAGCGCATCCTTTTTTATGGCTGCATAGTATTCCATGGTGTATATGTGCTACATTTTCTTAATCCAGTCTATCACTGATGGACATTTGGGCTGGTTCCAAGTCTTTGCTATTGTGAATAGTGCCACAATAAACATACATGTGCGTGTGTCTTTATAGTAGCGTGGTTTATAATCCTTTGGATATATACCCAGTAATGGCTTCGCTGGGTCAAATGGTATTTCTAGTTCTAGATCCTTGAGGAATCGCCACAGTGTCTTCCACAATGGAACTAATTTACACTCCCACCAACAGTGTAAAAGCATTCCTATTTCTCCAAATCCTCTCCAACATCTGTTGTTTCCTGACTTTTTAGTGATCGCCATTCTAACTGGTATGGGACAGCATCTCATTGTGATTTTGATTTGCATTTCTCTGATGACCAGTGATGATGAGCATTGTTTTCACATGTCTGTTGGCTGCATAAATGTCTTCTTTTGAGAAGTATCTGTTCATATCCTTTGCCCACTTTTTGATGGGGTTGTTTGTTTTTTCTTGTAAATTTGTTTAACTTCTTTGCAGATTCTGGATAACAGCCCTTTGTCAGATGGGTAGATTGCAAAGATTTTTCTCCCATTCTGAAGATTGCCTGTTCACTCCAATGATAGTTTCCTTTGCTGTGCAGAAGCTCTTTAGTTTAATTAGATCCCATTTGTAAATTTTGGCTTTTGTTGCCATTGATTTTTGTGTTTTAGTCATGAAGTCTTTGCACGTGCCTATATCCTGAATGGTATTGCCTAGGTTTTCTTCTAGGTTTTTTTTATGGTGTTAGGTCTTACATTTAAGTCTTTAATCCACCTTGAATTAATTTTTGTGTAAGGCGTAAGGAAGGGATCCAGTTTCAGCTTTCTACATATGGCTAGCCAGTTTTCCCAGCACCATTTATTAAATAGTTGAATCCTTTCCCTATTTCTTGTTTTTGTCAGGTTTGTCAAAGATCAGATGGTTGTAGATGTGTGGTGTTATTTCTGAGGGCTCTGTTTTGTTCCATGGGTCTACATATCTGTTTTGGTACCAGTACCATGCTGTTTGGTTACTGTAGCCTTATAGTACAGTTTGTAGTCAGATAGCATGATGCCTCCAGCTTTGTTCTTTTTGCTTAGGATTGTCTTGGCTATGCAGGCTCTTTTTTGGTTCCATATGAACTTTAAAGTAGTTTTTTCCAATTCTGTGAAGATAGTCATTGGTAGCTTGATGGGGATGGCATTGAATCTATAAATTACCTTGGGCAATATGGCCATTTTCACGATATTGATTCTTCCTATCCATGAGGATGGAATGTTCTTCCGTTTGTGTCCTCTTTTATTTCATTGAGCAGTGGTTTGTAGTTCTCCTTGAAGAGGTCCTTCACATCCCTTGTAAGTTGTATTCCTAGGTATTTTATTCTCTTTGTAGTAATTGTGAATGGTAGTTCACTCATAATTTGGCTCTCTGTCTATTATTGGTATATAGGAATGCTTGTGATTTTTACAGATTGATTTTGTATCCTGAGACTTTGCTGTAGTTGCTTATCAGCTTAAGGAGATTTTGGGCTGAGATCATGGGGTGAGATCATGGGGTTTTCTTTATTTTATTTTATTTTATTTAGTTTCTTTTTCTTTTTTGGAGACAGAGTCTCACTCTGTCACCCAGGTTGGAGTGCAGTGGTGTGATCTGAGCTCACTGCAAGCTCGACTTCCCGAGTTCACACCATTCTCCTGCCTCAGCCTCCCAAGTAGCTGGGACTACAGGCATGTGCCACTATGCCTGGCTAATTTTTTGTATTTTTAGTGGAGACAGGGTTTCACTGTGTTAACCAGGATGATCTCGATCTCCTGACCTCGTGATCCACCAGCCTCAGCCTCCCAAAGTGCTGGGATTACAGGCGTGAGCCTCCGCACCTGCCCCATCTTTGTGGTTTTATCTATCTTTGGTCTTTGATGTTGGTGACCTACAGATGGGGTTTTGGTGTGGATGTCCTTTTTGTTGATGTTGATGCTATTCCTTTCTGTCTGTTAGTTTTCCTTCTAACAGTCAGATCCCTCAGCTACAGGTCTATCGGAGTTTGCTGGAGGTCCACTCCAGACTCTGTTTGCCTGGGTATCACCAGGGGAGGCTGCAGACAGCAAATATTGCTGCCTGATCCTTCCTCTGGAGGCTTTATCCCAGAGGAACACCCACCTGTTTGAGGTGTCTGTTGGCCCCTACTGGGAGGTTTCTCCCAGTCAGGCTACATGGGGGTAAGGAACCCACTTGAGGAGGCAGTCTGTCCATTCTCAGAGCTCAAACACCATGCTGAGAGAACCACTGCTCTCTTCAGAGCTGTTAGACAGGGACGTTTAAGTCTGCCAAAGCTATCTGTTGCCTTTTGTTCTACTATGCCCTGTCCACAGAGGTGGAATCTATAGAGGCAGTAGGCCTTGCTGAGCTATGGTGGGCTCTGCCCAGTTCATGCTTCCTGGCCTCTTTGTTTACACTGTGAGCTACTCAAGCCTCAGCAATGGCGGATGCCCCTCCCCCCGCCAGGGTCCTGGGTTGATCTCACACTGCTGCACTAGGAGTGAGCAAGGCTCCTTGGGCGTGGGATCTGCTGAGCCAGGCATGGGAGGGTATCTCCTGGTCTGCCAGTTGCTAAGACTGGGGGAAAAGTACAGTATTTTGTCATGAGTGTACCATTTTTCTAGGTACAGTCTGTCAAGGCTTCCATTTGCTAGGAAAGGGAAATCTCCTGACCTCTTGCACTTCCCGGGTGAGACAACAGTCCACCCTGCTTTGGTTTGCCCTCCATGGGCTGCACCCACTGTTCAACCAGTCCCAATGAGATGAACCAGGTACCTCAGTTGGAAATGCAGAAATCACCTGTCTTCTGCATGGATCTTGCTGGGAGCTGCAGACTGGAGCTGTCCCTATTTGGCCATCTTGGAAGCAACCCCCCTATTTTTCTTAATCTTATTTAAAAAACAGAAAAAACCTGTTTGTTGTAGGGAACATAAGACTACAACTAAGTTTGGATTATATATATATATATATATGTACATATATATATGTTGATATATAATATTATGTATATATAATGTAATATATAATATATTTAGATATAATTTTTGTTATTTATATATACTTTATAAACTTATATATAGACATATGTATATACTAATATATATATATACTGGGAAATATTGAGAGAATATTATTCTCAAATATATCCAACTGATTTTGAGAATAATATTCTCTCAGCATTCCCTGGTATGATATTTTATTATAAATTTGTTAAACATTGAAGAAAGACTAACTGAATGTTCAAGACTTAAGCATAATGATGGAACTGCCCACTTGTGGCAGAAATGGTGGTTTGACTGCTAACATCTGTTCCGGTTTCTCTGTAGAGTACCTTCCTGTACTACAGAGGCTGGAAGGCTAAACATTTCATTTCCCAGAAAACCTTGCACCTGGAGATTCCAATGTGGTTTAGTGTCTGCCAATCAGGAGCACCTGCAGGAAACTTAAATTTGTACCTATAACATCCATTTGCTGGTACAGACCTATCAGGTGGGGTGGGCTCAGAAGGCTGTGGTCCTGGTGGCAGCTTTCTGTCCCTGGGTTATGGCTGTTGTGGTGTGATCCTTGGCACAACTTCTTGGTTACAGCAGTGATAAGATGTTCCTTAGCAGGGCAATTCTGTGGCTGTGTTTTGGAAGTCATTCCTGCTCCTCAGGCCCTTCCAGCAATTTTTTAAGAACCTAACTCCTAGCACTAAATCCATTCCTAGATAAAGTGGTGCTAGAAAGATTTCTGCTATTCACAGTTGAGTATTGACTGATTCAATTCCTCCCACTTCTGACTTTTAGCATGTTTTCTCTAGCCTGATAAATTTAAGATTTGGGGTGATTTTGGAGTAAATAGTCATTTTTTCTCAAATAGGAGTCATGCACTAAAATAGCAGAAATTTCTCTTTTTTCTGGATCTACTCAAGATGGGAATAAATTACTTTCCCTCTGAAGCACATAACATGAACAAAATTCTGGAATATTGAAGGCCTTGGAGTTGAATTTTATAAATACCTTTTCTTTCTTTTTCCTTTTCCTTAAACCTGTTATTTGTGTGTTTGTAAGGGACAATTTATCTAAAATGTAAAGGAGTAGCACTTGTGATTCCTAATGATTCCTAAGACCTGCTATAGGTTAGCAAAGATAAATGGAAGACTTTCATTCTTCATTAAGTTTTCTACATTAACTTACTGAGGAGGTAGAGTAAAATATTTTAACTGCCTTAACGAGCTTAGAAATTGTTGTGTGGGCACTTGAAGTAACTTAGAAAAATATTATTTAGCATATTATTATGGAATTTTGACAGGTTATTAACTATCAAATGTAAAGAAATGTTTACATTGTTAATAATTCTACATGTAATACATGAAAATATTTACATCTATTCTTTTTAAAAAATTTTTGAACGACTGAACTCAAATATGCAGAATAACCGTGAGAGACCTAACTATTATGATAACATTTAGTATTACATTATTGTTAGACTCAGACATTTTTATTTTCTTAAAGCCAAAAATAACAAAAATTCTATCTAGATTTATTTAAATATCAAGGATTTTAACATCAAATCAATTGAAAATTGGCCTCCAGCTCCATTATTATAATTCAATACATCAATTGATTAAAAAACATTAGCATTCCCTTTATATATGGCACTGTTAACTTTGAGAAATAAGTGTTTGCAGCCTTATTGTGACTTCCCCATAAGTGCTTTGCTTGCAGCACCTAAGACATGGCTTTATACAGACTAAAAACTGAGTTGTCTTAAAAGAGATATTAAATAATGAGCTGATTATGGATGATAGCTTATAAGCAGTTCAATTCTAGTTTTTCAGTTGTAAATTTTCTCTTCAAATCTCTAAGATTGCTTTATATACAGAGGTAGGTAATCAAAGGTAAGAAATCTTTATAACCTGCAAGGTAACATGAGTCATGCAGATGCCTCACTTCTTCCTTGCGTGTTGTCCTCAATGATCAGGAGTTTTCTATTTTGTATTTGAATGTTTCTATGCTGTACTCTTGGGCTCAAGTGATCCTCCCGCCTCAGCATCCTGGGTAGCTGGGATGACAGGTGTGTGCTACCACACCCGGTTAAACTTTGTTTGTTTGTTTTATTTTTTGCAGGGATGAGGTCTTGCTATGTTGTCCAGGCTGGTATGGAACTCCTGGCCTCAAGCGATCCTCCTGTCTCAGCCTTCCAAGGTGCTGAGATTGTAGGCATGGGCCACTGTGCCCTGCAAGATTCTTAATATTAACTCACACACATTATGTTGTTTAAGCATGGTTTATATGCCATGCTACATGAAGCATTTAATTAAGCTCAGGTATTCCTCTATTATCAAACATGTGAATGTGTCCAATTTTTTTCCTCCTATAAATCATGGTGAAAAGTCTTAATTTGGGGGTTAATTTTTGTTAATTTTCCTCAAAGTGAAATTAACAAGTCAGTGGGCATGAACCATTTTATTCATTTATTCCTTTATTAAATATTATTTGTTTCCTAATTTACGTCAGAAATCGTGTTCACTGCTGGGCATGTGATAGTGATTACTAAAAAATAAAAAAAGTTTTTGCCCTTAATTTTGTAGGTCTTGTCACACAGGTCAGATTGCTCTCCAGAGAGTGAACAATTTACAAAACACTCAACCATTCTCATTCCCTCTGACTTTGCCAGCATTGGTTATAAAATTTTATTTCCTTTTTTTTCTAGTTTAAAAACTATGTCATGGTACCTGAAAATTATTTTGATTAGCAATTGTTTAGTTGCAAGTAAAGTGTACATTTCTTCAAAAATCATCAATTTATTCATCTTTTTTGTTTTATTTGAATAATTGGTAAATTATTTTCGCTTTTGTTAAATAAGAATTTCTCTTTTTTCTGTAGTTTCTTAGAATTCTATTTTGAGTTTTAAATAGACAGTAATCAGACATAGTAGAAGAATAAAGTTTGACAATTCTAATAAATACTCTTCTTGGAATAGGAAATAGAATGAATTTAAAGACATTAAAGCAATCATAATAAAGTTGGCTTAAATGATTAAAAATCTCCATGAGCACAGATAGCATTTTTGCTTATCCATGAATATATAACACTGATTTTTCAACAAACCTAGCTAGAAGAAAAAGAGCATAATAAGAAAATCAAGAGTGCTTTAGGAAACAAAGCTACATTAAACACATTTTTATTTACTTAAGAAAAAACCTCAAAACAAAAGTGATCTTTATCAAATCATCATTGAATAGACTTCTTCTTCAGGAACTTACAGAGATATTTTGAATTTAAAAAAACCTCTTGGTCTGATAGTAACTTAAGCAGGTATCCTGATTCATTAACAACAATGTCACAGCTGCAGCACTAACATAACCACCAAGCAACTTTAGATTGTTGGTTCAGCTGAGACAGCTCAGCTTGTAAATCAGATCTACCCTGGCTGGCTTTGATTGAGTCAGCGCTTCTCCTTCCTAGAGCTTCGAAGGCTTTCCCAGGAGTCTTCCGTATCAGAGTCATGGGCCCTTTGGCTTCCTCTCTCAGGAACTCTCCTCTGGTAGGTTTTGATTTGTATTCTAAGGGAAAAGATTGAATATGGAAATTCTCTGGAGGGTGAGGGGTGCAAAACACCACATAAAAATAAGCAACAACAAAACTCACAAAACTTGGCCCATAACAGAAGTTCTTTTTTTTTTTTTAAATTTTGGAAACCTGCAAAATGACATTTGAGTTATTTCGTTTCTCCCTCAAGAGTTTCTCTTTCTGCCAACTTGTAGGTTTCCTCACCCAATCTCCCTCTCTCCAGGGCCCAAACACATTCACAGACACAGACACACACACACACACACACACACACACACACACACCCACACCCACAGTTGATGTGTTGATGTGATGGTTCTGAAACTGATACAATCTTTAAAAATAAATTCTTAGAACTTAATGAAATTACTGTTATTTGATCATTGGTTAATCCAAGACAAAGTCAAAGGTCTATCTTCCTTGAATAGGGAACTTCATAAGTATATAAATTCTGTAAACCGGAAAGTGACTGAGGCAGGTCTTAATTGATTAGACCTTTCTTTAGCCGAGGTTGAGGACATGCTTGGGAAAAAACACAAATCACAGGAGCACCTGTGACCTATGCTTTTTCCAAAGGGGACTTTGGGAACTGCAATATGTAAAGGGAAAGGAGCAAGCAGGAGGGGAAAAAAGAAGGGAATTTAGGCAGTGAGGTTCTCATTAGCTTCAGTACATCTGCATTTTACATGTGAAAAGAGAGAGTAGAGGAAAAGTTAATTATGCGTTGTCATGCTCAGTAAATCTATATTTAACTTTTTAAAAATTTCAATAGGTTTTTGGGGGACAGGTGGTGTTTGGTTACATGAAGAAGTTCTTTTTTTGTTTGAAACAGAGTCTCACTCTGTAGCCCCTGCTGGAGTGCAGTGGAGCGATGTTGGTGATCTGCCTCCCAGGTAAAGTAATTCTCGTGCCTCAGCCTCCTGAGTAGCTGGGACTACAGGCCTGCACCACCACACCCAGATAGGTTTTGTATTTTTAGTAGTGACAGGGTGTTGCCATGGTGGCCAGGCTGGTCTGAAACTCCTGACCTCAAGTTATCCACCTGCCTTGGCCTCCCAAAGTGCTGGGATTACAGGCATGAACCACTGTGCCTGACCCATGAATAAGTTCCTTAGTAGTGATTTCTGAGATTTTGGTGGACCCACCACCTGAGCAGTGCACATTGTACCTAATGTGTCATCTTCTATACCTCACCCCCTCCCACCCTTTCTCCCGAGTCCCCAAAGTCCAGTGTATCATTCTTATGCCTTTACATCCTCATAGCTTAGCTCCCACTTGTGAGTGAGAACTTACCATGTTTGGTTTTTCATTCCTGAGTTACTTCACTTAGAATAATGGCCTCCGATTCCATCCAGGTTGCTGCAAATGCTATTATTTTATTCCTTTTTATGGCTGAGTAATATTACATAATATATATAGATCACATTTTCTTTGTCCAGTCATTGATTGATGGGCATTTAGGCTGGTTCCATATTCTTGCAATTGTGAATTGTGCTGCTATAAACATGTGTGTGTAAGTAGCTTTATCCTATATTGACTTCTTTTCCTCTGAGTGGACACCCAGTAGTGGGATTGCTGGATCGAATGGTAGATCTACTTTTAGTTCTTTAAGGAATATCTACACTGTTTTCCATAGTGGTTGTACTAGTTTACATTCTCACCAACAGTGTGAAAGTGTTCCCATTTCACCGCATCCACGCCAATGTCTATTATTTTTTGATTATGGCCATTCTTGCAGGAGTAAGGTGGAATTGCATTGTGGTTTTGCTTTGCATTTCCCTGATAATTACTGATGTTGAGCATTTTTTCATGTTTGTTGGCCATTTATATATCTTCTTTTGAGAATCGTCTATTCATGTCCTTAGCCCACTTTTTGATGAATTTTTTTTTTTTTTTCTTGCTGATTTGAGTTCTTTGTAGATTCTGGATATTAGTCCATTCTTGGAAGTATAACTTGAGACAATTTTTTCCCAATCTATGGGTTGTCTGTTTGCTCTGCTGATTATTTCTTTTGCTGTGCAGAAACTTTTTAGTTTAATTAAGTCCCATCTATTTATCTTTGTTTTTGTTGCATTTACTTTTGGGTTCTTGGTCATGAAGTCTTTGCCTAAGCCAATATCTAGAAGAGTTTTTCTGATGTCAAGTTCTAGAATTTTTATGGTTTCAGGTCTTAGATTTAAATATTTGATCAATCTTGAGTTGATTTTTGTATAAGGTGATAGATGGGCATCCAGTTTCATTCTTCTACATGTGGCTTGCCAATTATCCCAGCACCGTTTGTTGAAGAGGATGTCATTTCCTCACTTTAGGTTTTTGTTTGCTTTGTTGAAAATCAGTTGGCTGTAAGTATTTGGCTTTATTTCTGGGTTTTCTATTTTGTTCCATTGGTTTATATGCTTATTTTTATACCAGTATCATGCTGTTTTGACGATTACGGCCTTATAGTATAGTTTGAAGTCAGGTAATGTGATGCCTCCAGATTTGCTTTTTTTCTTAGTCTTGCTTTGGCTATGTGGGTTCCTTTTTGGTTCCATATGCATTTTAGGATTTTTTTTTTTTTTTTTTTTTTTTTTTTTTAGTTCTCTGAAGAATGATGATGGCATTTTGATGGGAATTACATTTAATTTGTAAATTGCTTTTGGCAGTATGATCATTTTTGCAATATTGATTCTACCTATCCGTGAGCATGGGATGTGTTTCCATTTGTCTGTGTTGTCTATGATTTCTTTCAGCAGTGTTTTGTATTTTTCTTTATAGAGCTGTTTCACCTCCTTGGTTAGGTATATTCCTAAGTATTTTATTTTTTTGCATCGATTGTAAAAGGAGTTGAGTTCTTGATTTGATTCTCAGCTTGGTCACTGAGTTGATCAGGCTGATTTTATTGATTTGGACCCACCAAGTAGGGACTCTGCATCTAATATTGCAGCTCAGGGAGTTAAAAAAGGTTCTAATAATTTATTTGCTTGGTTAGAAGAAATATGGATTAAAAGATGGCCCACTATGAGGGAGCTAGAAATGCCTGATCTCCCTTGGTTTAATGTAGAGGAAACGATCCAAAGGCTTAGGGAGATTAGGATGGTGGAATGGATTATTCACTTTATACCTATTCATCCCAGCTGAGATGGTCCAGAATATATACCCTTGACCAACGGCTTGCAAAATAGATTCGTGAGGGCAGCAGCTGCATCTTTGAAGAGCCCTGTAATTCCTTTTCTCTGTATGTCAGATCTAACAGTGGGAACCACAGTCACTCAACTACAAAATTGAAATACAGTGGGAATCATTGGATCCTGAGGTGGCAGGAGCCAAGTGGCAGCACTCAACTGTCAAAGGCAAGGTGGGCGTAGCTACCATAATGGAAAGCAGAGGTAAAACAGCAATCAGAATAGTCTGACTCATGTAGAGCTCTGGCATTGGCTAATGAATCATGGTGTTTGTAGAAGTGAAACTGATAGGAAGCCTACTGCATTTCTACTTAAATTATACAAACAGAAAACTTCTAGGTCGAATGGACAAAAGATTAATTTGAATTATAAAAACAGAAAATCATGGCCCCTCAATCAACTTCCAGACTTGAGCCAGTTTACAGACCCAGAACCCCTTAAATAAAAGGAAGGGTGGGTCCCCTTGAGGAAGGACCCCACTACATTACTGATAATTTATGCAGTGAATCTTTCTCCTATACTTCCTCAAGGGGACCTCCAGCCTTTTACCATGGTAACTGTGCATTGAGGAAAGGGAAATAATCAGATATTTTGGAAACTACTGGACACTGGCTCTGCTGACATTGATTCCAGGGGATTCAAAACATCATCGTGGCCCTCCAGTTAAAGTAGGGGCTTATGGAGGTGAGGTAATTAATTGAGTTTGAGTTCGGGTCTGACTTGCAGTGGGTCCAGTGGGTCATTTCCCCAGTGCCAGAGCGCGTAATTGGCATAGACATACTTAACAGCTGACAGAACCCCCGCTTTGGCTCCCTGACTGGTATGGTGAGGGCTATTATAGTGGGAAAGGCCAAATGGAAGCCTTTAGAGGTGCCTCTACCTAGACAAATAGTAACTCAAAAACAATATAACATCCCTGGAGAGATTGTGGAGATTAGTTCCACCATCAAGGACTTGAAAGATGTAGGGGTAGTGAAGCCCATCACATCCCCATTCAACTATCCCATTTGGCCTGTGCAGAATGACAGTGGATTATTGTAAACTTAACCAACTAGTGACTCCAATTGGAGCTGCTGTACCAGATGTAGTTGCACTGCTTGAGCAAATTAACACATCTCCTGGTACCTGGTATGCAGTCACTGACTTGGCATATGGCTTTTTCTCCATTCCTGTCCACAAGACCCACCAGAAACAATTTATCTTCAGTTGGAAAGGCCAGCAATATACCTTTACTCTCTACCTCAGGGGTATATTAACTCTCTGGCTTTGTGTCACAGTCTTATTCGGAGAGACCTTAATCGCTTTTCACTTCTGCAAGACATCCCACTGGTCCATTACATTGACAACATTATGCTGATTGGATCCAGTGAGTAAGAAGTAGCAAACACAATGGACTTATTGGTGAGACATTTATGTGCCAGAGGATGGGAAATAAATCTGACTAAAATTCAGGGACTTTCTACCTCAGTAAAATTTCTAGGGGTCCAGTGGTGTGGGGCCTGTTGAGATATTCCTTCAAAGGTAAAGGATAAGTTGCTGCATTTGGCCCCTCCTAGAGCCAAAAAAGAGGCACAACGCCTAGTGGGCCTATTTGAATTTTGGAGGCAACACATTCATCATTTGGGTATATTACTCTGGCCCATTTATTGAGTGACCTGAAAGGCTGCCAGTTTTGAGTGGGGTCCAGAATAGGAGAAGGCAACAGGTGCAACAGGTCCAGGCTGCTGTGCAAGCTGTTCTGCCACTTGGGCCATATGACCCAGCAGATTCAATGGTGCTTGAGATGTCAGTGGCAGATAGGGATGCTGTTTGGAGCATTTGGCAGGCTCTCTTAGGTGAATCACAGCAGAGGCCTCTAGGATTTTGGAGCAAGGCCCTACCGTCTTCTTCAGATAACTACTCTCTTTTTGAGAGACAGCTGTTGGCCTGTTACTGGGCTTTGATGGAAACTGAACGTTTGACTGTGGGTCATCAAGTCACCATGCTACCTGAACTACCTATCATGAACTAGGTGCTTTCTGACCCATCTAGCCATAAAGTGAGTCATGCACAGCAGCATTCCATCATCAAGTGGAAGTGGTAGATGTGTGATCTGGCTCGAGCAGGTCCTGAAGGCACAAGTAAGTTACATGAGAAAGTGGCTCAAATGCCCATGGTCTCCATTCCTGCCACCCTGCCTTCTCTCTCCCAGCCTGCACCAATAGTCTTATGGGGAATTCCCTATGATCAGTTGACAGAGGAAGAATAGGGCCTGGTTCACAAATGGTTCTGCACAATATGCAGGCACCACCCGAAAGTGGAGAGCTACAGCACCACAGCCCCTTTCTAGGACATCCCTGAAGGACAGCAGTGAAGGGATATCTTCCCAATGGGCAGAACTTCAAGCAGTGCACCTGGTTGTGCACTTTGCATGGAAGGAGAAATGGCAAGATGTGTGATTATGTACTGATTCCTGGGCTGTAGCCAATGGGTTGGATGGTCAGGGACTTGGAAAAAGCATGGAAAATTGGTGATAAAGAAATTTGGAGAAGGGATATGTGGATGGACCTCTCTGAGTGGTCAAAAACTGAAGATATTTGTGTCCCATGTGAGTGCTCACCAACGGGTGACCTCAGCAGAGGAGGGGTTTAATAATCAAGTGAATAGGATGACCCTTTCTATGGACACCACTCAATCTCTTTACCCAGCCACCCCTGTCATCGCCCAGTGGGCCCATGAATAAATTGGCCGTGGTGGCAGGGATGGAGGTGACTCATGGGCTCAGCAACATGGATTTCCTCTCACCAAGGCTGACCTGGCTACAGCCACTGCTGAGCGCCCAATTTGCCAGTAGTAGAGACCAACACTGAGCCCTTGATATAGCACCATTTCTTGGGGTGATCAGCCAGCTACCTGGTGGCAAGTTGATTATATTGGACCTCTTCCATTATGGAAAGGGCAGAGGCTTCTCCTCACTGGAATAGACACTTACTCTGGATATGGGTTTGCCTATCCTGCATGCAATGTTTCTGCCAAGACTACCATCCTGGACTCACGGAATGCCTTATCCACCATCATAGTATTCCACGCAGCATTGTCTCTGACCAAGGCACTCACTTTACAGCTAAAGGCTGGGTATGGTGGCTCACGCCTGTAGTCCCAGCACTTTGGGAGGCCGAGGCGGCAGGATCACAAGGTCAGGAGAGCGAGACCATGCTGGCCAACATGGTGCAACCCCGTCTCTACTAAAAATACAAAAATTAGCTGGGCGTGGTGGCGCATGCCTGTAATCCCAGCTACATGAGAGGCAGGAGAATCGCTTGAACCAGGAGTGGGAGGTTGCAGTTAGCTGAGATTGTGCCACATCACTCCAGTCTGGCAGCAGAGCGAGACTCTGTCTCCGAAAAAAAAAAAAAAAAAAAAAAAGAAAAGTGCAGCAGTGGGTTCTTGCTCATGGAATTCACTGGTCTTACCATGTTCCCCATCATCCTGAAGCAGCTAGATCAATAGAATGGTGGAATGGCCTTTTGAAGTCATAATTACAACTCCAACTAGGCGACAATACTTTGCAGGGCTGGGGCAAAGTTCTCCAGAAGGCCATGTATGTTCTGAATCAGCATCCGATATACGGTACTGTTTCTCCCACAGCCAGGATTCACCAGCCCATGAATCAAGGGGTGGAAATGGAAGTGGCACCATTTACCATCACCCGTAGTGATCCACTAGTGAAATATTTGCTCCCTGTTGCCATGACATTATGTTCTGCTGGCCTAGAGGTCTTAGTTCCAGAGGGAGTAACACTGCCACCAGGAGATACAACAATAATACCATTAAACTGGAAGTTAAGATTGTCACCTGGACACTTTGGGCTCCTTCTCCTTTTAAGTCAACAGTCTAAGAAGAGATTTACAAGGTTGGCTGGGGTGATTGACCCAGGCTATCAAGACAAAATCAGTCTAGTACTCCACAGTGGAGATAAGGAAGAGTACACATGGAATACATGAGATCCATTAGGACATCTCTTAGTATTACCCTGCCCTGTGATCAAGGTTAATGGAAAACTACAACAGCTCAATCTAGGCAGGACTATGAATGGTTCAGACCCTTCAGGAATGAAGATTTGGGTCACTCCACCAGGTTAAAACAACAACAACAACAACAACAACAAAAACACAACCTGCTGAGGTGCTTTCTGGAGGCAAAGGGAATACAGAATGGGTAGTAGAAGAAGGTAGTCATCAATACCAGATATGACCAGGTGACCAGCTACAGAAATGAGGACAATAACTGTCATGGGTATTTCCTCCCTCTTTTGTTAAAAATGTTTGTGCATGTATACACTTGTACTAAGGAAATATCTTCATTTTATTTCCTTTTCCTTTATCACGTGACATAAGATTTATTGACTTCATATCAGTATTTAATTATTGGTAACGTTTTAAAATAGTATTTGGGCTGGGGATTGGTGCACACACCAATCACATATATATAGAGACACACACACACACACACATATATATATAGAGAGAGTGCCAATGATTTGCTCTCAAAATATATATATATATATATATATATATATATATATATATATATATATATATATCTCCTATTAGTTTTGTCCCCCTAAGAGAATCCTGACTAATACAATGTTACTAGAACAATGGGGGTTGTAAAGTAATGAATTGGTTCCTTTGCTCTGTTTACTCTTTCATTATTTCAGATGTATTTATTTAGTGATGACTACTGGGCCCATATTCTGCTAGGATTTGTGAGAAAGACAAAATATGTGGTATCTTTCTCTCTGTGACAGTCAAGTTGAGCAACACAAGACAGAAATCCATGGAATAATTTAAGAAAGATTCCAAGGCAAATACCTGATAGTCAAGAATGGGAAGAATTCTTAAGTGTGGTAGGAATTCGAAGTAAGAGAAAGGTCAAGAGGAGCATAGGTTATCTGTGCCTGGCAAGACTTCTTCAGGGAGACTTCCAGGGAATAAAGAACTCTAAGCAGTGAAGCTGTGTCAGGCATTGTACTCACTGTAAACACATATTAGGAACTGGATTATAAAAGATAATAAATGTATAGGTTTGTCCAAAGGTCTAGTATGACCTTTAGTTAGTACACTGATGTTTCCATTTGCTGTAGAGTACCCTAGAGACTTTAACTGATTCCATGATGCTTCCTTAGGACTAACGTATGACCTTATGAGTGTTTAGGTATCTTGAGATACTGCCTCACTGAATTCTTCTTGATTACATAATTAATCTCCTTAGACTTGTCACTAACTTTTTTGGGTGGAGGTAAAAGAAAGGCAAAAAATGTTTATTGTATCAGGGCTTGTGCTAGAATTTCCAGAATGTGTAGAAAATAATACTGTAATCTAACCAAGAAACCACAATGGTCCTCTTGACACACCCAATATTCATGATTCTCACTGAAAGGAGATTGTTTTTTCTAGTCTTAGCTATCAAGGAGAGAAATTATATGGCCTAGTCATTTAACTATTGCATAAAGGACCAACTCACAGAACATAATAAAATAATGTAATAAATCAAGGAGAGTTTTAGGGCTGTGTTTTGCATTGAAGAATGAATATCAATAAGTTTAAGCGAGGTTCTTCTCTACTAGGCTTTTAAAAAATGAATAACAGAACTTCCTTGTAGTTCATCATGAATACAAATTATATACAAATGTCAGAAGAGGAGAAAAACAAGTATGTAATTCAAGTTTTAGTATTACTTTTTAAAGTATATGACTTGTCAGGATAGGACGGACCAAAATATTGAGTTACCAGTTCCATAAAATGAGAATACTATAGTTGTTTTCTGATGTGCAAAATACCAGTAGATACTTAAAGAAAGAGGAAAAAGATAATGATACCGCTAGGTCTTTAAAAGTAAAATGGACTCATTTCCCAAGATTAGGAGGAGTCAGATAAGAAGGTAAAGTTCATTGCGTGCTGTAAGCTTTCCATATTTCAACCCTAAGATATTTTATTCTTAGCCCATATACAAAAATGCACTGTCATTTATGGTCTTCAACAGTATAGAAATGGAATGGAAACAATGTAATCAGATATCTCTGTGTTACTTGTAAGTCATTGGTATGCTAGCCAATGATTTGTTCTCAGCTGGGGATAAAATTCTTGGAACTGAACTCCGTACATCACTCCTCCTCTATTTCCACTTTCAGGGTTGTGTCATTCTCGGTTCTTCCTATCTTTATCAGAGAACACTCTACACTCTGAAGCATCTGATAGTTTAGTAAGGCTTATTAAAATGTCTAGACCCACCCAAAAAAGCCAAAGTATTGCATAAGTTGGCAGTTTATATGCTTTCTTCTATCCTTCTCAAAGTTTTCCATGCATATAAATATACTCTTCCAGATTGCAAGTCTTCTGGGGGCAGAGACTATTTCTTTTCACTAACTTCCCTTCTTCTTGCCATCAATGTGGCACTTGCTCCTTTCATCCTTCTCCGCAGTGCCCTCCCTAATTCAGAAGATACAGATTATTCTTAATATTCACTGCAAAGCTCTTGGGGAATTAACAATTTCCCTAACTATAGAAAGAAAAAATCTGTACCAACAAATTTGCTAGTACATCTGCACTCTTTGGTTTATTCATTGTGCATTTGCATTTTGTGAACTTTTTTTTCCTCATGGGGGAAGACAAACTACAAACGAAAGGGTAAAGTTGAGGAATATTAGGGGTCATAGACGTAGGCTACCCCTGAACCTTTGTAGGAAGGATTTTGCAGGCAAGTCAGGTAGAATCCTGAGAGAGCAATTTCAGGGCAGAGAAAGGCAAAATGAATCCCATTCAGGTGAACAGAGAAATATTTATTCATTACACATAAGTTAGGGGGAAGAAGAAGTAGAAGGGGCTGGAGACCTCTGAAGAAAGGAAATAGTTACAGATTCCTAGGAAGATACATTGTAGGAGAATCTGAAGTTGAAAATACCAGCCGAGGGCATTGTATTGCTTCCTTTTGAGGAAAAGAGGCCTCAGGTTCAATTCATTTGTTTTGGACTAATAACAAAAAGGCTTCCAGGACAACCCTGTGATTTTAAATATGAAGAAAACAAGTCCGTGGAAGGAAAATCAAGCTCCAGTATGTGACCACTGGTGTCCTAAATAACATTAAATTACAAATCAATGGGTGACTTGAAAGGAGATTAAACTTTGTGTTTGTTAGTCTATTTTTAAGCATTTCTTTTATAAGGATAGGAAATAAGGTTATACAAATTTTAGCTTTTTGTAAGATAATCTAAAAGCACCTTTTCCACCTTCTGTTCTCAGAATTGGCAGTGAAAAATTGTTCTGATCACAGTTTCTTGAAGTATAATTACTTTGTCAAAAGAAAATATAATTAGAACTATTTTAAAATGTGCTTTAATTGTATTTAAAGATTTGATAATTTGTTCATGTATAAAATGTTCTGTTAATTTAGCAACAAGCAGCAGCAGTGAAGTCAGGAAATGATCTGACAGTTTTTCTCTTTCCTGTTTTAAAAATACCATCTATTCTACCCTTTTGTCTATTCAAAGAGACATAGTCAATTTCAGCAGTGGATTGAATTAAATGCTTGACACAGCTTTATGAGTATCAGGTCCATTTATTTCCTCTGTCCCACTGCACTTTTCACACATCTCATACAATAACTGTGGCAGAATAACAATGATAGGTGCTGCTAGATTCCAATACACCCCTTCAGATCTCTTCATTCATAAACTTAATTAGCATAAATCTATTTCTTCTTTCTCATCCCTGCCCTGAAAACTCTGGAAATTCCCTCCCTCCTTCTACTATTCTTATTTATCACTTAAAAAATCTCTTCTTTTTGGCAGCAGTTTGATAGTTTGAATTCCTCCATGAAAGGCAAGTTCTTGTCATATTGCCAACCTGCAGATTTGGATCAATAAATCAAAGCTTTTTGAAAAAATATATTTCTTAGAAGTGAAAGGGGCTCCTTTTTCACAATCCATAAAACTACATAAAATACTGGGTTTCAAAAAAACTCAGAGACACCAGGTTTTAGAATTGGGTAGAAAACAAATGTAAATAATTAATGATTCTTGGTTCATATCATCTAAGACTAGAATTGTTAGCACCAAACGAAATAGATGACTTTCTCCTCTCTTTCTATTGAGCGTGCTCTTCTAGTTCCCACCTTTGTCCTCTCTGGGACTTTGGCAATAGATGGGGACTGGATCTAAGAGCATGTGCTCTTTGGGAGGGACTTACAGGACTGGTAAGGAGTGGAGGCACTGAAGTAAGATGCCTGGACCTTGAATCTCAGTTCACTTACACTTTATTTAGCCTCACCAAACTTCAGTTTCTCTAACATATAAGGTAAGAGTAATGATAGTACCTATCTTTTTTTGGTTGTTGTGAAGCATTTTGTAGTAGTCCTTTCTCACACTGCTAATAAAGACATACCTGAGACTGGGTAATTTATAAAGGAAAGAGATTTAATTGACTCATACTTCAGCACGGCTGGAGCGGTCTTAGGAAATTTACAATCATGGTGGAAGGTGAAGCAAACACGTCCTTCTTCATGTAGTGGAAGGAAAAAGAAGTGTGAAGCAAAAAAGGAAGAAGCCTTTTATAAAACAATCAGATCTCATGAGAATTCACTGCCACAAGAACAGCGTGAGGGTAATCACCTCCATGATTGAATTACCTCCTGCTGTGTCCCCACTACACAAGGGAATTATGAATTATGGGAACTACAATTGAAGATGAGATTTGGGCAGGGACACATCCAAACCATATCACATTTAGAGTTTCTAGTTATTACTGTTATCATGCGTGATTAAATACTGCCTAGCCAAATGTTTCAAACGTATGAGGAACTAAGATGGGTCCTCTGGGACTGGAATATTTTCTCCTAGAATTCAACTTCTGATTAATTGATAGTGACCCTTAGTTAAAATTACATAAATTTCTAGCTAGTTTTATTCTCCTCTCTCCCTTTAACCACTTTCTAATTGAAATAAATTCTGCAATGGTCATTTTCTAATTTCACACTTGAAGTGAAAATATGTATATGAATTATTTGGATAAAATACAATTTTCTTATTACTGAATTTTGTTGTGTGATCTGAATTACTAGTTGAGGTCAGAATATCTGGAAGACCACAAAAATATATGTGAAGAATATAAATTTCAATCTCTCATTCTAAGTCTTTTTTTCACCATGGTCTGATATTGATTTGCAGAAGTGGAATGGATGGAAAAAAGAATGACAGTCCATTTAGATAATTAAAATAATTGAACAGAAGAAAGAAATTCAATGTTGGCTTCAGTTGCAATGCAGTAATGAATTCTCATTTGTGACATACATTGTTTAGCATGAAATTGATAAAGAATAGGATGTTCTTCCTATAATGTTTTATTTCATCTTAAGCATTGGCATTTAAGCCATTTATTGACCATACTTCTCATATTCTTCAGGTTTCAAAAAATTTAAATTGCAAAATAGATTCAGTTTTGTACCAAATTATAATGACACCAGGTAAATGTATGAATAACTAAAAGTATTTGTTTTATCTTATTGAATAATGGTAGATCTTTGAAAGTCTATTTGAATTATTTTCATTTTATAAATGTGAATACTCTAACTAGTTAACATTGTAGAAACTGCACTTTAGTTTCTTAAGGGGGCATGATACCCTCACCTGGCATTGAAAGCAGAATCCTTAGAAATAGATGAAAATGCCTTCCTATGTAACTATGTGAGCTTCCAAATGATGCAGACTATTGGATTGGTTATGGGGATGACCTTGAATAGGAAAAACTAAAAATGAATGCTTAGATCCAATCCTTTTTGGAATAAAAAATATTCATAGAGGTAGTTTGACTCAACACTTTTAGCTTTGGCTAAAGTGACAGAAGGTATGCAAACTAGAATTACAAATCATTTTTAAGAAGCCCCAAAAGCAGAGGATAAGTTCATGTTTGACCATTCTGACTATTGACAGAGCTCTCAGGATTGACTGGGATTGTCAGTTTTATGGGACTAGCTAAATACTCATTGTTGACTGAAGGGAAGCAGTACGTTGGTAAACATTCCAGGACCAGAAAGTTAATAATTTTGACTTGGTTTGAATTCCCAGAGGGAACATGGAACTGTTTTTATTTGAATCTACAGCCTTAAGCTGAAGAAATGCAGCCTGCTACAGTACATGTGTTATTAAATGCTGTATCTTGCCTCAGACCACGATGTGACTATCATTTAAAGCTAACTATATGCTACATCTGATTGGGAAAAAAACTTGTATAAGTCCTTAAACAATCTCTAAAGGCAGTGGGTTGTATAAACCCTATGTCTTGCTAGTTGAGTTGAACAGAAGCAATATTTACTATAATATCTTTTTTCTCTTTTTCTTTTTTTTTTTTTTTTTGGTCAAAACGTAAGGGCAGACAATTTTTAAAAATGTTTTTCTTCTCTAACAGCAACTGCTCAATGAACTGAAAAATCATTTTCATAGTAGTTCAGAATGATAGTATTTATTTCAAATTTAGCAAACGTTTATTGGGGTCCTACACTTTACCAAGCACATTGTTAAGTACTTCGGGCTATAAAAGTGAATATGGCTCAGTCCAGTCTTAAAGGAATTAAGAATATATGGGTGACACAGACTTCTAAAAACAAAACAAAAACAAACATGCTAAGCATAAGGTGATTTACTAGACAAGTAAACATTAAAGACAGAAGTTTCGCTTAGTTGAGATAGATTTTTCTGCAGGCAGAGAAAGAGGAAAGGGGATTCCAATTCTTGAGGTATACAACCTGCCAAGGCATAGAGGTGTGACAGTTCATACTGCCAATAGGAAACAATGTGTAGTGCAACATGTAGCAAATTATAATCACCACTTTTGATATAATCCAAGGACTTGGTCATCTTCATTGACTGCTTCCTTTTCTTTTATGAGTCCTATAGTGTGTTGCCTATACAACCCCCTATATATTTAAAGGATGTAGAACTACTATCATTGAATGCTGGATTAGAAATTGATCTACGGTGTCACTCAAGTTTTTTTGCTGGGATGCACCATTTGAGTTTATAAATGTTACAACATTCATTAAAGACCTTGGAATTGAAGCTGCTATTAATTTTATCTAGTCAAAAAAACTTCACTGGAGGATTGATTATGAAGTTGGGTTAAAGATTAAATCAGAACCTTACTTTGGAGCACTGGCTGAAAAGTAGTGTAAGATTTCTGGCAGATATCTTCGCATGGAGGTTGAGCTTTTTTATCTGTGTACCTTCCAAATATTGTGGTTCTTAGATCACAAATATAACCTATATCGTACTTATAAGGGAGTATGTGTTCAACAAATATTTGTGAAAAGAATGAAGGGATATAGGAGGACACAGCATCTCCAGTGGATCAGATAAAGTCACAAATCTCTGCTGAGACTGTCTACATTTTACAATGGAGGTAAATGTCATGATCCTGAGTCCCTATTCCGGAATAATAAAATATCCTCCCAGACAGAATACAAAATCCAACACTAAATTCTGGTCTAGGGTGTGGAGTAGAGAGAGTTAACAATTGAGAGAGAGAAGTTTTTAAAGGAGTTGTTAGAAGTAGTTTGTAGTATAGTCCAATAATCGTTGATTATAAAAGTCACCAGCTTTTAGTTCCTGCTTGTGATTTTCATTAGATTTAATGAATGTAAATCATGTGGTCCTCTACTGACCTGCTCAAGTTCATTATTCACTAGGTTGTCTGCAGCTGGTTGTTTCAGGATTAACTGTCATGCTTAGAAAGAAGAGCTCATGTTATTCACAAAGCCTTAAGCAAGGGTGATTTGGGGAATGAAAGTTAGTCCACTCAGAGCATGTGGCTTCAGTGCTTGGCTTGTATGTGGTGACTCCATAGGTGACATGAGAGAAGACACACAGATCCTAAGTGGGCATAGACCCTGGATTTCATATGCAAAATAAACCCCAGAAATGCCTTTACTAATATTTGATTTATTAGTATGTCAATGAGTATTTATTGGTTATAATTATGATTAAATTGAACTTTATTTTAAAAATTTAGGGGAGAGATGTAGGGTTTGAATTCAGTATAACGTATTGTGAGATTAGGTCCCATTAGTCATATAGTTATGAAGTCTGACTGTACTTTTGAGTCACCTGGAGAGCTTTGAAAAATCCTAAATCCAGACCTCAACCTGGGTCAGATTATAACTTCTAGGATTTCTGGTTTGGCAAGTCTGGTCTAGCAAACCTGGGTCTCTCTCATAATTTTTTTGTTTAAAATTATATATCTCTTACAGAAAAGTTGGCTACCTACATTCATCCATTTTGAAGGTTTTGTCACATTTGCTTTATCATTTCTTCTCTTTATGTATCTTGATTTTTTTTCTGAAATGTTTGAAAGTAGGTTGCATACAATATGCCTCTTTACCTAATGATTATTCAGTGTATATTTCCTAAGAATTAGATATTCTTTTACATAGCCAAATTACAATGACCAAATTCAGGAAACTTAACAAACATAGTTTTTAAATTAGTAGACTTTATTGTTTCTTATTATGGCAAAAAGTATTGTATCAATATACAATACCTTAATCTACAAACCAAATTCTAATTTGGTCAACTGACCCAATAAGTGTCTGTGATGTTTAATTTATGTGTCAACTTGACTGGGCCAGGGGGTGCCCAGATACTTGTTCAACCGTTCTGGGTATTTCTATTACCCAGAGTGTTTTGGGATGTTTAGAGTGTTTTGGGATGAGATTAACATTTAAATCAGGAGATTTAGTACAGCAGATTGCCTTCCATAATGTGGGTGACACCATCCAATCAGTTGAAGGCCTGAATAGATAAAAAAGGCTGGTAACCCTCCCTCCCAGGTAAGAGATAATTCATTGAGCCAGATGGTCTCGGAAATGGAATATTGACTTTTTCCTGCCTTTAGATTAGAACTGAAATGTTGGCTCTTCCTGGATCTTGAGTCTGCTGCCTTCAGACTAGAGCTACACTATTGGATCTCCTAGTTCTGCAGCTTGGTGACTCACTCTGCACATCTTGGGACTTGCCAGCCTCCATTATTTCTACACAGGAGCAGATTTATTATAAAGGATTGAATATTGGTTCTTCTCTGGAGAATACTGACTGTACATATTCCTCTATAGGTTTTTTTTTTTTTTTTTCCCCTAGCACAGGATACAGTCCAGGATTGTATGCTGTGTTTAGATCCATATGTCTTCAGTCTTCTTTAAACTGGAACAGTTCCTCAGCCTTTCTTTGTCTTTCACATCACTGACATTTTTTTGAAGAACACAGGACAGTTATTTTACAGAATGTCTTTCTACTTGGGTATCTCTGATATTTCTTTATGATTACATTCAGGCTATATATTTTTGGTAGAATACTTCATATGAGCTGTAATTTTTTCTCCTATCCAGAAGCACATTTTATTGGTGACATTAATTTTGATCTCTTGGTTAAGTTGTTGCCAGTCTTCCACTGTACTGTTATTCCCATATTTTGTTTTGGAACTAAGAAGTAATTTGTGGGAAGATACTTTGAAATTTTTGTTCTTTTGAAAGTTTTCACCACTAGAATTAGCACCCACTGATGATTCTTGCCTAAGTCAGTTTTTACAAGGATGGTTGTAAAATAGTGATTTTTTTTTCTTTCTTCTTTTTTTTTTTTTTAATTATACTTTAAGTTCTAGGGTACATGTGCATAACGTGCAGGTTTGTTACATATGTATACTTGTGCCATGTTGGTGTGCTGCACCCATCAACTCGTCAGCACCCATCAACTCGTCATGATTTTTCTAACGTGGCTTTCCTTTCTTTATTAATTAGTTGACATTCTACTGTAAGAAAGAGTTTCTTACTTTCCCATTTATTTGGCTATTTATTATCAATAAAGATCCAGGGATTTTTATTCAACTCAATGAGTTATACTGTATCACTCTGTATTTATTTTGATAATAAAATTATTCTAGATTTAACCAGTGAGAGTCCCTTCAAGTTGGCTGCTATATCTTCTTGTTATTCTCTTATAATTTTTCATGCTTATTTTTATTCTGGAACATGAAGGTGTTTCTGATTCATTTAATACCTTCCATGTCTCAGTCCTAGGATTTAACCATTTCTCTAGGGACCCCTGGTTCCTTTTAGTGGGGAAAGATATTTGGAAACCAAGGTCTGGGTGATATTGTATTTTATTAATAAAGTCAATCATTAGAGTGAACATAGTGATGTACGATTATGGGAGCAGATATTGTGAAAACTGGAAATTTGGAATAAAGTTGTTCATCAATTACTTAAACCAAAAAGGATGAACACATTTAATTAAGAAAATACATAGCTAAATATTATGATAGTTGATTTTCAGTTGTTTAAAAAAGCATTATTAGAGTCAAGAAAAAGGAAACAATATTTTATAATTCTATTTTTTTTTTAACTAGTAAGCAGTGTTGTTTTTGTTTCAAAAAACTGGCACAGGCCCATGCTTCTGCAAAATGAATGACACTGTTTAGGTCTAAATCAGTTGCAAAGTGACCAAATCGCGGCAGTGACAAAATAGACTTGACATATAACTACATTGCAGATATGTATTTGAGAAATAGGGTATTGATGCAATTGATGAGTTTAGGAAACATCAGTTGCTTCAGAATGGAAGACATGAAAGATGGGCAGGTCAGATCTGCGCTGTGGCTGAATCCTGAGGAAGTAGCAAAATATTACACTCTAAAGCAGGAAGAAACTTAAGAGAGATAACCACTGAAAAGTGAAATGTGGAAATCAAAAGCCCTGTCTAGAAAAATTAAAAAATAGTGAATTAAAACATATAAAAAACAAAAGTAAGTTGCTCAACTAAGTCTGAAAACAATGTGCCATTGTGAGAACACATAAGTAAGTAACCTCACAATACTAGGAATGAAGTTATTAATCAGTCTAACAAATTTTCTTTGAGATATAGAAAACTTATTTATAAAACTTACATTAACACATATAATAACGAAATTTATTAAGCGATATTGCCCCTAATGGCAGGATGTGGGATGGTGGTGGGTGTTACAGGCAGAGGGTTGGCTAATGATGTCACTTGCAAAGATTCAGGGGCTTTATCATGTGGAAGAAGGTATTTTCAGTTTTGATGCTAAACAGGAAGTAACATTTCTAGCAAAAAGAGTAAAAATACTATGATATTGTCAAAATATGAAGAATCCTGATGTTGATCATAGCAGAGAGAACAAAGACCCAACATATTGAGGCTACTTGGAGGAAAGAAGTTCACGGACTCATTCAGACTTTTCCTTTAGCAAGTAGAGGACGAAGTCAGTGTCTCACAGAACATGATGCAGGAAAACAAAGTAAGAATCAGTGGTTAATACCTGGTGCTTAATGATTTTACTATAAGCAGTGCATGAGTGACAATGAAACATTTTGTGCAGTATGCTAGAAATATCAAATTAGGACTTACATAGGGTACACATGATCACCAGACCTGAAAGAAGAGGACTATAGAACTGAGCAGAGAATACAGTATTTTCGTGATGCCTGTAACTGAGAGGCCTCCTCAATTCCTTAGTGAACAGAAGCTGGAAGTTGCCATCAGAACTTTGTATGTCCTGTTTGTACTTATAGATAAGAAAATGTGTTTAATTATTAATACACAAGGGGGTTGAAGAGTTTGGTTGATGGATTTCACCCTGGAAACCATAACTGTCACCTACGGGAAGCTGTTTGGTACAGGCAGACTTTCACTCAGTAATACCTTTGTTCAGGTGACTACTTACAGGATTTTCCTAACATTGTAAAAGCCTAGAGAGGTGCTTTTTGCATGACAAGAATAACCAGGCCTGGAGATGAACTCATGCATGCAGTGCTGATTAGAGCATAGACACCTGTTTAATAGTTTGTGCTGAATGACTATTATGATCACATGGGAGTTTCCACATTTCTTCCTGCTGTGGACTTAATTGTGTCCCCATCCCCACATCCATCCAACTAATGTATTGAAGTCCTGACCCTTAGTGTGAAGGCATGTGGAGACGGGAACTTTGGGAGGTAATTAGGGTCAGATGAGGTCTTGGAGGGTAGGTCCTTTATGATGGCATTAGTGGCTTTATGAGAGGAGGAAGAAAGAGAGCTCTCTGTCTGCCATGTGAGGACAGAGTGAGAAGGTGGCCATTTGCAAGTGAAGAAGAGGGCCTCACCAGGAAGCTCATAAGTTGGCACCTTGATTTTGGATTTTCCAATCCCCAGAACTATACATATCTGTTGTTTAAGCCACCCGGTCTATGATATTTTGTCATAGCAGCCCTAGCAAATTAATTCATGCTCTCCAGGGCACATGCCACTTTAAAAGGCAGCATTGTGTAGGGCTTAAGGGCACAGACTCTGCCACCTACCATCTTTATAATCATAAGCAATTTCCCCATTTTCCTCATCTGTAGAATGGGGGTAAAAATAATTTCTACTCCTACCGTGTAGGATTATTGTGAGGCTAAAATATATTAATGCATATAAATTGCTTAGAAAATGTCTGGTATGTGGTAAGGACACGTTATATGTTAACCCTTGTTGTTTGTTGAGGAAGTTACAAAGGTATGGTCTTCAGCTTTGAACTAGGTGGACACAGAGTATCATAGTAATAGATGTAAACTAATCAAACATGTATGAAAAGATGTATAATCCTTATGAGTAATTTATTAGTACCCAGGGGTGATAACTTTTTCCAGTGATGGAATGCTGGAGCCCTTATCCAGAGCATCGATTTTCCTGGTATTGAGGGACCTAGCAATTTCAACGATATCAAAAAAATGCTTGGGATCATGAATTCAGAGAGGAAGGGAATATTTTAGGCCATTCAAAATTGAGGCTTGATGAGTTCATTTCCACTACCCACGTAACTATATATGCTCCTTTGCTCCTTTGGGTCACATGCAGAGCAAGCCTCACCTGGAAAGTGCTGGGTAAACAGTACCACATTAAGGTCTCAGGAATTACTCAGGTTTCATTTTTTGCTTTCATGTTTATGTTGATTCTGTCTTCTATTCATAGTATTTCTCCTGAGATGTTAGAATGCAATCGGTTAATTTCAGTTTAGTAGACTTCAATTACATAGTCTTTTCCTTTGGAGGATAATTATTTCTCTGTATTGAGTCTGGGGTATTTTAAGACTCTTCAGTTACACATTTGTGGATATTCTCCTTAGAATTTTTCTAACCACTGGCAAAGGACAGATAGAGTCTTTTGTGGAAGAGATCCTAGGCCTGAGCAAATATTCTATAAAAAACCATGGTTGTTCTTCTTAATCCCAGAACTCTGTTTCCTGTCCAACATTTTCCAGGAATTTTAAAGGATGACATGAAGAAAGCAGAGGCAGTAGGAGAGAAAGAAGATCAATGATAAATAGATGGCTGTAGAGAACAGATCAGGGCTGTGAGTGAGGTACAACTCCTAAAGGAATTGCAAGGAGAGAAAAAAAGATACTCTCTCCCAACTCTATTAGTTTTCAACATGGGGTAACTTTCCACATAGTTCCATTTACGAGAAAATAAATCCCTTTATTCTTCTGGGAAAACAGGGAAGTATAATCCTTTGTCCCCAAATAATTTCAGATGCCATTTTGTGGAAAGCAAACAACCAAAATCCCAAACAAAATTACTGTGTGAATTTTACTGGCTAACTCTTGACTGCAACCTTATTTCCAGGTTTTCAGGAGCTGCTTTACTGTTTTCTCATGAATGGTTTACAAGGACTGTGGGATAAAAGTGATAAAGGGACTCTTGGGGACCAGGAGATGGGGATTTCTGTTTGAGCAGCTACCCAAAGTGCCTTTGGAAGGTCATCAAGACCCGAGAACCTTTATCATTCTTTTGGTCAACAAAGAAGGCTTCCCCTGGGAGAGGGGGAGTGATAAGCTGCTTGTGGTGTGACCTGGGAGGTGCTAAAAGAACTGTCAGACAGTATCTTCCTCACTGGCTTGCCATGGAGTTGGCAGTCTTCACCATTAGAATGCCTCTAAGAATGGTCACCAGAAAAACTTCTATTCAGAAGAAATGTTACCTTGGAGGCAGTGGCATATTAGCCCAGACACCAGCTTGAAAATAGTATGTGCAGGTCGAGAGCTGTGGGTTTGAGGGGCTAAGGTGTGAACAAGGCTAGCACATTTTGTAGAAGGGTTTGGGAGATAGAGTGTGGTGAGCAAAGTGCAGAAGGGCTTTGCATTTGCCCTCGCCTTAGCAGAGGACCTCAGACTCTAAGTGGCAGAGAAAGGCACAGAAGTGGAGAGCAGTGACTAGAAGACCAGCTGGTTTGTTTTGGGTGGGGTGACTCTTTAAGCATTCATATTGCTTGTATTAAAATGGTGTTGTAAACAAACTAGTGTCCAACCCCAGATATCTGTGTAGAGCGAACCACTGCTGAATTTCAAGGGAGAAAAAGCTTTTTTTTTTTTTTTTTTTCTGAATCCTACTTGGCAGTTGTTTTCATCTCCTGGTAAGAAAGCATGGCTCCATTGAACTAACCACACTGAGGCATTGTTCCAGTCCGTTTGGATGCTTCATTTCAATAAGGCCTTTCTCCAGTTCAGGGGAGTTATCACCCAGCCAGGTTTGCATATTTTTCTGATTCATGGCTTCACATATCCTGAGTATTTCTCATTAATTTCGGAAAAGAAAGGAAAGGGCCTCATGAAGTCCTCACAACAATCTTGAGCTGTCTTCTGGTCTGCAATCTGTTTAATTGGAATGGAGCCTACTGATTTCAAAATGAGTCAGATGTTTTTCTCTTGGAAGAGATGTCTTTCTTTTTTTTAAAATTGATAATTTTATGAACATACGCCTTTTGTAAGTATCTATAAATCTGTAGCAGTTTTTTCTTTTTCTTCCAAACTGCACAAAACCTAGCCATTACCCGGTGAACCGCTAGTACTGTCACTTTCTATGCCAGGATTTAGTTCCTGTGGAATTGTTGATATTGTTTGTGCAGTGTTATACTATATATTAATATGAAAAAGTAATATATCACCACATGACTTAAGGGACTTGATAGTTGACATGAAATTATGATCATGTACAGCTCTAAAGCTATGTACAAAAAGATGAAACTGAATCATTTCATTGACTACAGTACATTTTCTCCCCAAATAAATTGATTTTAGATGAATTCCCTTCATCTCTTCCACCCTGCTGGGCCCGGCTGCTTGCTGTGAGACACAGCTAAGGAGGAAGGAGGCTGTTGTTATTTGATAGCAAATTAATTCAACAATTTCAACAAACATTTATCGAATGCCTACTATACACCAAATACAATGCTACGTGCTAGGCAGAGGAATCAGGTATAGTTCTTGTTTTCAAGAGGTTCACTATTGAGTAAGGCCAGAGAATTGTTTACGATTAGCCAAAATGCTTGTGGTAAGTGGTCTCTTAGTACCAATGCAAAGAACATGTGTGGAAAAAAAAATGATTTCTATTCTTGGGTGACAGCTGAACTGGACTTTGAATCTTAGCAGGTGAAAACCTGGAAAGGCTGTTTCAGCAGAAGTCAAAAAATAAAAACAACATTCCGTAAACTTTAGATTACCTACTAGGTATCTGGCTACAATGCACTAAGACTTAATCTGGCATCAGAGATGAGGATTAAATCTCTCCCATCAATCCGTAAACTAACATTTATATATTGTTTTACGATAGAAAAAGTGCTTTCCCGTGAATTATAGCATTTACTCATCACAGAAACTCGGTGAAGTGAGAATTACAGACATTCCTTTGCCTCAGTATATTCAGATTACAAATATTTCCTAATCCATACAGTTCCTCTGCAGAATAAAAATCTATCAATTCTGTTTGCCACCAACAGATGGTGATAGTGGTTGTACATGGTTGGTAGCCGCTCTGGGCCTCTGCAGTTTGCTCATAATCAATTGTATACATAGCATTTGTGTTAGTTTTAAGTATTTCACAAGTACAGTCATGCTTCACTTAATGATGGTTATACATTCTGAGAAATACCTCCCTTAGTCCATTTCATCATCGTGCAAACATCACAGAGGGTACTTACACAAACCTAGATGGTGTAGCTTACCACACACGTAGGCTACAGAGTACAGTCTATTGCTCCTAGGCTACAAACTTGTGCATCATGCTACTGTACTGAATACTGCAGGCAGTTGTAATACAGTGGTAAGTATTTGTGTATCTCGACATAGAAAATGTACAGTTAAAATATGGCATAGAAAATAGAAGCTAGTGTGCCTGTATAGGGCACTTACCATGAATGGAGCTTGCAGTACTTGAAGTTTCTCTGAGTGAGTCAGTGACTGAGGGGTGAGTGAATGTGAAGGCCTAGGACATTACTATACACTACTGTAGATTTTATAAATGCTGTACACTTAGGCTACACTACATTTATAAAAATATTTTCTTTAATTAATAATAAATTAACCTTACCTTACTGTAACTTTTCTAGTTTATACACTTTTAAATTTTCAACTTTTTGACTGTTTTGTAATAATATAACTTAAAACACAAACACATTGTACAGCTGTACAAAAATATTATCTTTTAAGATATCCTTATGCTGTAAGCCTTTTTCCTAAATTTTTCTTTAATTACTTTTGTTAAAAATTAAGACACAAAGATACACATTAACCTAGGTCTACCCAGAGTCAGGATCATTGCTATCACTGTCTTCTACCTCCACATCTTGTCCCACTGCAGGATCTTTAGGGACAACAACAGGCATGGAGCTGTCATCTCCTATGATAATAACATCTTTTTCTGTAACACCTCCTGAAGGACCTCACTGAGGCTGTTCTACAGTTAACTTTTTAAAAATATAAGTAGGCTAGGCGCAGTGGCTCATGTCTGTAATCTCAGCACTTTGGGAAGCCAAGGCCGGCAGATCACCTGAGGTTAGGAGTTTGAGATCAGCCTGGCTAACTTGGTGAAACCCTGTCTCTACTAAAAATGCAAATTAGCTGGGTGTGGTGGCAGGCACCTGTAATCCCAGCTACTTGGGAGGCTGAGGTAGGAGAATTGCTTGAACCCAGGAGATAGAGGTTGCAGTGAGCCAAGATTGCACCACTGCACTCCAGCCTGGGTGACAGAGCGAGATTTCATTTTAAATATATCTACACGCATACATGCATGCATACATATACATACATGTGCATATACACATACATGTGCATACATGTATAGATACATATATGCATGTTTATGCATACATATGTGTACACATACATATGTACACATGCATGCATATACACATATATTCATATATGTATACATATATGTATGTGTATATACATGTGTATATATAAATACATGCATATATACATCTATGTATATATAGATGTATATATGCATGTATTTATATATACTATATATGTATATATACATACATGTATATATGTATACATACATGTGTTTATGTATACATATATGTATGTATATATGTAAAAGGAGTATACTTTCTAATAATAACAAGTATAGTAAATACATAAACCAGTAACGCAGTTGTTTATTATTATCAAGTATTATGTACTCTATGTAATTGTATGTGGTATACTTTTATATGACTGGCAACACAATGGGCTTCTTTACACCAGTGTCACCAAGAATGCTGTAATGTTATAATGGATACAATGTCACTAGGTGACAGGAATTTTTCAGCTCCATTACAATCTTGAGAGACCACCATCGTATATGCTGGTCATTGTTGACTGAAAGGTCCTTTATGCAGCACATGAATGTTTTATTAACTGTGTTGTATACAGTAAGTGCAAAGGCAGAATGTGGCAAGTGTTGGTATGGTGTTTATAGTATGGTGGTGCCCCCATCACATCCCTGTGGCATGCTTCTGATGTTAGCTGCAGCCATAGTGTACAGTTCTGTGCAGGCACAGACTTCTATCACATACCAGTGTTACCCCTCAAGAGTGCATTGTATTCTGCTTCAGGGCCTTCTCTGGACTGATAGGAGCTCACCCAGACCACATTCAAGTGTAGCCCTCTTGGGTGCAGGGAAGTTAATGTATTGAAGGCAATCCTCAACCGATGATGGGAGGAGCCCATGGATAAATCTTGTTGTCCTTTCAGTAGACAATTCTTTTTTTATTTTTTTTCCTAGATGGAGTCATGCTCTGTCACCCAGGCTGGAGTACAGTGGTGCAATCTTGGCTCACTGCAACCTCTGCCTCCTGGGTTTAAGCAATTCTGCTGCCTCAGCCTCTTTAACAGCTGGGATTACGGGCTCCTGCCACCACGCCTGGCTAATTTTTGTATTTTTGGTAGAGACGAGGTTTCACCATGTTGGCCAGGCTGGACTTGAACTCCTAACGTTGTGATCTGCCCACCTCGGTTTCCCAAAGTGCTGGGATTACAGGTATGAGCCACCACACCCGGCCCAGTAAACAATTCTTAAATCATTCCTATGAGTCCTGGTTAAATCCAGCCCCTGGTACTATAGCACTTAGTTCAATAATAAACCCTTTTATTGGCTTTTCTTCCTTCCCTATCCTTCTCTACTGCCTGATAGCACATTTACTTAGAGATTGTCTTCTTCTTCTTCAGAATATTAACTCCATAAGGACAGGGGCTTTGTTTAGTATCTCAAAGTGTTCCAGGGAAAGAGTGGTGAATAAATATTTAATAAATGAATTAATAAACAGAGACATATGACCACAAAGAAGAAAATAGCTGAATTTAAAACTTTAAAGGAATAAACTCATACTCTCATGTCACAGAAATGCATTGATGCCTGCAAGATTAATCCTTTCTCTGTCACTTTGAACTACAAACAGGTAAACTTGGAATCTAACTGATTGATGGATAAAGAACTATATGATACTGTCTATATTTTGTACATGATAACACTGAGCCTCAGGTAGACCAAGGACTTGGGCAAGACAGAAGAGAATGAATGAGACTGTGGCAGGTTGAATAATGCTCACCCAAAGTTATCAAGTCCTGATCCCTGGAACTTTGGATTTTATTTTGTTTGGAAAAGGGGTCTTTGTAGGTGTCATTAAGTTTAAAATCTTGAGATGAGGAGACAACTATGGATTTTCTGGGTGGGCCCTAAATGCCACCATATATGTCCTTAGAGGAGCAAAGGGAGATGACAAGACACATAGAGGAGGAGACACATAGAAGAGAAGATAATTTGGAGCAGAGGGGGCTGCAGCCACAGCTGAGGACAGCTGCCACAGCTTAAGGGAGGCAAGGAATGGAACTCCCTCTAGAGAGTGCATCCCTGCCAACACCTTGATTTTAGACTTCTGTCCTGTAGAACTAATACATAAATACTATCTAATGTAGAAAACAAATACTGTCTATTGTTTTAAGCCACCCAGTTTGTGATAATTTGTTATGGCAGCTCTAGGAAACTAGTACAGAGGCCCAATACATTTGTGAACAGTCACTTTAAAGAGTCTCAGAAAAAAACAAAATTTCACCAGAGTTAGCAGACCACCTTGTTAGCATCTTCAGGTCCTTGGTGAGATTAATTTATGGAAAACTATCCTTTTTCCCTTTCAAATAGCCTTCATGAAAGACCAGTTAGAGGCAGGGAAGAAGCTCTGGTGGTCTTTGACTCATTAGTCATGCCCTCCAGTGACCATCTTAGAAGGGAGTCAGGGGTGATCATCCAGGCATCACCATGTTAGAGCATGGTGCATATTAAGCTTTGAGACTGGTCCACAGCCATTTGTTGCTGCTCTCCTGAGCCAGTGTTAGTAAAAGTTTTAAAATGAAAAAGATTTCTGAGTTTATTTAAGCAAATCAAAGGTTGGAGAGTTTCCCAAAAAGCTTACTTTTAGGGAGAATCTCCAAAGTTAGAGTAACTAGAAATATCCCTTCTTCTTCTTTCACTCTACCTCCAGCATATATATGACGAAACACACCACATTTTACACACCCCACAACTCTCCCCAAACACACACCACACTGCAATACAACATGCACACATGTATGTGCACACACAGCTGGGCTAATAGCAATAACAGTGTGCCACTAAAAAATATCTTTTTAACAACCCAAATGCCTATTGACAGATGAATGGATAAACAAATTGTGTTGTATCATATAATAGAATGCCACTCACCAATGGAAAGGAATAAACCACCACTATGTACAATAACATGGATGAATCTTAATATTATGTTGAGTAAAAGTAACCAGACATACAATGTACATGCTGTTTGACTCTATTTGTATGAAATTGTAGAATAGATAAAACTAATCTATAGCAAGAGTGGATTTGTGATAGCCTGGGGCTGGGGATTGGGAGATTGATTGCAAGAGAGTATGAATGAGCTTTTGGTGGGATGGAAATGCTCTATATCTGGGTTGTAGGGCTGATTAGTTGGTTACATGGCTGTGCCCATTTGTCAAAACTCATAGGACTTGTACATATAATATAGATGCATTTTATTGTATGTAAATTATACCTTGATAAAACTAACCTAAGAAAAAAAAGTAAAAGATGTTTTGTGCCACTTTTGGCATGGATGATCTAGCTAAATTATATTCTGTGAAAGTCCAAATATTTTATGTCAGGAAACACTATTTCCTCATTTTATAAGTTATTGGTATAAAAACACAAAACATTAGGTAACTAGAAATATCCATTCCTATTCTTTCATTCTCCCTACAGCTTGTACATGATTAAAGACAGCAACAATAGGTTTAAAAAATGCTCCCAAATTAGGAAACTTTCTGCATGTAAATTCAAGTTTGGAATGTTGATAAAGTTTGAACAGAGGGCTGTTTTTTAAGTGTCCAAATAAAGTTTATCATAGGCTTGAAAACATCCATGATTTTTGGAAATGTAAATTGTGGCCCACTCATGACATTTTAAAGGTACTTTTAGTCATTTTGCCTGCAGGAAAGATGGGTATATATAACACATTTCCAAATGTTTTTTCATATGTCTCAACTTCTAATGTTTATTATGAGAGAAGAAATGGTGACTCTCAAGCTATTCATTTCTTTCAGTACCAGTATTCTCTTAATAGCAGGTTAATATAGATCATTCCAAAACCAAAGAGGTCCATAGGATGTATCTCCTGTTATATATAAAACTGTCAGCTTAATTCAAGCAATCACAAGGCATAAAATGTGACCCACCAAGAAAAATGACCCAAATCCAGTCACTCAGTAAATATTTTTGTTTCAAGTAGAACTCCATGATTTTGATGTAAATGTAATTAGTTCAAGCCTTTTCTCAACTAAGTCCAAGAAAAAGATGATTAGTTAAATGTATCGTATTCCCTTTTGCCTAGAGAACTGAATACAGTTGCTTAGAAAGTTACCGAAGAAGTTGAAGACACAGTTCATTTTGGGGCCACAGTTTAAAGGTAAAATAGAAAATAGGAGATACCTGTTTTGTGTTTCCCTTTAATAGGAAATCCAGTGCTTCCATAATTCTAAATGGCTGCGGGTAAGGATGCTGCTAAGGGCCATTTCTCATGGACACTAGAGCTCTGTCCTGGAAACTCAATGGATAAAAAGGATGGAGCCAGCCAACAGCAGTGATGATTCTTTCATACATTCTACTACTCTCTGATTTCTTCTCAGGACTGTAGATTGGGGGCTGGGGCTCACGCTCCATTAATCACTTCTTCTGTTCCCCATTTCCTCTCTCAGCCCCACTGCCATAATATCTGGCAGAATGGTGACATTTTTGAGTGTATTAGAGCAGGTCAAAAGTTTCTTTCTCCTTCCTCCAAGCTTTATTGAGGTGTAATTGATAAAAATGGTATATATTCAAGGTGTACCATGTTTTCATATACATACTCTTGATTTGATACAGACATACATTATGCAATAATTACTGTGGTAAAATTAAACAACATATCCATCACCGTGTGTGTGTGTGTGTGTGTGTGTGTATGTGTGCGCGTGTGCGTGTGGTGAGTGAGGACATTTAAGATCTACTTTTAGTAAATTTCAAGTAAACAGTATGGAATTATTACTAAGTATAGTTACCATGCTGTTTATCAGATTCCCAGAATTTATTAATTTTATAACAGAAAGTTTGTATCCTTTGATCAACATTTCCCCATTTCTCCATGTCTCAGCATCTGGCAACTACTGCTCTATCCTCTGCTTCTGTGAGTTCAGCTTTCTTGGATTCCTCATATAAGTGAGATTATCCATTTGTCTTTCTGTGTCTGGCTTATTTCACTTAGCATAATGTCCTCCTAGTTTATCCATGTTGTCACAAGTAACAGAATTTCCTTCTTTTTCATGGTTGAATAATATTCCATTGTGTATATGACACATTTTTTTTTAATCCATTCATCTATCCACTCATCTATCCACGGACACTTAGGTTGTTTCCATATCTTGGCAATTGTGAATAAAGCTGCAGTAAACGTAAGAGTGCAGATATCTCTTCAACATACTGAGTTCATTTACTTTGAATATAGACCCAAAAGTGGGATTACTAGATCATATGGTAGTTCTATTTTTATTTTTTTTTAGGAAAGTCCATACTTCTTTCCATAATGGCTATACTAATTTATATTCCCACCAACAGTGTACAGTGGTTTCCCTTTCTCCACATCCCCACCAACACTTCTTATAGCTTGTCTTTTTGATTCTTGTTTACGTGTGTGTTCTTATTGAAAAAAAGATGCAGCTCACAAAATACATATATGTTGAGTGAATGAACAAATGGTGAGAACTACAAATGAACAAATGCTTCTACATAAACATAAAAGAAACCATCAGTGTCATTCATATTATGGAAAACAGTAAAGTCATGTATGAGGGTGGGCAGTGGTGGAGGTTATGGCAATGCAGAGGTTAGGGGAGCCTAAACTATGTGTAACACTAGACTAGATAAGAGTAGAAAGCAAGAATAAAGAGGCTAGTATTATGTTTTGGATTCCTGAACTTCTGTCATAGAGGTATGCTACCATGACAGTAGGTTATTTTTTATCTGAATGAATTAGTTGCCTGGGAGAATAAATGACAATTAGGTGAGTCTATTCCCTCACCATATTCATACACACACCGGGGCCTATCATGGGGAGGGGGGAGGGGGGAGGGATTGCATTGGGAGTTATACCTGATGTAAATGACGAGTTGATGGGTGCAGTAGACCAACATGGCACAAGTATACATATGTAACAAACCTGCACGTTATGCACATGTACCCTACAACTTAAAGTATAATAATAATAAATAAATTTAAAAAAAAAAAAAAAAGAGTTTTTCTTAATTTTTCAAGGAAGCTGAAGATTGGAGGTTTCAAAAGGTGGCCAATCAAAGCTATTCTGATGTTCATTGCCATGAAGTATGTAAAGTCTGAATACTTATTTCATGATTTATCACTAAAATTTGTCAGTAAGTACAAGTCTATGTTTAAATGATGTTAGTTATATTGACAACATAATGAAGGAAAGCAGTAGTAACTGCAATTCTTTACCTTCAACTATATCCATGTATTTAACAGTAAGGTCACTATTGAATTCACAATATATGAGTAGAAAATTGGTGAATTATATTCTGTTGGTTCTGTGGAATTTTGTTCTGATAGTGAGTCCATGTAGCAGCCTCTGGTCAGTGACCTTGGTGGAAAGTTTTGGTTCTATGTGTACACATAATAGTATGAGTATAGGGTCCAGTTGTTCTATGCTTGATCAGTTCCTTGTTCAATTTAAACTGACCAGCCATTGTGGAGTTTCTGATCCATAGATTTATTATACCAATTTTATATGCATACATTTTACCAATTTTGTATGCACACATTTTCCCTTTTAATAGAGAAATAGACATTAGGTGTATTTCCACTAGTGTTGTGCCCAGTAGGTACCCAGTATCTTATTTTGGAATTTTGTGATGAGAACCACACATACATGGAAATACAGCTTATTTTGGAGTGTCGCCCTGTCGCTCAGGCTGGAGTGGAGTGGCGTGATCTCGGCTCACTGCAACCTCCACCTCCAGGGATCAAGCAATTCTCCTGCCGCAGTAACCCAAGGAGCTGGAATTACAGGCTTCTGCCACCATGTCCAGCTAATGTTTTGTATTTTTAGTAGAGCCAGGGTTTCACCATGTTGGCCAGGCTGTTCTCAAACTCCTGACCTCAGGTGATCCACCTGCCTTGGCCTCCCAAAGTGCTGGGATTACAGGCCTGAGCAACCCACCGTGCCTGGCAAGCTATGTTTTTAAATGGAGCAATTAGGTAACATAAATTGCAGACAGTGTATAAGAAATAACTCACTGTAATTGAATATGTCTTATATATATTTATATGGCACATTATGCACCTATCAATCGACAATACGGCCAACTAGTACATCACATGGGTCATGAATATTGCATTTAGAACAGACAATAATGGAGTAGGAGCCTTGTAAAACATGGTACACTTTCATTAATACTTAAAATGGAACAACCTTTCTAATATGAGCCCACTCACTGAAATCAATGCTAAAAAGAGTTTCTCACTTTTTATCTAGCTAGTATGTTTAGGGATATTTTATATTTAATATTTTAATTAAATATATGACTATATAATAACCAGTGAGATGGATTTGATGAAAAACCACATCTATTAAATCAGATAACTGGAAAAAATGTTTTCTTTCTTTCTGAAATACTCTTTTAGTCCAGTAGTGTTGCCTTTTCTTCCCAATAGTTTCTGTTACAAATCCCATTTGCTCAGCGACGTTCACATGGTCTTATTCTCATAAAATGACCAGCTTCTCTTTATGGCGAAATATAGCAAGTTTAACTTGCTAACTTCCTGACCTTTGAATTCTCTCATTTTCCTCACCTTCTCCTTCATTATTTACTAACTGCCTTTAGCAATCTATATTCTCTGTACAGAATTTCTCCAAAAGTAGGAATCCTTTCAGAATGAAAATTTTGCACTTGCAACTCTAAAATATTCCTTTAGAATATGTTTAATTAATACCCCCCCACACACACTCCATATTTTCTTGCTCAAAATGCCAGTGAGATACAGTTAGAAATTGATTAAATGAGTATGAATTGTTAGCAAACTCCAAGAGAATGCAGTGGCAGAGAGATTATATGTGTTAGAAAGAGAGCAAATTAAGAACTTCTGGGTTCAAAATAAACTTGGGATCTATTCTTAACTCACCTAAGTACTTTCACCCATTAAAGGAAGCCCATTGGAGTGCAGGTAGCACAGGAAAGAGGAACATCATTTATTTGATGAACCTGGCTATCTCATCTCTTGTGAGAGTCAGGCCTTTTGGAGCTTGGATAAATCAGAATCTGCAAAGAACAGAGGCAAAAGCATTTTACAGGTGGTGGGATCAAAAGCTTTCTCCTCTAGGGAAAAATTGCTCCATTATTTTCCATTTCTAGCCTTAGGGTTAGAATTCAGATTGATGTTCCCATGAGCGTAGTCCAGTCAGAGCCTTCTGTAAAAAGGATTTCACTTAGTTGATTCCTTTATGTAATTTTGGGCCTCCAGTGGTGGCTTCAAATTTTTGGATCTCAATAGAACAACTGCAGAAACATCCCTGGGATGTACAATTGTCTCTTAGAGTATTTTATCTTTCAACCCCCTGGTACATATAGACTTATTGGCTATTATAGAAAATCCTTGAAGTGTGTGTGTGTGTGTGTGTGTGTGTGTGAGAGAGAGAGAGAGAGAGAGAGAGAGCGTGCGCCAGAAATTCAGTAAATAAACCTCCACTTTGTTAAGATATGAAAATACAAGCATTTAAATGAATTCTACATCTGCCTGTGTCTCCATTTACATTGAGTAAATTATGAAAATTATGACTGAATTAATTTGCTCTAAACTCCATACTTGTACTCACTAGAGATGAAGTGCACTTGCAATCTGTGTCATACCTTTGTATATGTGACTTTAAATATATCCTGCTAAAATTAAAATGTGAACATAGTAATTGCCTCCTGGATAAGTTCACACATTACAATGTTAGGCTTCTATATAAAAACTTCTGAAGGATTTTTCCTCCCTTTCTTAATGATAAGAAATCAGACTACTGGGGAAGACTCTCAGGAAAGGACTCTTCATTCTGACCACCAGATGTACACGTCGGGGGATGACTGCTGCCAAGCACGAAGTGTGCCTTTTATCCAAGTGTCCAGACAAGGGTCCTGTCATTAACAAGATTTGGGCCCAGCACTAATCATTTATTTATAATTGATGAGAAGGTTAAAACAATCATTGCTCATTTCAAGGCCCCAAAGTGGCAGACCTGTTGTGTAGCTCAGAAATAAAGAGCTTGGCCGGTAACCTGTTTTAATTATGTCTGTTCAAGATGAGGTCAAAAGTGTGTAAGAAGGTGTCATTTATTCAGTGTTTTCCAAGTGCCAGGCACTGTGCTATATCCTGTCAAGTATAAATTGTTACCTACATTTTGTAGTGAAGAAGATAGTCCGAGAGTGCTTGAGTGATTTGTCCAATAACCAGTTGCTCATAAGTGACAGAGAAGTAGGGTTCAGTCTTGGTCTGCATGATTCCAAACTTGTGCTCGTAATTGCTTCACTCCAACAGCCCCCTGAAGTTATAAAATTTGTTAGGACCTTGATGAAGCAGAAATATCCTCACCTCTCTGAGAAAATGACTATGCTGTCTTATTATGAAAGCAAGAACAAGTGGTCATGAATATAATCTACCTGATTGTTTCCATAGGCTTTACAGTAATTTTAGATTGACTCTATTCTAGTTGATTTAATTAATATACTCCTCCGAGCAAAGTTGAAATTAACCTCCCAACTAGGTTTCTTAGAAAGTTATGAAATTTAAAAGCGTAAGGGAAAATATTAAAGATCATTTGGCCGGATCCTCTTGCTTTATAGAGTAAACGTTTTAGGAGTTTGTGTTTGGTGACAATGCATGTGAGATCACCTAAGAGTCTGCTGTTGTGTGTTTGTGTTTCTGTGCTGCAGGTGAGGAGATTGTCACCTGTATTGGGAGTCAATATATAATTGTGGTGCATCTGAGAGACTCTCATCGAAAGGAAGTGAAAATCTATAGTTAGTGGGAGGAATTAACCCGAATCTGCTTTTTTATTTATATTGAGTTCATCAAAATCATGACTGAATTAATTTTCTGTATACTCCACATGCCTACCATAGTGAAGCCAGTATATTTACAGCCTATATCACACTTCTTTGTATGTGAATTTAATTTCATCACCTTTTTCTAGCTCACTAATTTTCCAACTTCTTCAAGGATAAGAATCTTTCTAAAAAACTCAAAGCATTACTGGAATTTCTACATGATAATAGTAGTATTTTTAGCATTCACTAACTCAGTAAATACACAACTTCAATAACTCTTTTAAATAAATTTGTATTTCATGAATGTCAGAAGCATCTCCACACATTTGAGAAGCAGTAGTACATACCTGTAAAGGAACTATTTGTTCAGTATGTAGACAATACCCGATGTGATTATGGATTCTTTTCAATTGCTATAGTTTCATTCATTCATTCATTCATTCATTCATTCATTCATTCACAACATTAACTTTTCATTTAGCATATATTGATAGCACATGCCAGATACCATGTTAGGCAGTGGACATGCAGCAGAAACTAGATAGGCAGGTTCCTGAATACTTGGAGCTCACAGCATAACATATGCGATGGAGGAAATTTAAAGGGCACTAAGAAGGCATTAGTAGTGGTACTTGTCATAGTTTAGAGGTCAGGCAATGCTTCTTGAGTTGATGACTCATCTGAGACTGGAAGGATGAGCAAGTTTTAGGAAGGTTATTGGAGAATGAGCATGGTGCTAAGAGAGCCAGTCAGTGCCCATAGACCCAACTCCAGTTCAGACCCACTTCCTATGGAGTAGGAGAAGAAGAAAATTATATATATATATATATATATATATTTAATTTTATATTATATAATATTATATTATATATATAAAATGTTCTCTTTATTCTACATTAAATGAATGAAGTGTAATACTAGAGACCAGGAGAAAACATTTAGCAAGGCCCTCCATGGTGAAGGCATGGAGTTATCAAAAAGGACGTACATTACAGAAATTCTTATGGGAATAGGACTTGCAGTATGGATGCAGTATGGAAGCTCCAGGCCCATCACATGTGCTTCCTCCCAGTGTAGAGTCCTTCTTTCTGACTCTCACCAGGGCCTTGCTGAATCTCTCTCAGAGGAGGAGTCTAGCCTTTCCTTCAAACACCTGGGAGAGCTCTCATGCAGACATTCATTTGTTCACAAATGTTTGCAAAGTTCCTACTACATGCTAGGCACTCTTCTAATCAGTGGGGATATATCAAAAATCTTCCTTTTAAAGTTTAAATTCTAGTAGGTAGGCAGATATAAATAAATGTAGGACATTTCAGATGGTGATAAGTGCTATGAAGATAAAACAGTAAGCAGAATCAAGAGATGGGTGGGCGATGCTATTCTGTATAAAGTGTGCAGGTTAGGTGTCTCTGACCACATGACATTTCAGCTGAGACCCAGAGAAAGTAAGAGAGTCCCATTGTTACATGTCCGTATTTTCTACACCCTATCAAGTCAGAAAGAGTAATGTGACACCTTCTGTTTCTATTGTAAGGCCTAACCTCTAAGGTCACATTTTCTGCCCATGATTTGCTGCTTTGTAGGGTGACTGATAGTGTTAATATTTATTCAATTCAAGATAAATCTTAAAGCAGAAACTATTTTGTGAGGGCCTTTTGACCCTATACAGCCTCTAACAAATCTCTCAGCTTGGTACAGTAGTTTCAAAAGTTTGCTGGTATCTATAATAAGTTGTGATAACCTTTGCTACTTTAAGGACAATTTTTTGATCTCATAGTATAGTTTTATTTATTTTTCCAGTGTTATGGTCTCCTAAGAAGAATGTGGAACAAATATCTTGGAACATACATGTTAGTCATTAGGGATGCTCAAAAATGAAATTTCTCTAATTCCAGGTTTATTGGTCAAATTGTTTTTCCCAATCTATTTGAACTCAGCCTTGGCCATGAGATTTTTTTTGGACAATAAAATGTGAGCTGAGATGATTGATGTGTGCCACTTCCAGGAAGAAGCTTTTAGAGCCATTTCATATTTCACCATGTTTTCCCTATGCCTCTGAGATTATGGAAAGTATGTGTTGAAAAAGAGTCTTCTGTTAGCTGGGTTCCTAAGTGGTAATATTGAGTTGGGGTCCCTGGCTTACCTATAATAGCATGAACAAGAAATAAACTTTGTTGTTTAAACTCACTAAGATTTTGGTGTTTGTTGAGGCAGTTACCTCATATTGGCTGATTCAACAGGGTAGAGCGTGTTCTCATTCCATGCACAAGTGTAGGAGTGGTCACTTTGCCATTTACCTGTAAAAGGTTTCCACTGAGCCAGGAGCAATATCATCCATGAAAAGATGAGATGGTGGTGTAGCTAGGCAAGAACTGGAGAAGACCAGAAGAAACTGGGTCTTACATCAAGTTGAAGACATTGGAATGATATCAATGGTCTTTAACCACCAAGATGGGAAAACAAATGGGGTGACTATTAGGATGCCAGTAAGGTCAGACATGTAAGAAACCCTAGGCATGTGACAGAATATTTCTTTTATATAGTATCTGATAATCCTTGCTACAGGATTAGAGTGGCAAGTAAAAGCACTGGTGAGGGATGGACAAGTACATTCTTCTCTAATGCAACCCATGCCCCAGAATGGGATACTTGGTTGAATACTTAACATTTGCTCCTCCAGAAGCACTCTATGTGCTTTTTAATGCTATTCTTTGCACTGGGACTCTGAGCAACATGAATTTCTTTGTCCCCTGGCTGCTAATTAAGTTTGGGCAATGGGAGACTCCATCAGAAGATCAAGAATAAAAGGACAGTGAAGCAGAAGTATGTAGTGTACTGGCTGTATTGCTAAGTTGCTGTAGGATGGTTACATCCCTCTAACCAAAGCCACAGTTTGTCACGTGGACCCTCTACAGACAGCCATTTTCTCAGGGGAGAAGTAATTGGTCCCTCTCATTGTCCCTTCTGGCTGAAATACAGTAGAAGCACTCTGCTGTTTCTGGCTGTGAACACTGCACCTTCCCTTGTTGGTTCCCCTGAGCCTTGCTCACAGTTTTGTAAATGGTTCCTTTAATAAATTATACTTAATTACTCCATCAGACAGTGCCATTTTGTTTCCTACTAGGGGTCTGACTACTAGAGGTACCTATTTTCTTACCTCTTCAACTTTTCTTTCTCCATCTGTTTTTTCCAGTGCAATTATTGGGGGCAGTCTTTGTCTCCATTCTCAAAAGACTCATAGTTCTCAAAGTGAAATTCATCCTTTATTCTGAGGACTCTCATGGTTTTCATGCATATAAGGACTATCTGTATTCTGCCTGGGTATCACAAAAGTTTTGAAGTGGGAGTTAGGCCCTTACTGAGACCCATAATGTATTATTTTAATTTCCATTTAGAGTTTTAAATGCCTAAGTAAAAAGTAGTTGTAGAAAAATTAGAAATTACAGATAATGATTATAACTAATCATTGTCAACATTTATAAGTAGGGCATACTCTACATTGACTACTCTTCTTGGTGTTTTATTAATACGTGTATTAATTAGAAAAAATCTAAATACCATATATAGAGAGACAAAGAATTTTGTTACATATCTTTTGATTTTTCTTATGCAATAAGGCACAGTTATTTTAACAAAAATAAGAACTCATTAGGTATATTATTCTGTAATCTACTTTTTTTCACCTAAAATACCTGTTTTCATTTCTCTAGGCCTATATGATCTATAACATGATCTACATCATCACTTTTAACAAAAGCAAAATATTGCATTTTATATTGTATATGTGCATTCTGCTATTGTTGGATATAACAGTTGTTTTCAGTTTTTTGTTATTGTGAACAAACTGATGAAAAACATCCTTGTACATAAATCTTTGGCACATTTCTGATTACTTTTTAGAATAAATTCCAGTGTCTGGAATTACAAGGTCAAAGGATGTAAACATTTTAAGACTTTTGAAATTACTCTATAGAACATTACTGAGAGTTGTATCAGTTTCTACTTACGTCAGTAGTGTAATAGTGTTTCTATATATCTTACCCAAACAGGTTATCATTGTTAATATTGGTCTTTCCTAATAATAATAATAATAGTTGAAAAATATCTTGTAGCATTTCTTTAGTTGCTAGTGTGACTGAGAACATTTAATGTGTTTATTATTTATGTGTTGAAATGTCTCAATGCATTTTGCCTATTTTTCCATTAGAATGTTTGTATTATTGAGTATTTGTGTATTTATTTTTAACTCAAGTTACACTACACATAATTGAGGGAGTCACTAACTAGAAAGTTTGTTCATGAAGACAGTAGTGCCCATTCCTCCTGACCTCCATTTCCTTTTCCCTAGAGGCGACCACTTTTAATACTTTGAGTTGATTTTTCTTGTACTTATCTCTACATTTCTAAAACATGTGATTCAATTGATTTTCCGCTATGGAATATGAAGATTCAGCTCTTTTTCTCAGTATTCCCTCCCCGCCAGCATGTGATTTCTCATCTTCCAATTCTCATAATATAACTACAGCTTTTTATGGTTAAATTAAGCTTTTTTGGTTAAATTAAGATTCAATTGTTTCTTATAGATATACATTTTTGGAGAAGAGCCATGTTAAAGTATGATTTCTTTCCTTTTTTACACAACTTTATTTTATTTCGCCTGGATTAAACATCTCTTTAAAAATAGCCTTTTTCTCTTGTCTATTTGCTTGATTTGTAATGTTATGAGCTATGAACAATTTGAGAATCAGGCAGCCCCCAGAGTCATGACAGATTCTCAGAGACTCCCGGGGTGGCTTTGTGGTCAGAACAAATTTATAGACAAAAAGGTAAAGTTACGTACAGGAATCAGAAGTGAGGTACAGAAACAGCAAGATTGGTTACAGCTCAGCCTTTGCCTTATTTGAACACAGTTTGAACTTTCAGAAGTCAATGAGTGGTTGAAGTATGGCCGCTGGAATTGGCCAACACTCAGCTATTGTTACCAGTGCATACTATTAAGTTAGGTTTTCAGTTTTGTCTATTAAGCTAGGTTACAGTTCATCCACAAGGACTCAAATATAGAAGTACAAAGTCCTTCTCAGACCATATTTAATTTGTTTTAATAGTTATTAATTAATAACAACCCCAAATTATATTTCCAAGGTTTTATTCTCATTTATATTAGATATTCTATCAAATTAATCTTCCTGAAAAAGTCTTTCCTGGAAAGTTATAACCTACCCCAATATGGACTGGTAGCACAGATGGTGTCTCAGCATCTCCTTATATTCTCATCCATATGATTTCTTTCATTTTTCTTTTGTGTTGTATTTTTTATTTCCTATAACTCAAATCCCTCATTATTTGTTATTTCCTATACCTCAAATCTCTCATTATTGTGTTGTATTTCTTATTTCCTATATCTCAGATCTCTCATTATTTGTTTACTCCCTCATTTCTGATGCAGTGTATCCTTTGTATTTTCCAGAGTGAGGGGGCATGAGGTTAAAATTTTAGATTTTACAGGTCTGATAATGTCTTTATTTCCACCTTCACACAATGGCTGGATCATTGGCTAGATAGAGAATTCTGGGCCAGAAATAACTTTACCAGAGTTTTGAAGAATTGCTTCCAGTTTCGCATCTGAAGCTATTCTCTCTCCTAATCATTTGACTGAGATCTGCTTTTTTTTTTTTTTTCCCTCTGGACACTTGTGGGATCTGTTTGTTTCAACTATTTTGAAATTTTGCAGTAATATGTCTTACTGGAGATCCACTTATAACATCTAGTGTTGAGAACTTGATGGGTCAGTTTAATTTGGACATATAAACTTTTTAAAACAATTTATTTCCTACTCTTCTCCCTCCTCAGTGCTTTCTTTTTGATTCTGCTGTTATTTGACTGTTAGATTCTCTGGGCTTTCTCATTTTATCTTTTTCCCTAGTTTGTTTATTTTTCCGTGTCTTTTTTCAGGTTTATTTTCCTTCTTTTTTATTTTTAATCTCTTTTGGTTTATTTCCTCAAATTTGTCTTCCAATTGTGATCTTCTAATGAATTAAAAATATGTTGTTAGATTTGTAATTTAAAGATGTATTTCTCTCTCTCTCTTTTTTTTTTTTTTTTGGTTCTCTGAGTGTTTCTCTGTTTATAGTATGCTGCTCTCACTATGGCTTTAATGACTGATTGTCTTAGGATTACTTACTGCCCATTGCCAGTTAGGCTTGGTGATTTTGTTTGTTTGTTTGTTTATTTGTTTTGTTTTGTTTTTCACTTTGGTTCCCTCAGAAACATAGCAGGTTTATAGTCTAATTGTGTCCAATAGATTTAAGTGCAAGAAGCTCCAACAAATTTGCCTAAGTTTGAAGCCTGAGAATTGTTGGTGTTTGGCTTCTGTTTTGAACATTCTCATTAGCTTAAAGGCTGCTACTTTGCAGGAATTTGAAATATCCTCTTGGCGGTGTGATCAACCCTACTACAGGCCAAGTTCTTTTTCTGCCAGAGAACTTTTAATGGAAAGTGCTTAAGTAAGTCCAGGGTCACCAACCTCATTTTCTGCCAAGGCTGCCACTTCACAACTTGTAAGAGTTTCAATATGGGATACGGAAGCAATTGGCTTTTTCACCCTGCAAGCATCCTACTTGGGAACTCGCAGTCAATCTAGATTGCTTGCTGCAAGTGGAGTGTATCTCAGTAATGCTGTAGTACTTTCCATCTCTGCAAGCAGACTGGCTCACTCTAGTCTGAATTTATCCTTTTTTGGGTTGTTGAACTTGGTTGAAAATTGCAAGAATTAACCATTGTATTCCCACATTCTGAAATGTCTCAACAATTTAAAAACTACATCCTGTGTTGAACTCCCAGTCTGTGATCTGGAATGGTCAAGCCACACTTTGATCAAGTGTTCTGCTGCCACATAGCAAAGGCTTCCATATTGCAGCATGGGATGTCTGGGTCTCCAACAGTTGGTTGTAGCTCCTCCTTTCAGGCAACTTCATGTTTTAGGTTCTGTTACTTGCAGTATCCTGCTTTCAGGAACCAAATTCTATCCTAATCAGTTATTGATTGATTCAGCTCTTAGTAATGCAAAACCAAAGCAGCAGTAGTTTAAACAAGTAAGAGTCCCTCTCCCTCTCCTCTCCTCTCCTCTCCTCTCCTCTCCTCTCCTCCCTTCCTTCCTTCCTTCCTTCCTTCCTTCCTTCCTTCCTTCCTTCCTTCCTTCCTTCCTTCCTTCCTTCCTTCCCTCCCTCCCTCCCTCCCTCCCTCCCTCCCTCCCTCCCTCCCTCC